>NW_011889322.1:119271-454904 GCF_000151845.1 Pteropus vampyrus
GGAAAACGTGCAGTCTTTCAGGGCCTGCATTGTGTCCTGAGAAGTCCAGGGAACGATTTGCTGGCAGTATCGATGAGGACCTGAAATCTGAATCTGCACTCCCAATGGTCTAGAGAATGTTACTAGGATGCTATCTAGTAATTCCTACCTTTCCTATTGGACTTGAGAGTGTTCTTATCGACATGGTTCGACCCCGATATAACTGAAAGCCCTCCCGGTATGAACGGTGCTTTCTCGAAGATGCGACCTTGCTGTGTCAGAGAAGTTTGAGAACATTCTGGAGACTTCCACGGTCCTGCAACTTCCTGACGGTCCTCAGTGCTCAGGCAGTTTCGAAAAGAGTGGCGGCTTCCTTGTCCTCTGCAAAGCTGTCTCCTGCCACTCTGCCGCCACATCCTTCCTATTTCAACCGGCAAAGACAGCACAGTTTCTTGCGGGGGGAGGTCTGATAGTGACCCAGAAGGTCATGCCTTGGGAAAAACTCTTTCCTTACCCACGTGGCAGCTGCCTCGTCCTTTGCAAACCTGTTTCTTGGCACTATTCCCTCACATCGTTTTCTTGTCGTTTTCTGGCGCGGCGCCATGAGAGCACATTTAGAGCACATTTACTGCAGTGGCCCAGGTAGGAACCGTGAAGGGAGTTGTTCCTTTCTGAACGTGGAACCTGTCTTCTTACCAAGGCCGAAGCAAAACGAACAGTTCATTTCCTGGGATCTAATATTGAAATCGCCTGACTTGTGTCAAGAAGGTTCCGGGGAAGCCTCAACACACTAGTCAAGTCTTAGAACAGCCTCCAACGCTGGCCTTTGCATCAAGTTACGGCACTCTGAGCAGGCACGCTTTGGTGAAACGCCTTCAACTTGGGAAACTTTGTGGCACTGGCTTCTCTGTACACATGCCGCGCCACTTGCAAACTCGATGCAAGACCTGACACTTAGGCCTGAATTACTTTCAGAAACCAGCTCAGACGCGACTGACACTTTCCCCCCCTCCTGCAGTGTGCTTTGTCAGGTTCCAAGCACTACCAAGCGGAATGACATCTGGAAAACCAGCCGTTTCTTGGAGCAGAATTCGTACCTAGCGGGATTCAGCGGCAAAACTCTGGCTCAGATGGGATGTGCAGGAGCGACGTCATAACCTTGTGTTCATTACTAAAGTCCTCTGTTTCCATCTACAGGAAATCTCGAACCCTTAGAAACGCTCGGTTTCCAATGGAAATGGAGCAGTTTTCAAAGCCTGCATTGTGTCCTGAGAAGTCCAGTGAACGATTTGCTGCTAGTATTGATGAGGACCTGAAGTCTGAATCTGCACTCCCTATGCTCTAGAGAATGTTACTAGGATAGTATCTAGTAATTGCTATCATTCATATTGGATTTGAGCGTGTTCTTATCGACATGGTTCGAACCCCGGTATAACTGAAAGCACTCCCGGAACGAACGGTGCTTTCTTGAATATGCGACCTGTTGGCTGTGTCAGAGAAGTTTGATAACATTCTGGACATTGCCACGGTCCTGCAACTTACTGACGCTCCTCATTGCTCAGGTACATTCTAAAACAGTGGCGGATTCCTAGTTCTTTGCAAAGCCGTCTCCTGCCACTGTGCAGCCACATTGTTTATATTTCCACGGCAAAGACATCACAGTTTCTTGGGCGGGGGAGGTCTGATAGTGACCCAGAAGGTCATTATTCCTCTATTGAGCTGCCGCCGGTGTTCTTGCCAATGCCTATGAAAGAGTTCTCGCAGTTGACTGAAAATCTTGGCCTCAGTGCAGAGAGCTCTTGCCCTACTAACGACTGCAGCGTGGAAAGCCATCTGGGAAACCTGAGAGTTTCCCGGAGGATAATTCGTACGAAGCGGGATTCGGCCGCAATGCTGGCGATCAGATGCAATGAACAGAAGCCACCTCATAACCTGCTGTTCAGTACTAACGGCCTGGGTTTCCTTTTAGAGGAACTCTCTGCATTAGAAGCAGTTACTTTCACAACTGTCTTTGGATAGGCCTACTGTGTTCTGTCCCGATAAGGCCTGTGAATGCTTTGCTGGTAGAACCGATCAGGACCATAAGTCAGAAAGTGCATTCGGAATGCTACGTAGGAAGTAGCTGAGATCCCACGTTGCAATTCATGTCGTTCATCCTGGAGTCGAGCATTGTCTATTGGTCAGTGTTCTAGCCCCAACCAAGGAAGAGCCCTCCGCAGTGAATGTACCTAACTTAACGTGACTTCATTTTAGTTTCTGAGAAGTCCTCGGGAGAAACTCTTTCCTTACCCAGGGCCCTTAACGCACTCATGGTCCTCGTTGCTTACGCAGGCTCTAATTCCGTGGCAGCTTCCTCGTCCTTCGCAAATCTGTTTCTTGGCACTATTCCCTCACATCGTTTTCTTGTCGGTTTCTGGCGCGGCGCCATGAGAGCACATTTACTGCAGCGGCCCAGGTAGGAACCGTGAAGGGAATTGTTCCTTTGTGAACGTGGACCCTGTCTTCTTACCAAGGCCGATGCAAAACGAACAGTTCATTTCCTGGGATCTCATATTGAAATCGCCTGACTTGTGTCAAGAAGTTTCCGGAGAAGCCTCTACACAATAGTGAAGCCTTAGAACTGCCTCCAACGCTGGCCTTTACATCAATTCACGGCACTCTGAAGAGGCACGCTTTGGGAAACGCCTTCAACTTGGGAATCTTTGTGGCCCTGGCTTCTCTGTACACATGCCGCGCCACTTGTAAACTCGATGCAAGACTTGACACTTAGGCCTGAATTACTTTCAGAAGCCAGCTCACAGGCGACTGACAATTTCCCCCCCTCCTGCAGAGTGCTTTGTCAGGTTCCAAGCACCAGAAAGCGGAATGACTTCTGGAAAAACCAGCCGACTCTTGGAGCGGAATTCGTACCAAGCGGGATTCAGCGGCAAAACTCTGGCTCAGATGGGATGTGCAGGAGCGACGTCTTAACCTTGTGTACATTACTAAAGTCCTCTGTTTCCATCTACAGGAAATCTCGAACCCTTAGAAACGCTCGATTTCCAATGGAAATGGAGCAGTCTTTCAAGGCCTGCTTGGTGTACTGAGAAGTCCAGTGAACGATTTGCCGCTAGTATTGATGAGGACCTGAAGTCTGAATCTGCACTCCCAATGCTCCAGAGAATATTACTAGGATACTATCTAGTAACTGCTATCATTCATATTGGATGTGAGCTCTTGCCCTACTAACGACTGCAGCGTGGAAAGCCATCTGGGAAACCTGAGAGTTCCCCGGAGGATAATTCGTACTAAGCGGGATTCAGCCGCAATGCTGGCGATCAGATGCAATGAACAGAAGCCACCATAACCTGCTGTTCAGTAGTAACGGACTGCGTTTCCATTTAGAGGAACTCTCTGCATTAGAAGCAGTCACTTTCACAACTGTCTTTGGATAGGCCTACTGTGTTCTGTCCCGATAAGGCCTGTGAATGCTTTGCTGGTAGAACCGATCAGGACCATAAGTCAGAAAGTGCATTCGGAATGCTACGTAGGAAGTAGCTGAGATCCCACGTTGCAATTCATGTCGTTCATCCTGGAGTCGAGCATTGTCTATTGGTCAGTGTTCTAGCCCCAACCAAGGAAGAGCCCTCCGCAGTGAATGTACCTCACTTAACCGGACTTCATTTCAGTTTCTGAGAAGACCTCGGGAAAAACTCTTTCCTTACCCACGGCCCTGAACGCACTCATGGTCCTCGTTGCCTACGCAGGCTCTCATTCCGCGGCAGCTTCCTCGTCCTTCGCAAATCTCTTTCTTGGCAATATTCCCTCACATCGTTTTCTTGTTGGTTTCTGGCGCGGCGCCATGAGAGCACATTTACTGCAGCGGCCCAGGTAGGAACAGTGAAGGGAATTGTTCCTTTCTGAACGTGGAACCTGTCTTCTTACCAAGGCCGATGCAAAACGAACAGTTCATTTCCTGGAATCTCATATTGAAATCGCCTGACTTGTGTCAAGAAGGTTCCGTGGAAGCCTCAAAACACTAGTCAAGCCTTAGAACTTCCTCCAACGCTGGCCTTTGCATCAAGCTACGGCACTCTGAGCAGGCACGCTTTGGAAAACGCCTTCAACTTGGGAAACTTTGTGGCACTGGCTTCTCTGTACACATGCCGCGCCACTTGCAAACTCGATGCAAGACCTGACACTTAGGCCTGAATTACTTTCAAAAGCCAGCTCAGAGGCGACTGACAATTTCCCCCCCTCCGGCAGAGTCCTTTGTCAGGTTCCAAGCACTACAAAGCGGAATGACTTCTGGAAAAACCAGCCGTTTCTTGGAGCAGAATTCGTACCAAGCGGGATTAAGCGGCAAAACTCTGGCTCAGATGGCATGTGCAGGAGCGACCTCATAACCTTGTGTTCATTACTAAAGGCCTCTGTTTCCATCTAGAGGAACTCTCGAACACTTAGAAACGCTCAGTTTCCAATGGAAATGCAGCAGTCTTTCAAGGCCTGCATTGTGTCCTGAGAAGTCCAGTGAACGATTTGCTGCTAGTATTGATGAGGACCTTAAGTCTGAATCTGCACTCCCACTGCTCCAGACAATGTTACTTGGATACTATCTAGTAACTGCTATCATTCATATCGGATGTGAGCTTGTTCTTATCGACATGGTTCGAACCCCGGTATAACTGAAAGCCCTCCCGGAATGAACGGTGCTTTCTTGAATATGCGACCTGTTTGCTGTGTCAGAGAAGTTTGATAACATTCTGGACATTGCCACGGTCCTGCAAATTACTGACGCTCCTCATTGCTCAGGCACTTTCTAAAACAGTGGCGGCTATCTAGTCCTTTGCCAAGCTGTCTCCAGCAGTGTTTCAAGGCCTGCATTGTGTCCTTAGAAGTCCAGTGAACGATTTGCTGCTAGTATTGATGAGGACCTTAAGTCTGAATCTGCACTCCCACTGCTCTAGACAATGTTACTAGGATACTATCAGAAATTCCTATCGTTCCAATTGGATTGGAGCGTGTTCTTATCGACATGGTTCGAACCCCCGTATAACTGAAAGCCCTCCCGGAATGAACGGTGCTTTCTTGATTATGCGACCTGTTGGCTGTGTCAGAGAAGTTTGATAACATTCTGGAGATTGCCACGGTCCTGCAACTCACTGACGGTCCTCATTGCTCAGGCGCTTTCTAAAAGAGTGGCGGCTTCCTTGTCCTCTTCAAAGCTGTCTCCTGCCACTCTGCCGTCACATCGTTCATATTTCAACCGGCAAAGACAGCACAGTTTCTTGCGGGGGGAGGTCTGATAGTGACCTAGAAGGTCATTATTCCTCTTTGGAGCTGCCGCCGGTGTTCTTGCCAATGCCTATGAAAGAGGTCTCGCAGTTGACTGCAAAACTTGGCCTCGGTGCAGAGAGCTCTTGCCCTACTAACAACAGTTTTCTAGTCCCCAACAAAGGAAGAGCCCTCTGCAGTGAATGTACGTAACTTAACGTGACTTCATTTCAGTTTCTGAGAAGGCCTTGGGAAAAACTCTTTCCTTACCCACGGCCCTGAATGTACACATCGTCCTCATTGCTTACGCAGGTTCTAATTCCATGGCGGCTTCCTCGTCCTTTGCAAATCTGTTTCTTGGCACTATTCCTTCACATCATTTTCTTGTTGGTTTCTGGCGCGGCTCCATGAGAGCACATTTACTGCTGTGGCCCAGGTAGGAACCGTGAAGGGAATCCCTTGGGCCTGTGTCACCTCTCCACATTATTTCAGTGGAAGATATTATTAATGGAATAGTCTGAAGCTTCCATTCTTCCTTTTGTTCAGAGAAGATCACTTTGTTCTACATGAGTTTCTGTTCGCAGAGTACCTTGTGTGCTGCATGATTAGGTGTTTTGTGTAGTCTACTATAAATTAGATGGTCTTGACCTTGCGAGGCTGAGCCTGCACTCTCGTTCCTATGAGGAGAGTACAGGTTTGGTTTCATGCACCTATGCCTCCATTCCAGTTTCCTTTATATAAAGGCAGGCTTCTTACTAGAGGCCTAGGACTCCACTCAACTTTTGTTCTGAGAGGACAGGATTAGAACTGTTGGCCCAGGCCACCAAGTCAGTGTCCATTAGAAAAGAAATGTAAATGCTGTGAGCCAAGGTCTCAGCTCTATCTCCTGGAGTAGGTGAAAAAATAGGAATGGCAAGTCAAGGTCACCGATCTTGCTCTTATTGAAAAATCCAGGCCTGGCACCAAGGGTCTAGGTCTCCAAGAAAGATATTCTTACCAGAATACAGTCTGACCTTGCGGTTGCAGGTCTCCAATCTACTAATTTTCAGTGAAGACAGGCTTGGTGGCTTCAGACCAAGGCATGTTGTATTAATGTTAGGAAGAGACTGGCTTTGTGTCATGGTCCTGGGTCCCCAGTGTACATCATTTGAAGGGAGGATAATACTGGTGCCATAAACAGATGTCTTATTTCTTTTCTGTAAGAGTAGACAGCTTTGATCTTTGGGCAATGCACGGCACATTAGATTTTGTCACTGGGTCTAGGTTATTGGTAGTGTGGGAAGGTCTTTAGTCTGTTCAAAATTAGACACTGTTAACTTCAGCAGCATTCACCTGGTAGTCACGAAAGGATTACATGACCACTTGGTGGAAATCATGTGCCATCAAGAGATTGGTCTGTATGAAACTCAGAGAGATCATGTGACAGATGGGGATGAAGTAGTGCTCACTTTGGAATGACAAGTGCATATCACTTGATAAAATTCACATAAACACTGAGAAAACATTAGTCTGTGTGTAACAGAAAGTGGCCAAGACAGCCTCTTAATGGACCTCCAATCGAATGTCGCGTCCACATTACAAAATTTACTTGAGATCAATCATATATGCCGCCAGACTATGATTGTAAACTCCTCAGGTTCTTTCCATTGTCAGAACATTGCTTTTTGGTAGTTGATGCTGCTCTCTCACGTTGTCTGCATTAAAATTGGAGGCTGAGTGTTCTGTGTGGAGGTTAGTGGATAGGTTTGGAAATGACATCTGCTGTTTTGCTAAATTGTAGATAAAATGCTGAGTCATTGTGAAGATAAGTCTACATGGCTTAAAAAACGACTGCCTCAGAATTCCCCTATAACACACCTTATACTACAAATTGAAAAAAGCTGAGGTATTGACATTTAGGCAGTTCTTTCAACATGTTTTGAAAACTGTTGGCTTAATAGAGCAGAGGAAAATGAGGTGGAATTCACCTGAAAATCTCGTACCAAGAACATTGGGATATCATGATATTCATGTGGCTGACCATCAGGAATCACGTGACCATCAAGATACTGGCCTGAGGGCATCACAGGGAGATCATGTGACATTGAGTGATGATGTGGCTCTCACTTTTGAATTGCCCTTCTATATTCATTGGTAAAATTCACAAAAACACTGAAAAAAGGAGAGTTCATGTATAACAGAGCATGGCCAAGATAGCCACCTCACTGCCCTTCAATCGAAAGATCATGTCTGCACAAGAAGACATGCTGAGGACAGCGGTGTAGGCAATGAGACAATGATCCTTAGATAACTGGCCTGAGATTTCAGCTGTGGTCAAGCAACCTGCTTGAAGGCAAGGGAGCAGTTGTTGCACATTAATGACATTGAAATTTGGAGGCTAAGTTTGCTCGACAAGTTGCTTTAGAGCGATGGAAACAGCAGCAGCCATTTTGCTGTAATGTAACAAAAATCCTGAGTTATTTTGAGCATAACTCTTAACTGCTTCATGTGTTACTCCAGCATTATTCTTGGATGGGGACCTTTGGCCAACACTGTCGAGAAGGAATTTCTTATCGGCCAATGCATCGAAGCTAAAATATTGAAAATAAGCAGTTTATGAGAGGTGTTTTGAAAATAGTTGGTCAAGGACAGGGGAAGAGTAATAAGGTAGAAGTAACCTAAAAATCACATAGCAATCATTAGGGAATCCCAAGGCGGTCATGTGAACACCTCACAATACTCACATGGGGGTCATGGAAGATCTCGCAGAATCATTTGTCTACCAAGTGACTAGTCTTGTTACCTCGGGTATAGCTTTTCATTTGACTTCTTAGAATGAACCAGGCATTGGTGTGTGTGGAACGTTTTCCACTTGAGTTTACCTTGAAAATGAAACTGGCATGGTGTTGTAATTTCAAAAATTCAATCTACTTCCCCTGTTCCAGGTTGAGGACTGAGTCATGGCCCATGGACTTCTATCAACTTTTTTTTCTATCAATATGACTTTTGCGTGTGCTAAGACCTCCATCATATGTTCCTTTATAAAAATTTAGGCTAGATTCTGTGGGCCAAGGTCTCCACTGTACTTACTGGAAATAGGAACAATGCTTGGTTGTACTTCCAAGCTCCCCAATCGAGTTCCTAAAAGAAGTTACCATGCCTTGTGCCAAGTTCCTAAGTGACCACAATATCTGCTGCTCTTAAGAGGGGGAAACTTGTTGTTGTAGGTTACAGTCAACTTTACATAATGGGAAAAATAGAAAATTGGTGACATGCGACCAGTTTGTGCTGAATAGACTGTTAGGATGACACAAAGGTGATGTCATCGGCCCAAACTTCTACTGTAAATGCTTAAAAGTGAGGACAGTCTTAGGGCCATGAACCGAGTCCTCTATTCTTCATCCCCCTAAGAGATGAAATCTTGGTTCTGTATGACAAGCTATCCCTAAGAGCTTCTGGAAGCAGGGGCCAGGCTGGGTGTTGTGGGCCTAGATCTTCAGACTGAACTTTGTTACCAACTGGATGATCTTAACCTGGTGGGCCTGGGGCTGGCAACTAGTTTCTTCCAGGAGATCCAGGCTTTGTGCCGATTTCCACAGTTTCTGTTCTAGTTTCTCTTCCATAAAGAGGTCTTGTTTCTGTGTGCTTAGGGCTCCAGGCAATGTTTGTTCAGAGAGGACAGGCTTAGAAACATAGGCCCAGGCCACCCTTTCAGTCTCTGTTAGGGAAAGACAGAAGAAATGCTGTTGGCCAATTTCTCAGCTCTATTTCCTGGAAATAGGGGAAGATATTGAAACTGCAAACTAAGGTCAGCTCTCTGGTTCCTGATTAGAAATCTAGGTTGGAGTCAAGGTCCTAGGTCTCAAGTTAAGATTCTCTTGCTTGAGGACAGGCTTGCTCTGTGGGTTAAGGTCTCCTATCTACTAATTTTCAGAGAAGACAGGTTTATTGCCATGGGTCCCAGTCGCCCTTGTACTTATCCTTAGGAAAAGACATGCTTTGTGCCTTCAGCACGTGTTACCACTCCAAATTCTTTCAAGGAAAGACATATTGCTGGTACGAACAAAGGCCTCCATTCTTTCTTTTGTTCAAAGAGGTCAGATTTGTTTGTGGGCGATGCAAACCACGTGAGTTTCTGTTCACAGGGGCTACCTTGACTGTAGTGTGTGTCGTTGTTTCATCTAGTCTGATATCAATTAGATGGTCTTGTCCTGGGCCTGCACTCTAGTTCCTGTGAGGAGAGTCCAGGATTGGTGTCACGTGCCTTAGTCTCCATTCTAGTTTCCCTTGCATTAAGACAGGCTTGTTGATGTAGGCCTTGGAGACCACTTGACATTCATTCAGGGAGGACAGGCTTAGAACCATAGGCCCAGGCCACCACATCAGTCTCTGATAGGATAATACAGAAGAAATGTTGTGGGACGAGGTCTCAGTTCTACCAACCGTAATAGGTGAAGGGATTTGAACTGCTAGCCAAAGTCACCACTCTCAGTGCTAAGAGAAATTCCAGACATGGAGCTTAAGTTCTAGTTCTCCAAGAAAGATATTCTTACCAGTGGAAAGACTGGCTTGCAGATTAAAGTCTCCATGTACTAATTTTCAACAATGACATTAAGGTTGTTTTTATTCTTTTTTTCATTTTTATTTATTTATTTATTGTAGGTAAAATAACTCTTGGTTGATCTCACAGATTGCAAGGACCTTGCCAGGTTATAATCACTTTTTTTTTTTTAATTTTTTATGTCTACAGCACCTGGTCCTCCTAGGTGGTCTCCCATCCAGGTTCTAACCAGCCTGGACCCTGCTTAACCTCCGAGATCAGACGGAATAGGGCTTGTTCAGGGTGGCAAGGCCATAGCTTGTTGGCTTTAGACCAGAGCTTTGTAGAATTATTGTTAGGATGAGACTGGCTTTATGTCATGGGCTCAAGTCTCCAGGATACATCATTTGAAGGGAAAACAGTACTGTTTCTATGAAAAGAGATCTCCTTCCTTTTCTGTAAGAGTAGACAGCTTTGATCTGTGTGCCATGCACTGCACATTTCTTTCCGTCAAAGCATCAATGTTGTTGGTAGTGTGAGTAGGTGTTTTGCCTAGTTTGTTCAAAATTAAACAGTGTTAACTTTGGGTATAAAGGCCCCATGGGAGTCATGACAGGATCACTTGACCATCTGGTATGAATCACGTGCCCATAAAGAGATTGGCCTCTATGAAATACAAGGAGATCATGTGACAGATGGGGTGACGTACTACTCCGTTATGAATGATGAGTGCTACTTACTTGATAAAATTCACAAAAACACTGAAAAAACATTAGTCTCTGTGTAACAGAACATTGCCGAGACAGCCTGCTAACTGACCGCCCATAAAATGTCGGGTCCACATTACAAAACATACTTGAGTTCAAAGGTATATGTGACCAGACAATAATTCTTAATTCGCATACGAATTAAGAAAAGGGGAGTCTGTGTATCAGGAAACCTGCTTTATGGCAGTGAAAACTGCAGTCGCATATTGGACGCGTTGAAACCTGGAGCCTGAGTGTGCTCTGAGAAAGCGACTGTATAGCAGTGAAAACAATAGCTACCACTTTGCTGCATTGTAGTTAAAATGCTGAGTCATTGTGAGGATATCTCTTCATGGTGGAAAGAACGGCTGCTTCAGAATTCCTCTATAGCAAACAGACTACAAATTCTGAGAGGGACTGGCTTAACGACCATAAAAAGAAAGCTGAGATATTGACATTGAGGCAGTTCCTTCAACATGTCCTGACAACCTTTGGTTTAGGCCAGCAGAGGAAAATGAGGTGGAAGTCACCTGAAAATCTCATAGCAAGAAAGCGCGAATCTCGCAATATTCACATGGCTGACTATCGAGAATTATGTGACCATCAAGAGAATGGCCTAAGGGCATCATAGGGAGATCATGTGACACTGGGTAATGGTGTGGCACTTACTTTTGAGTTACCCTTCTACATTCCTTGGTAAAATTCACATAAACACTGAGAAAAGGGGAGTCTGTGTATAACACAGCATGGCCAAGAGAGTCTCCTAATTGCCCTTCAATGAAAGATCATGTATGCTTGAGAAAACTTACTGGAGTACAGAGGTATAGGTGGCCAGACTGTAATCCTGAGTAAAACTGAAGATTCTTCTGTGGTCCGGCAACCTCTTTTAAAGCAGAGGAAGCAGCAGTCGCACAGATGCTGCATCAAATATATTTGACTGTGTCTTTTGTGAGGAAGCTACTTGAAAGCAGTGGAAACAGCAACCACAATTGCTGTATTGTAGGAAGAATGCTGAGTCATTGTGAGGAGACTTCTTAATGGCTGAAAGATCAACTGCCTCCAAATTTTTCTACAGCAAATCTCAGACTACACTTTTGTTACTGGCCATGGAAACAAATTGATATGTTGAAATTGAGGCAGTTTCTGAAACGTGTTCTGAAAAACGTTGGTTTAGTCCAGTCATAGAAAATGAGGTGGAGGTAACCTAAAATCTTGGAGCAATAAATAAGGAATGACTAGAATTTCACTTGAACACCCCAGGGTTTCACGCCACATACAAGAAACTGACCTGAAGGCATCACGGAGAGATATTATGATATTGGGTGATTTTAGAGCTCTCCTTTTTGAATTACATTTGACCCTGGGATCCTGGGTTCTGCATTTTATTTCCTGTAAGGAGAGTCTAGGCTTGGTGTTGTGGGCCTAAGTCTCCACTCTAGTTCCCTTTACATGAAGATAGGCTTTTCGCTATGGGCCTAGGACTCCACTCGACATTTTTTCAGATAGGACAGGCTTATAACCTTTGGCTCAGACAACCACTTCTGTGTCTGTTAAGAAAAGGCAGAATAAATTCTTTGGCCTAGGTCTCAGCTCTATCCCCTAGAATAGGGGAAGGGATTTGAACTGCAAGCCAAAGTCACCATTCTCGCTCCTAAGAGAAATTCTAGACATGGAGACAAGGTTCTAGTTCTTTGAGATATATATTCTTACAAGTGGACAGACTGGCCTTGCAGTTTAAAGTCTCCATATACTAATTTTCAACGAGGACATGCTTGTTGCCTTTAGACCAGGCCTCCGTTGTATTATTGTTAGGAAGAGACTGGCTTTGTGTCATGGGCCCCGGTCTCCAGTCTACATCATTTGAAAGGAGGACAGTACTGTTACAATGAACAAAAGTCTCCTTCCTTTTCTGTAGGAGTAGACATCTTAGGTCTGTGGGCAATATACTGCACATTTGTTTCTTTCAAAGGATCTAGGTTGTTGGTAGTGTGAATAGGTCTTTTGCCTAGTCTATACAAAATTAGAAAGTGTTAACTTCAGGTACAAAGGCCCAGAGAGAGTCACTACAGGATTACGTGACCGCCCGATGTGAATCGTGAGCCCATCAGGAGACTGGCCTCTATGAAACACAGGATGATCATGTGACAGATGGGGATGATGTAGTGCTCCCTTTGGAATATCGAGTGCATATCACTTGATAAAATTCCCATATACACTGAGAAAACATTAGTATCTGTGTAACAGAAGGTGGCCAAGACAGCCTGCTAACTGACTTCCAATCGAATGTCGTGTTCACATTACAAAATATATTTGAGTTCAATGGTACATGCAGCCAGACAATGATCCTTAATTTGCCTACGGTTTTGTCTATTGTCAGGAAATCTGCTTTATGGCAGAGGTCACATATTTCCCACATTGAAACCCAGAGGCTGAGTGTGCTCTGAGAAATAGACTGGATAGCAGTGGAAACAACAGCCACCACTTTGCTGTATTGTAGTTAAAATGCTGAGTCATTGTGAGGATATCTCTTCATGGTGGAAAAAACGCCTGCCTCAGAATTCCTCTATAGTAAATCTCAGACTACAAATTCTGAGAGGGACTGGCTTAACGATTAGTAAAAGAAAGCTGAGATAGTGACATGGATGCAGTTCCTTCAATGTATTCTGATAACCCTTGGTTTAGGCCAGCAGAATAAAATGAGGTGAAAGTCACTTGAAAATCTCATAGGAAGAAAGTGCAAAAATTACAATATTCACGTGGCTGTCTCGTGGGAATCACTTGACCATTAAGAGAATGGCATAAAGGCATCATAGGGAGATCACAGACATTGGTTGATGGTGTGGTGCTTACTTTTGAGTTACCATTCTATGTTCCTTGGTAAAATTCACATAAACACTGAGAAAAGAAGAGTACGTGTATAAAAGTGTGAGGCTGAGATAACCACTTCACTGCCCTTCAATTGAAAGTCAGGTCTACATGACAAGAGTTACTTGATAACACCAATGTAGGCTACCAGACAATGATCCTTAGGTAACTGGCCAGAGGTACTGGCTGTGGTCAGGCAACCTCCTTGAAGGCAATGGGAGAGGCTGTCACACATTAATCACATTGAAATTTGGAGGCTGACTCTGCTTGAGGAAGCTACTTAAGAGCAGTGGAAACAGCAGCTACCATTTTGCTGCACTGTAGCAAAAATGCTGAGTTATTGTGAGCATAACTCAAAATGGTTTCAGGTGTGACTCCTGCACTATTCTTTGATACGGACCTTAGGCCACTAGAGGGAATTGCTTAACAGCCAAAGCATCAATGCTGAAATATTGAAAATGTGCAGTTTATGAGACATATTTTGAAAGCACATGGTTGAGGATAGGGAAAGATGGATTAGGTGGAAGTCACATGAAAATCTTGTAGCAATAATTAGGGAATCATGCAGTGCTCACTTGAACACTTCAACAGGATTTACATGGGGGTTATGGAAGACCTCGTGAGAATATTTTGTCTACCAGGTGACTACTCTTGTTACTGTGGGCGTAGGTTTTCACTCTACTTCATAGAATGAACCAAGGCTATGTGTGTTGGAAATCTTTCCACTCTAGTTTACCTTGAAAATTAGACTGGCATTGTGTCATGTTTTCCAACATCCACTCTTCGTTTCCTAATCCAAGCAGAGGACTTGGACATGGGCCATTGACTTCTATTGCCTTTTTTTTTCCTACCATAACGGTCTTGTTACTGGGTGCCAAGTCCTCCATCAAAGATTCTGTTATGAAAAGTTAGGCCAGATTCTGTGGTCCAAGTTCTCCACTCTACTTCCTGGAAATAGGAACAATGCTTGGCTCTGTTTCCAAGCTCCCCAGTTGAGTTCCTGAGAGAAGAGTCCAGGCTTTGTGCTAATTTTCTAAGTATCTACTGTACCTCCTCTTACCGGGTGAATGGCTTGGTGCTGTATATTACGGTCACCTTTCAATAATTGGAAAAAGAAAAATTGGTGATGTGGGATCAGGTAGTGCTGAATGGACTGTTAGGAGAACACAATGTAGGTGCCATTGGCCCAAATTTCTATCATAAATGCTTTAAAGAGTGGACAGTTGGTGCCATGAACCGAGTCTTCCGTTCTACCTTCTCTAAGGAGATGACATCTTAGTTCTGTGTGCCAAGGCCTCCCCAAATGTTTCTGGTAGCTGGAGTTAAGCTGGTCCTAGTTCTTCATTCTGGACTTTGTTATCAATGGATGGTCTTGATCATGTGGGCCTGGGGCTGCCAACTAGCTCCTTTTAGAAGGTCCAGGATTGGTGCCGATTTGCAGTCTCCTTTCTAGTTTCTCTTCCATAAAGAAGGCTTGTTGTTGTGTGCCTAGGACTTCAGGTGGCATTCGTTCAGAGAAGCTAGGCTTAGAACTGTGGGCCCAGGCCACTCCTTCAGTCTCTGTTAGGGAAAGGCAGAAGAAATGCTGTGGGCCAATTTCTCAACTCTACTTCCTGGAAATAGGGGAAGGGAATGGAACTACAAACCAAGGTCAGCACTCTGGTTCCTGATTAGAAATCCAGGTAGGAGACAAGAACCTAGGTCGAGTTAAGATTCTCATACCTGAGGAGAGGCTTGCCTGGTGGGATAAGGTTTCTTATCTATTAATTTTCAGAGAGGAATTGTTTATTGCTGTGGATCCCAGACTCCCTTGTACTTATTCTTAGGAAAAGACAGGCTTTGTGCCTTGGGCCTGTGTCACCACTCCACATACTTTTAAGGAAACACAATGTACTCATGAATGAAGGCCTCCATTCATCCTTTTGTTCAGAGAAGACAGCTTTGTTTGTGAGCCATGCACTCCACATGAGTTTCTGTTCACAGGGGCTACCTCGTGCATTATGTGAGATGTTGTTTTATCTAGTCTGTTTTCAATTAGGCGATCTTGACCTTAGGAGCCTGGGCCTGCACTCTAGTTCCTGTGCGAGGGTCTAAACTTGGTGTTGCAGGCCTAAGTCTTCATTCTAGTTCCCTTACATAAAGACAGGCTTGTTGCTGTGGGCATAGGACACCACTTGACACTTGTTCAGGGAGGACAGGTTTAGAAGTGTGGCCCCAAGCACACCTTCAGTCTCTGTTAGGAAATGACAGAAGAAATTCTGTGGGACTAGGTCTCAACTCTACCTCATGGAAAAGGTGAAGGGATTGTAACTGCAAGCCAAAGACTCCACTTTCTCTCCTAAGAAAAATTCCAGACATGAAGCCAAGGTTCTAGTTCTCCAAGAAAGATATTCTTACCAGAGGAAGACTGGCCTCGAGGTTTAATGTCTCCAATCTACAAATTTTCAACGAGAACAGGATTGGTGGCTTTAGACCAGGGCTCTCCTGTTTTATTTTCAGGAAGAGACTGGCTTTGTGTCATAGGCCTGTGTCTCCAGTCTACATTATGTGAAGGGAGGACATTTCTGTTACCATGAATGGAGGTCTCCTTTCTCTTCTGTAAGAATAGACTTCCTAGAAATAGGAACAATGCTTGGCCATGCTTCAGAGCTCCCAAATCGAGTTCTTGAAAGAAATATCCTGGCTTTGAGCCAAGTTTCTTAGTGCCCAAGTTACCTACCTTCTCTTACCATGAGAAAGGCTTGGTGCTGTACCTTACGGTCACCATTCAATTAATTGTAAAAAGGAAAAACTGGTTATGTGGGCAGATTTTGCTGAATTGACTGTTAGGACAACACAAGGTCAGTGCCATAATTCCAAATTTCTATTGTCAATGCTTTGAAGAGAAGACAGTCTTGGTACCGTGTACCAAGCCTTCAGTTCCCCCATCTGAGAGGGATAATAGCTTGCTATTGTGCACCAAGGTCTTCACAAAGTTTCTGATAGCAGAGGCTAGGCTGGATGTTGTGGTCCTAGGTCTTCAACTGAGTCTTTGTTACAAATTGGATGGTCTTGACCTTGTTGGCCTGGGGCCATCAACTGGTTCCTGTTAGGCTGTCCAGTCTTGGTGCCAAGTTCCAATCTCTCCTTTCTAGTTTCTATGACAAAACACAGGTTTGTTGCTTTGGGCCCATGACGCCACTCAACATTTGTTCTGAAAAGACAGGCTTAGATCCGTGGGCCCATGCTACCACTTCAGATTCTGTTAGGAAAAGACAACAGAAATCTGTGGGCCAAATGTTCAGCTCTACTTTCTGGAAATATGAGAAAGGTTAGGAACTGTAAACCAAGGTCAGTACTCTAGTTCTCAATGAAAAGTCCAGGCCCAAGACAAGGTTCTGTGTCTCGTGTGAAGATTCTCTTACCAGGGGACAGGGTGGCCCTGTGGGTTAAGTTCTCCTATCAAATAGTTTTCCAAGAGGACAGGCTTAATGATTTGAGTCCATATCTCCCTTGTATTTCTTGTTAAGAAGAGACAGGCCCTGTGCCATAGGTCAGTGTAAACACTCCACATCATTTCTAGGGAGGACAATAATAATCGCATGAACTGAGGCTTCCATTCTTTCTCTCATTCGGAGAAGACAGCTTTGGTTGTAGACATGCATTCCACATTAGTTTCTGTTCACATGGGCTACCATGCGTGTTGTGTGAATAGTTTCTTCTGGGCTGTTATGAATTAGTTGGACCTTGGGAGCCTGGGCCTGCACTCTAGTACCTGTGAGGAAAGTCTAGGCTTGGTGTCATGAGCCTAAGTCTCCATTCTAGTTTCCATTACATAAAGATAAGTTTGTTGCTGTGGGCCTAGGACTCCACTCGACATTCGTTCAGAGAAGATAGGAAATGACAGAATAAATGCTATGGGTCAAGGTCTCAGCTCTACTTCCTGGAATCGGGGAAGAGATTGGAACTGCAAGCCAAGGTTATCACTATCTCTCCTAATAGAATGTTCAGGGCTGAAACCAAGGTTCTAGGTCTCCAAGAAAGGTAATCTTACCAGAGGACAGGCTGTCCTCGTGGTTGAAGGTCCCCAATATAATAATTTTCAAAGAAGACAGGCATGGTAGCATTAAAACAGGTTCCATTGCCGAAGTGTGAGGAAGAGGCTTTGTGTCATGGGACCTGGTCTTCAGTGTACATCATTTGAAGGGAGAACAGTACTAGTACAATGAATAAAGGTCTCCATTGTTTTTCTGCAAGAGTAGACAGGTTTGTTCTGTGGGCCATGCACTCCACAAGAGTATCTGTTCACAGGGGCTAGGTTGTTTGTAGTGTGCATAGATATTTAGCATAGTCTGTTAAAAAGGAGATGGCCTTGACCTTGGGAGCATAGGCCCACAGGGATCACAAAAGGGCTACCATGCATGTTGTGTGAATAGTTTCTTCTGGGTTGTTATGAATTAGTTGGACCTTGGGAGCCTGGGCCTACAATCTAGTTCCTGAGAGGAGAATCCAGGCTTGGTGTCACAGGCCTAAGTCTCCATTCTAGTTACCCTTGCATAAAGACAGGCTTTTTGCTGTGGGCATAGGAAACCACTCGACACTCGTTCAGGGAGGACAGGCTTAGAAGCATGGCCCCAAGCCACACCTTCAGTCTCTGTCAGTAAATGACAGAAGATATTCTGTGGAATGAGGTCTTAGCTCTACCTCCTGGAATAGGTGAAGGGATTGGAACTGTAAGCCAAAGACTCCACTTTCTCTCCTAAGAGAAATTCCAGACACAGAGCCAAGGTTCTAGTTGTTCAAGAAAGATATTCTCACCAGAGGAAAGACTGGCCTTGTGGTTTAAGGTCTTCAATCTGCTAATTTTCAATGAGGACAGGCTTGGTGGTTTTAGACCAGGGCTCTGTTGTATTATTTTTAGGAAGAGACTGGCTTTGTGTCATGGGCCTGGGTCTCTAGTCTACATTATGTGAAGAGAGGACATTTCTGTTACCATGAACAGAGGTCTCCTTTATTTTCTGTAAGAATAGACAGCTTTGGTCTGCAGGCCATGCACTGCCCATTAGTTTCCATCACAGGATCTATTTTGTTGGTAGTGTGAGTAGGTCTTTGCCTAGTCTGTTCAAAATTAGACAGTGTTAACCTTGGTACATGGCCCAGCAATGGTCACAACAGGATCCCATGACCACCTGGTGGGAATCACGTACCCATCAAGGGACTGGCCTGTATGAAACACAGGGAGATCATGTGACAGATGGGGATGATGCAGTGCTCCCTTTGAAATAAAGAGTCTATATCCCTTGACAAAATTCACGTATACACTGACAAAACATTAGTCTCTGTGTAACAGAAGGGGGCAAAGACAGCCTTTGAACTGACTGCCAATCAAATGTCGTGTTCACATTACAAAACTTATATTTTGGTTGTAGACATGCATTATATTTGGCTAGACAATGATGCTTAATTCTCCTCAGGATTTGTATGTTGTCAGGAAACCTGCTTTATGGCAGTGGAGGTGGCAGTCATATATTGTTCACACTGAAACTTGGAGGCTGACTGGATAACAGTGGAAACTGCAGCCGCCATTTTGTGGTTTGTAGGTAAAATGCTGATTCATTGTGAGAATACCTCTTCATGGCAAAAAAGAATGGCTGCCTCAAAATTCCTCTATAGCAAACATCAGACTACAAATTCTTGGAGGGGCTAGCTTAACGACATTAAAAAGAAAGCGGAGATATTGACGTTAAATAAATATTTTCAACTTTTTCTGGAAACCCTTGGTTTAGGCCAACAGAGAAAAATTAAGTGGAAGTCACCTAAAAATCTCATAGCAAAGTCGCGGGAATCTCGTGATATTCATGTGGCTGCCCCATGGTAATCACGTGACCATCAAGAGACTGGCCTGAGGGCATCACAGGGAGATCACGTGACATAGGATGATGGTGTGGTGCTCACTTTTAGGTTACTTTTCTACATTCTTTGGTAAAATTCACATAAAAACTGAGCATAGAGAGTCAGTGTGTAACAGCGTGGCCAAGACAGCCACATCACTGCTTCTCAACTGAAAGGTCAGGTCTGCATGAGGTGACTTGTTTGAGGACAGCAATGTAGGCTACCAGACAACGATCCTTAGATAAATGGCCTGAAGATTTGGCTGTGGTCAGGCAACCTGATTGAAGGTAATGGGAGCGGCTGTTGCACATTAACCACAGAAAAATTTAAAGGCAGAGTCTGATCGAGGAAGCTACTTTAGAACTGGGGAAACAGCAACAGTCATTTTGCTGTATTATAGCAAAAACACTGAGTCATTGTGAGCATAACTTGTAAGGGCTTCAGGTGCGATTCCTGCACTATACTTGGATGTGGACCTTAGGCCACTACTATCAAGAAGAAATTGTTTAACGGGCAATGCATCAATGCTGAAATATTTAAAATGTGCAGTTTATGAGACATGTTTTGAAAACACTCGGTTGAGGATAAGGAAAGATGGATAATATGGAAGTCACCTGAAAATCTTTTAGCAATATAGGGAATCATGCGGTGGTCACATGAACACTTCGATGGGATTCACTAGTCTTGTTACTGTGGGCATAGGTTAGCACTCTACTTTTTAGAATAAACCAGGCTTGAGTGTGTTTGAAACCTTTTTCGCACGAGTTTACCTTGAAAATGAGACCGGTATGGTGTCGCGTTTTCAAACATCTATTCTTCTTTTCCTGATCCAGGCAGAGGACAAGGTCATAGACCATGAAGTTCTATTGCCTTTTTTTTCCTACCATAACGATCTTGTTACTGTGCGCCAAGTCATCCACCAAAGGCTCCGTGATGAAAAATTAGGCTAGATTCTGAGAGCCAATGTCTCCACACTACATTTGGAAATAGGAACAATGTATGGTCTTGCTTCAAAGCTCCCAATCGAGTGCCTTAAAGAAGATTCCAGGCTTTCTGCCAAGTTTCCAATTGCCCACAGTACCTGTCTTACCAGGGGAAAGGCTTGGTGCTGTAGGATACAGTCACCTTTCAATAACTGTCAAAAGGGAAAATCAGTGACATGTGACCAGGTTGTGCTGAATGGATTGTTAGGATAAGACAAGGTTGGTGCCATTGTTCCAAATTTCTATTTTCCATGCTCTGAAGGAAAGACAGCCTTGGTGCCGTGTACCAAGTGTTCTATTCTCCCACCTGAGAGGGGATAATAGCTAGTTTCTGTGGCCAAGTTCTTCACAAAGTTTCTGATAGCAGGAGCAAGGCTGTATGTTAATGTCCTAGGTCTTTGGTCGAGTCTTTGTTACAAACTGGATGGTCTTCACCTTGTTGGCCTGGGGCCATCAACTGGTTCCTGTTAGGCTGTCCAGTTTTGGTGCCAAGTTCCAATCTCTTCTTTCTAGTTTCTATGACATAAAGGCTGGCTTGTTGCTGTGGGCCTAGGACTCCGCTCAACATTCATGACAGGGTGTCATGACTCCCAGTGAGAAGCACATGCCCACCAAAAGACTGGCCTTTGGGAAACAGGGAGATTACGTGACAGATGGGGATGATGTAGTGCTCCCTTTGGAATGACAAGTGCCTATTCCTTGAAAAATTCACATAAACACTGAGAAAAAGAGAGTCTTTGTATAACAGAGTGTGGCCAAGACTGACACCTAACTGCCCTTCCGTCGAACAGCCATGTCTGCATGAGAAAACTTGCAGGAGGACAGAGGTATAGCTGGCCATACTGTAATCCTTAATAAAACTGGATTCATCTGTTGTCCAGCAACCTCTTACGAAGCAATGGAAACACATTCCCACAGGTGCTGCATTGAATATATATGGCTGTGTCTTTTGTGAGGAAGGAAGCAACTTTATTGCATTGGCTACAACTGCTGCCAATTTGCTATATTGCATCAGAAATGCTGAGTCAGTATGAGGATTCCTTGTAATTTTGGAAGGAGTGACCACCTCAATATTCATGTCTAGCTAACATTAGGCCACTAATGTGAGAAAATTGCTTTACAGATATTGCTGCAAAGGTAATATTTTGAAGTAGAAGCAGTTTCTAAAACTTGTTCTGAAGAGATTGGTTTAGGCCATCATAAGATTCGGGTTCAAGTCTCCTACAAATCTAGTGGCAATAACTAGGAAATTACACAGTGATAACGGCCATTCACCACTTTTTTTAGGTCCATTTGAGATATGGTCATTGGATTCTGCCAAATGCTACCATCTCAATGACAGAAGTGTATGTTAGTTATACGTGTATGTTTTCTCTCTGTGTGGAGCCATCCCCTTGCTGAAGAGCAATGGCCTTAAAAATAGGCAAATTATTATTTTTGGAAATATATAACTCCCCACCGGGGAAACCTTTCTGAGTTACATAGTGCTAGAAGGACTCGTCTCACCAGGCAGATGATGCAATCCATCGGTAACATTTGGCCTGTTCTACAGCATATTCATTGCTTCTCACCTCAGTCCTCCGGTTGGTGAAATGTACAAGTGGTATAATTAAAACTCAGCTTGGTAAATTTTCAGAAGTTTTTCATCTCCCTTAGAAGAATCCTACTGTTCTTCTCAATCTGTGTTACTCCTTTTGGTCAACACAGCCTTCTTCCTCATGAAACATTCACCAGTCGCCTTGCACATCTGGATGGAATGGCGTGAACCAACCAAACTAAGAAGAGGCATTCTGCACAACCAGCAAGGACTTCCTGGCCAGCCTAGAGATACCAATTGAATTGTACAGCTCATGCACTTCCCAGTGTGCTCCCGGGAGATGACAACCCCAGTGACCAATACTTGGAACCAGGAGATCT
Organism: Pteropus vampyrus; assembly: GCF_000151845.1. NCBI lineage: Eukaryota > Metazoa > Chordata > Mammalia > Chiroptera > Pteropodidae > Pteropus > Pteropus vampyrus. The sequence continues at coordinate 141,405 of NW_011889322.1, forward strand.
GTCCACGTGAAAAGACAAAAACTATAGACTCTCTCCAAACTCCCTGGAAAGGACCTCAGCAGATATTACTAATTCACCCACATGCAGCCAGATTTAAAGAAATTAACTCATGGATTTGTATTTCTCATTATTATTTAAAAAGTGCTTACCAGCAAATAGAAACCTGTCAGTCTGATACTTGCCTACCACAGATGTCACAGACCCCTTAAGGATGAGAAGGTGCCAATGGCAGGGGCGGACAGCAATCCCAAGACATCCCTGAGGCCTGTATACCTACATAATTGATCTTGAATTTAAAAATCCATTTGTTTGATTGCTTTTAGCTGTCTGCTAATAACATTAGGCATAATAATAGTTGATACTTATTCTCTGGCTTTTCTCAAACTTGCTCTTATATAGCCCAACTATTAATAATAGCTGAAAGCTCATAAGATATCTTTTATATTATCAGTACTATTCATTTTATGGTTTCTCTATTGAAATTTAGAAGGAATGTTACTGCAAAAAAAAGTATGGAGGTGTGTATGTATTTCTGAGAGAAGTTAAAAAGAAATAATTTGTCTCCATAAGTTGGTTTTTCTGAATAAGTAAAAAGAGACAAACTGAGAAGAATAAGGGAAGTTATAGAAGCTTAGTAAAAAAGGAATCTTGATAAAATAATTTGATAGATAAACGCTAGGACCCTGTTATGGGAACATGTTCCCCCTTTACCTAAAGAAGATTAATAATTATGTTCATTCATATAGAAGCTGAAGTGGCTATATCAAAAGAAAATGGCCCTCTGAAACAGCTGCTGGGGCATTACAAATTTGCTTATGAAATTCTTACTGTCCCTCTGGTCTCTGGAAATGTTTGGATGGTAATTGTAATTCACACCATTATGTTCTTACAGCCTTGGCCCTGGATAAAGCAAAAAGTTACAGTTCCCAAATGCAGAACTAACAGGTATTGGAATAGTAATGAGTGACACCTGAGTGCTTCCAATGGGAAGGAGATGGGCCATATTAAAACAACAACAACCACACCACTAAAAGGCAGCCCATCTCATGGTCAGATTGTGAAAACCGAAGAGGTGTATGTTGTGCCTCAATATAAGTAAATGTCATATAGATGCAAAAAAAAAAAAAAAAAGCAGAAAAGTGAGACAGATAGCAAACTTGGATCATGATAGCTCATGGGTTAGAACTGATCCGGAGAGTTTTTGTCTTGATGAATGCCTGTGAGACATGACTGCCTCCTATTTACCTGCCTTTCTCTATTGAGAAAAATTTTGTCCTTGACTTCCACCCAAGGTTACAATCTTGTCTCATCCTCAATGGACTGTCATTTCATCAAAACAAATGGTGATGATAAGACTCCTAGGAATGAGCCAGGTTAGCACTGAGAGACCATATTATCCAACCAAGAGGCTGGTCATCAGTGCATACCTTGCACTGATTTATTGCCAAAATTGGGAAGTGTGGACGAAAAAATGGGCCACGTACCACACCTGACAAGCACAAGGAGGGGCCAGCATGAACGGCCTTGCATACTGAGAGACCAAAATGAACCACACAGGAGGGTGCAACCATAAAATTCCTATTTAAAAGCAGCTTATGGTGGGTAGTCACATCCTGGGCCTGTAGCTTTCTTGAAAAACATCAATATTTACCTTAAGCGAGCCTGTCTATTTTCCTTTTGCATTTAAGATAACATCCCCTTGAAATGTAAGAGAATCCCTTTTCCTCCAGTTCCCTCATGGCACAGCCAGCTGCACCAGAGCAGGTACCAGAGAACCGCTCCCTGTTACCTTATCCTCTATAGGCCTTCTCTCTGTGCCATATAATAATTATTAACTCTCCTGTACCCACTCATGTGAAAGAAGTGTGTGTCCCTCTGTTTTACTTTTTATCCAGTCCCAGAGATTTCTCTGGGTTGCTTTCTCTTACTCAATCTATCACAAATGAGCCTCCTTGTGTATCTCCTCGTGATTCTAATTTATAAAATAAGCTGCAAAACTGCCATTCTCCAGAGCATTTTCTTAATCCATTGACCTTTTTTTCCTGGCAATTGTCATGTTGGCCTAAATAAACTCATTAAAATTCTCTGTGGCTTTAGACATTTCTCAGTCCACCTCCTGTGCAGACGTGCTCTCTGCACTGATTTCCCAGGGCGAGACAGTGGCTTTAAACACAAATATCCTCAGGCAAGTTTGTAAAGTTATACTCAAATAAACCAGCTTTCCATTCATTTTTATGGAAAAGTTGACACCTAATTGGGAGAGGAGGTTTAATATCTACCCAGTAGGAAACTACAAGTTATTTACATACAACTTTATTATTTTTAAAGTTTACTTATTCTCACTTTAATAGAACATAAGCATATTACTACCCATGGTATGCAGTGTACATAAACTCATTAGGCAGGAATACATAGGCCACCTGGTCCCCAACCACTAGCCTGAGTCCTTTCAGATTGATACTTGGTGACTGGGTTGTCCCTTTCCCTACAGTTCAACCTCATTTTTCTCCTCAGTGACCCTTGCTTCCACATACTAGCCCCTGCAGATCAACCCCATTCTTTCTTTTCAGTGACCTCTCTTTTCACCACACAAAACCCTGCAGCTTAATTCCATTTTCTCCAGGTGCCCAGGGCCAACTCTCTAGGTACCCAGGGCCACCACTCCAGCTACTCAGGCACCACCTTTCCAGGTTCCTAGGATAACCTTCTCAGGTACCCAGAGCCACCTCCCTAGGTACCCAGGAGCCAAACCTGGGGGAAGACAGGCCCCAGGAGATCCAAGTGGTCAGAAAACAGAGTGGTGAGTGAAAGGATGGTGAAGTGCATATTAGTTTCCTGCAGTCATGAGGTCCACCATGTCAGCGATGGTGATGACGGAAACAGTCCAGCCAGATCAAAGGCCTGCAATACCAGACACCCAAGAGTCAGTTGGCTATACGGTGGCAGAACTGGACCACAGTGCTGAGGGAAGCATAAATTGTCCAAGGCTGACAAAGCGGAAAGCCCGGATCCCATGGGGTGCTGAATCTAATTGAAGAATGGGCAAAAGAAACTGAGATTGATGAAGGGGAAGGAGGGCTGATGAAAAGTGCTGAGGTTGGTGATGGTGAAAGGCAATGTGAAGACTGACACCAAGCAGGTGTCTGTCAACTGGCCTGAAAAGAGGAGTTAGAGGAATGTAGCTGGTGTTTGCTGACTGTGTGCGTGGCCAGTGGGTTTGGGATCTTTTCCGGGGACCTTTGCTGAATCTTCATTTTGTTCCCATGTCTTCCATATATGCCTTTAGGCCTCAAAGGGCATAAAGTTTCCACTCCAGGCCAGCCATCTGAACCTGAGAGTGGTCCTGGCCTTGGACCAAATGCTTTCTCCCAGGGCAAAGCTGATAGACACGACCCAACCTGCCTGGACAGCTCCATTCACCACAGCTGTGCGGATGAATAGCTTTTCCAGCAAATTTGCCCAAGGAGCCTTGTGTTCAGCTCCTCTTACAAACGCTGCACCCAGACTAAAATCCCTAGGACCTCTCTGCTCCAGGCTCCAGACCAGAGCCCAGAATCCCACCACAGCATGACTCCCCAGCTTACCTTGAAGTTTTCAGTCAGGCTCCTGCAAGCCTCTCTGAGGCCTTTCCATTCCCAAGCTTTCTGCTCTCACATCTGTGTTCCTTTTGGTCTGGTCCTCCTGGGCTGCCTCTTTTACACACAAAATAAACCTTTGGTTTGCACCCCACTGCTCCCATTTGTGGTGACTTGCAGAGGCTCTCTATACACAGTAGTGGTTCTGAAACTACCCTGGGGAAGGGACTCATAAGGACAGGCTGCAGCCCCCCGTCCAGGGCTCCTGCTGTCCTCCCACAGCAACAGGAAGTAATTCCACTTGCTGAGAAACCAACATTGCAGCTGGTGGTGAACTCAGGGCTCCTGCCTTTGGTATGGGGTACTCGCACTTGAGAGTCTGGCCCAGCAGGGCTGATGTGCCCTCAGGAGACACACAGATCTTATTTGTGTCTCTGAGAGATGGGAGCTTGGCAGTCACACCTGCATCTGGACACATTTATCAGCCATCCCCAAGGAACAAAATTGCTTATTTCTAGTCTCTTCTCTCTCTTTTACAAGGAACAGACACTAAGGCTAGGGTGATAAGGAAATTCTGGGTCATATCATGAAGCAGTGGAAGGATCACAATAATGTCATGCCAGGAATGTACAGCTGGCCAGATTTCGGGAAGCTGCAGGGGCTGGACAGTGCATGCATGTGGCCCTCAGAGACATGCAATTCAGTGTGAATATGCCTGTTGGAAGACGCAAATGGAAGAGGTTCGTTACAACGAGGAAGCCAAGGTCTACAGGGCTACAGTCTGTTGTAATGTTGTTGTGGTAGGGCCATATTTGACGACCACAGATTTCTTACCACTCTTAGGGGCTGAAGCTTTGAGGGAGGAGCCATTTGTGTCAACTCCATGGATGATGGAAATTGAAACATCCCAAGGGGCTTTCTGGGCTATCCAGAGAGCAGTCCAAAGGCCCAGGAGCATGGTCAGCTTAGTGACTGGCCTGATAAGGCCCAGGCTGGTCTGAGCTGGATGAATGCATATGTCTTCCTGGATGGTCAGAGGACTAGGGCTGTCCTGTCTGAGACCTGACTATCTACTGCTGCCCATTGGGATGGTACAGAGGACCCAGCCAGTCCCAGGAGGGCCCCACCAACACTCAGGAAGCCTGCATCTGCAGCTGGAGGGTTGGTGCACCCAGTCCCGTATAAATCCTCACTTGTCTAGTAGGTGCTGTCATGCATCTGAGCTGAGCTACCTATTCTTATCACTGAACCTAACCCTAATACTGACCCCTCACCTTGTCCTTGACCATAAAAATGCAATATCATTTAAAAATAGAACTCAACAAATTATGTTAGATCAAAATTACCTGAACAAAATGTAGGGCATATATGACAGACCACACCTGATATCATACTCAACATTAAACGGCTGAGAAATTCATCCTCTAAAATAAAGAAAAAGACAAGTGTCTACACTTTGACCACTTTTCCTCAATGGACTACTGGAAGATCTAGCCAGGGCAATTAGGCAAAAAAGAGAAATAAAAGACATCCAATCAGAGAGGAAGAAGTAAAACTGTTTCTGTTTGCTGACAATGCCATTTGATATGTAGAGAATTCTAAAGATTCTACAAACAAAACTCTTAAACTAATAAACATATTGAGTAAGGTTACAGGATACAAAATACACAGGCAAATGAAAAACTTTTCTACACACTAACAAAGAACTATCTGAAAAAGAAATAAAGAAAATAATCTCATTAATAATAGCATCGGAAACAATAAAATTCCTAGGAATAAATCTAACCAAGGGATGAAAATATCTGTGAGTAAAAAACTATAAAATCTTGTTGGAAGAAATTGAAAAAGACACAAATAAATGGAACGATAGACTGTGTTCATGAAGTGGTAGAACTAATATTGTTAAAATAACTACAAAAACATACAACAGTCATCACAATATTGAAGGAGAATGACAAAGTAAAAGAACTAACACTACCCAACTTTAAGGCTTGCTATAAAGATACAAGAATAAAGACAGAGGAAGTATGAGCAAAAGAATAGACTAACCCATAAACTCAACAGAAGAGACAGACCAAAAATAAAGCCACATAAACATAGTCAACTAATTTTTGACCAAGAATCAAAGACAATCAAGTAGAGGAAAGAAAGACAGTAATTTCAACACGTGGTGCTGGAATAACTGAATTCCGCCTGCAAAAGACTAACTCAAAATAAAGTTAAATAAAGTTCTTTGTTAGTGTGTAGAAATGCAGACCTGAATGTAAAATACAAACCTAGAAAACGACCATAACATAATATAAGATAAAAAGTAAATGACCATAAATATGACACTGACTTTTTAGATAGAATGCCAAAGGTATGATTCATGAAAGAAATCATTGACAAGTTAATTAAATGTTATTAAAACTACAAAATCATTTCCTCTACAAAAGACAATGTAAAAGAGTGAGATTACTAGGACAGACTGGGAGAAATTATTTGCAACAGACACATGCGGTAAAGGATCGTCATTCAAAATATACGAAGAAGGCTGAAAATTCAATAATAAGGAAACATACAATTAAAAAATGGGCCAAAGGCCTAACAGACACCTCACCAAAGAAGATACACCAATGGCAAAAGAGCATACAAAGTGAGACTGCATGTCATATGTCATCCATTGATATTGAGGGTGACCTTTTGTGAAGGGAAATTACTTCATGGTAGAGAAAGTTGATCTCCATTTTTGTTCATATTTAAATCTTTATTTTGCTAATCGATTTTAGTTATTTTTATGTAAAACCTTTAAAAAATAGTGTATTTTATTACTTAATGCATTGGGAATAAAGGGAACACGTAACATGTGATTTTAATATTTTTTACTATGTGCACTGGAAAATTTAAACACTACCTATCCAGGAACAGAAAGATTTAAAGTGTCTTAGGACCTAGGCATTCTCCTTATGGCTCCAGCTGTCGTGTCCTAGTTATACAAGTGGCCCCTCTCCCAAGATAATGAAGATATTCACATCACGCTTTCCTTTCTTACACGTGATCTTTGCCTTGTAGGAATTCTCCCACTTAATAAACAATGTTATTTTTATTACAACCCAAAAAATAATCAGCCTCCTTGTCTGTTACATAACCAGACACAAAAAGACACATACGGGTCGATTGCACTTATGAAAAATCCAGAATAGGTAAATCCATGGATACAAAGGGGTTAGCGACTGATACAGGCTGCTGGGGGAGGAGGTGTGAGCAACTAATAGGTGCTGGGTTTGACTTTGCTGAAAAGGTTCTGGAACTAGATGGTGGTTGTGATATGGCTGATAGTGGTTAAGTCCAGTGAAAGTACTTAAGGCCACTTAAAGTACACTGAGAGGAACCATAGTGTAGATATGAAGTTTTCATAACAAGTTATTAAATTTAAGTTAAAATAAATTTTATCATAATTGATCTTTAGGAGAAAAACTATAGCGAAACTTTATATAGGTCAGAGAAAAACAACAATTGAAAAGAATGCAGAAGGAGGAACAGAGAAAGAACCTTCTCGAGTGGCAGTCGAGCAGGCTGCTGCTCAGAATGGGCCCTCAAGACTTCTGAGGAGCCAAGGCAAGCTGTTTGTTGGACGTCATCTCCTTCAGGGGAGGCCAACGTCCAGAAGGCCCGGGATCTGTAGAGGGAACTAGAGATGCTGTTGGTGTCACCTCTTGATTTCCTGGTCTTGCTCTGGACCTTGTTTGTAGATCTAAGAAGAAACATATTATTTATATCAGCCCACTGATGTACCTTCCAAAGAAAGGGTACATCTCATATCCATCAATGGAGTCTCTGCTCAAGAATCCACTCTGGGAAGTAGCCATGAACACAGTCCCTGGGGATGGTGGTGTGAGCTGATTCTGTGTTCTGGCTTAACTCAGCCTTGGAAGTCCTCCTCTCTGTTGCCTGGCACTGCCCTACACCCAAACAGGCCACATTCCTCCCATAGTTGTCCTTACCCTCCGTCTCTGCCTCAGGGGGCTCAATGCCTTTAGTTCAGAGAGGAGGAGGCAGGCCTGGTGCTCCAGGCTGGACCCTGGGACATTGACCTAGATGCAGGCCAAGCAGGGGAATTCTGGGGGCTGAAGAAAGTCCTCGTGGTGCTGATCCAGCCAAATGCCCAGGATGGAGGAGATGGCCCTGGGAAGAGACAGGTGAGTAACAGAGTCTGAGGCCTGGCATCTCTTCCCACACTGCCCTCCCAGAGCACCACGTGGGAGTCTGGGTACCAATACCCCATGCTCTCGCAAGTCCAGAATTAATCCTACTCCTCATGGTCCTGCAACCTCTCAGTGCCTGCAGATAGGTGCCTGGTCGCCTAGGAGGATCTGGCAGAAAGCCTTTGGAACTGAGAGCTGTTGGTCAACAATGAGGAGGGGGAGCTGGGCTGACCTTGCGCCGACCTCCCTGGTCCCCGCCAGCCACACTCCAGTCTCTCCACAGCTCTCTGACTCCTTCCCTCTCCTCTAGGGAATACCCTCAGCCCTCTGCTCCCTTGCATTAACCTGTGACATGTGGGGTGCAAGGTTCTGCTAGCACCTCCAATTCACAGGCTCCACACTCAGCTAAGAGCTCTGTCCCAAGCCCACTCACCTTTTCACCTGGTACAGGGGTCCACCATCCCCTTTTGAAATTGGTAAGATACAGCCATACCTACAGGAGACCAGGAGGATATCAATCAGCTATCCTATGAACACGACCTACTCCGTGCCCGAACCTGGTGTGGCTTTCCATATATTTGCCGAATAAATGAGCCTTCACCAGTCCCATTGTGAATATCTTCTGAATGAGCCTGGCCTAATTCTCACTCCTGGGATTTCTACTCCGGCTTCATCTAGAACAGGAACCCCATGGAATCAACAATCTCCTTTTCAGGTGAGAAAACAGCTGGGCCCAACCCCGGAATCAGTGAGGAGTCAGGCAGAAGCATTGTCATGAGGAAGAGAAAATGCCAAATTAGCACTGTCACAGCTCCCCACCACCCCAGGGACCTCTCCACAGGGACAAACACCCAGAGAGCACTTTGCTAGGGAGGACACCACAAGTCCCTACAATGACCCTCTGAGGCTGGTGCTCGTCATGCCCTCCTGTCCAGAGGAGCAAACAGACTCAGAGATGCAGTGACCTTCTGAGAACTCACACTAGCAGGTGGCTAAATCAACCCTGTGCTGTGGGAGAAGGTGGAGGCAGGGTGCTCACCTTGCACACAGGGTGTCCAACACCCGCTGTGTGGTAGTAAATGTTTTGTAACTGCCTAGAAAGGCGGGTACCAAGTTGTGGTCACTGCCCACAAAGGCACACACCAGATAAGCAATCAAACTGTCCAGCCTGCATGCCTGGGAAAATGGCTCCATGCTTGTTTTATATTGTTGGTTCCTCAATTCACTTTCCCCATGAGGTAGGACAGAGTAGGGACATGCAGTCAGAGGCAGCACCATAGGTCAGCATGAGGGTTGGGGACTGCAGTTTAGAACAAACCCCTAATCCCTCAGTGACTAGTGGCAAGAGGGGAGACACATGTGTTCTCAGGAGAGAAAAGGTTCTTGTCATTCAAAGTAGAATTTGAGCTGGTATCTGAGATCATTTTCTTGGCTGAGTTATAACAGCATCTCGCCTTACTGAGTGTCATCCCTGTGATGTTTGACCAAATGTCCCAGTCTAGGATGAGAACAGAGAAGCTTCTCCTGCGGTGGGATGGGTAAGGATACCAGGATATGTGAGATGTTCAGGGTGGCACCATTGAAATGGCAACAAAAGGGGAGCAGTTCAATGTGAACAGGTGCATTGCCGTGGTAACGGGTTCCCTTCTGTTATGTCCTGGAAGGCCTATGGGGATGTGTCCCCAGGGCAACAGGTGGCAGAGCAATGGACATTTCACATGAACACTGTGTCCTTTTGAGGAAAAGCACCCCTATTGATCATGACCATGTCTAAGAATGTGGGGGAGAAGGTATGCAAGGATTGGGAGGCCACCACCAACAGGGGTGGGCTTTCAAACAGGATAAACGATGCAAACATACTGTTGACTGAATGTGAGGTAAAATGGTGTCAACATCTCTTTGCTGGTATCCATACAAATATGAGGACAGTGACTTTGCATCTGGCCCAGGAAGGGGCTGGACAGTGAAGGTGGGTGAGAGTTGTGATGGGGACCCAGATTCCTTTGAAGGCTAGAATCTAGGAGTTAGCCCAGTGGAGTGGTAGAGTGACTTCTGGAACCCAGGACTCCCTGACTGTCTGAGTCCTGGGTACTGGGTCAGCTAAGTATCTGCACTCACCCTGAGCCCTGGCTGGTCTGTGTCAGTGCCGTGGGGTGCCTGCCCGTCCTGGTGGGGGATGGAGTTGAGGCCCTCATCGTTTAGCCCCATCTGATGTTCCATGTGGAGCTCTGTGAATACAATGTTCCACGTGGAGCTCTATGAATACAGTGCCCCTCACCAGGTGGTGAGCCTCAGTGCCTGGTCTCTTCCATCCTCAGACCCCCTGACTCTCTACCCCAGACATAGCTACACCACTGTCTTCCCAGACCTCTTCTGAGGGGAGAAAAGATGTGACAGCCTGAGGGCCCTGGATTCCTCATAGCACAGATTAGGTGGCCTCAAGACTGGCCCCTGACAGTCTTGTCCTGGAGTGTGATGTGACAGGACCATCAATATATTGCCCGCCCGGCAACTGTTTCTGCCCAGAGGGATCACCCTTCACATCCATCTTCCCCCACATTGAGGACGGAGCTGCCTAGGTGAAGAGGAATTTCCCTCTTAATTGGCCAACATTTCTAATCAGGTCTTTTCTGCTTCTGTAAACATGTTTGTTACAAGGCCAAGAGATCTCAAGGTCAACTGAGAACTCATCCTCCCCTAAAGATGTATTACTTTAGTGCTTGTTAGATAGAAAATTCTATGATCTGTAACTGCCTGTAGCAACTTCAGAGGTCTGTAAATCAGCCCATGCCAACTGTAACAACACGAGTATAAAAATAAAATTGCCCCTAAGTTCGGTGCCTAGATTTTCAGAGCACTAGCTCTTCTGGGACCACCGGCGTCATAAAATTGAGTTACTCCAAACCTCCAGGTGCTGCTTGATTTCTCACTGGTCTGTTTTTGCAACTTTTCTGCAACACTTCTGGAGGCCCCAGTGAAATTTACAACCACACTGGCCCTTTGAACGGCCAGACCAGTGACTCTTCCAGGCCAGGGTGGAGGGCCTCCGAGATGAATGAGGAGGTGTGCCACCTGACAAGTATTCTGGGTTCTCTTTCGAACCAGCGCCCTGACTCCCAAGATAGCTGAGCCTCCAATTGGACTCATAGGAGGGAACGAACCAACTCACCAGGAACAGCCACAGGATAAGGTAAGGGCCCGGGATCAGCCCCCAGTCAGGTCCCATCTCTGAACGGAAGAGGAGCTTGATTACCTCCTAGTCTTCAGTTTGAGGACACAGGTCAGGGTCTTCCCAGGGGGAAAGGCATCAGGGTATTCCCAGAGAGGGAGGACACAGCTCAGAGTCTTCCAAAGCAGGGAGGCAATGTTTTAACCTGGTGTGTAAATGATTGAATGAATGAGTGGCTTGACTGGCCTGCTAGTCAGGTATGAGTTTGTAGCTCCACAGCTAGGTATCCTGAAGACCCCCTAAAGGCCACAGAGTTCATTTGGGCTCACTCTGCGGGTCCGTGGTGAACACATATGGTCTAGGGCGGCATCGAACTAGTGTCCGATCGTAAGTTACATAAGGCTGAGTCTGCTACAGCTAAGCCTCACCTAAGCTCCCTGTGAGGGAACACAGCCAGATGAGCATATGAATGGTCTCCTCTTTGGAGAGGGCACCCACCCTTGTTTGTCTTTGTGTCACTGTTGCAGAGTGGGAAGAGTTGAGTCAACACTAAGAAAAGGGGAGAACTCCATCACCGTCTGGAGGGCAACCAAACACCCTCTAGAAGTTAGCAAACACATTAAGGAAAGGGGGAGAGGCTGTACGAAAGAGAGTAAATGCTGAACAGCTGAAAAGTGACTTTGTCAAGAAGCGAGAGTTGAGCCCCTATCCGCGGTTTCGTGGTGACCTCAGATGGCTTAAGATGGTGTCACTGGATCTCTATGAGGAGTCTACTCTAGTGATCTGGGTTGGTGATTTATACCGACCCACCAATGCTAAGAGGTGCCTGAAATAACTCCACGAGGAGTGTGGCCAGAGATGGGTGAAGTGAGTGGCGTCCCATCCAAAGTCTCCCAGACCCTATTCCCTACCCTCCGTGTGGCGTGATTGTTGTCTGTTGCAGGAGGCATGGGGGAGAGTTATTCTAAGGCAATTGTCTTGAATTGTATGTTGAAAATTTTAAGAAAGGTTTCTCAGAGAATTATGGGGTCAACCTGACCCCAGGAAAACTTTATACTTTTTGTGAGCTCGAATGGTCTGCCTTTGGGGTAGGATGGCCTTCAGAAAGAACCCTAGAGCTGTGCACCAGGTAGTGACAGGGACCCCTGGACATCCAGACCAGTTTCCATACATAGACGCATGGCTACAAATTGCCACTGTAGTGCCCCCTTGGGCCGGTTCTGCACAAACAGGCAGGGAGAGAGTAAGGTACTTGTGACCAACTCGAGGAAAGAACAAGGAAGAGCCAGCAAAAATCATCTACCAATGGGACCCCGAGGAAGACCCTGCCTTCCCATCTTCATACATCTCAACAGCTCTGTCAGCTTCCACACAGCCACTCTACCCCCAATTGCTGGACAGCTCTCCACCATCAGTGCCTTCACCACTTCAACAGCCTGAGAGGCCACCAGGCTTGAGTCCACGGCATCTTCACTCAGCCACGCAACCAGCCCAGTAGTCTGTGGCCCTTCAAATGCTCCTCCAAGAAACGTGAGGCCCTTTAGAGATGGGAGAAGACGGCACACTCTAGCAGAGCCACCCTGTCCTCTACTATCAGCCATTCACCACAACCGACCTCCTCAGCTGGAAGCAGCACACCCCATCCTATTCGCAGAAACCCCTAGTGATGATTTACCTGCTTGAGTCCATATTTCAAACTCATCAGCCTACCTGGGATGACTGCCGCCAATTCCTCCTAACTCTCTTCAACACTGAAGAACGATGCCGGATTCTGTCAGAAGTGTGGAGATGGCTCCAAGGGCAAGCACCAGACGATGTACTAGACCCTGCAGTATGGGCCTTAGAGGCTGTGCCTGACGTCAGGCCCAATTCAGACTTCAACGTTCCAGATGGAAGAGAGTCTCTCAACAGGTACTAGCAGGCCATACTGAAGTGGGTAAAAGCTGGGGCTAAAAAGCCAACAAACATGTCAAAAATGATGGAAGTACTCCAGAAGCCAGAGGAATCACTTACAGCATTCTGTAAGAGACTATGTGAGACGTTCCAGGTATATACTCTTTTTGACCCTGAAGCGAAAGAAAACCAACATATGGTCAATGCGGCCTTTGTAGCCCAATACACCCATACACCAGGAGAAAGATGCAACTGACCTGGACTAGATTGCCACCAGGCTGGTCAACACAGCAGTCCGAACTATGGGCACTTATCCAGGCACTGCAGCAGGCTGAAGGGAAATAGGCCAATATCTACACTGCCTTGCACATACATGGGGCCATTTATAAGGAAAAGAGATTACTGACAGCAAGTGGAAAAGCAATTAAAAACAAGGAAGAAATCTTCCAACTGTTAGAGGCAGTCTGGAAGCCCTCCCAAGTGGCAGTCATCCACTGCAAGGGTCCCAGAGAGGAACCGATCCTGTCAGTAGGGAAAACCGACTAGCAGATCAGGCAGCTAAGGAGGCTGCCCACCAATCGAGTGCCACGATGGGTCCTAAGCCTATCTCCAAGGTTCTCTAGCACCAGAATTACCTCTATCCCCAAAATACACTAAGGAAGAAGAATAATGGGCTTTAAGTGAAGGCAGAACTAAAAGAAAGGAAGGTTGGTGGGAGCTTCCAGATCAAAGACTCTTTATTCCCACTGCACTGGCAGCTCAACTAGTAAAACAACAACATGAGTTGACTCACCTAGGGAAGACTACTTTAGAAAGCCTGTTAAGCCACTACTATTTCATACCCAAGCTCCCAACACTATGTACCCAGATTAGTGCTAGGTGTGTGGTTTGTGCATGAAACAATGCTGACCAAAGGCCAAGGCCTAATCCAGGGGTACAAACAATTACAACTATGCCATTTGAAGACCTAGAAGTAGACTTTTCTGAGGTCAAGCCCTGCCGGGGCCATGGATACCTCCTTGTGTTAGTTCGCACCTACTCTGGATGGGCTGAAGCTTTCCCTACATGCACTGAATGGGCACGAGAAGTAGCCAGAACCTTATTGAAGAAAATCGTTCCAATATACAGGCTGCCCCTTTCTATAGAATCTGACAACAGACCTGCCTTTATGTCTGAGACAGTCCAGACTCTGTTTAAAGCTTTCAGAATCAAATGGAAGCTCCACACAGCCTACAGGCCACAAAGTTCAGGGAAACTCAAACGCATGAACCAGACTCTCAAAACTATTCTAGCTAAGCTTTGTCAGGAAACCCAGTTACCTTGGATTGACTTGCTGCCTTTGGCTCTTCTCCGCACACGGTGCACTCCAAGGATTTCAGGCTACTCCCCTTTTGAACTAATTTATGGGAGACCTCCACCAGTGATAGGAAAATTGAAAGGAGATCCTCGATTAATGGCTGACATAGACATACCCCAACACCTTCAGGCCTTAGGGAGGATTCTCTGCCATATCACTCAGGAAACTTTAGAAAGAGCCCCTACCCCCTTAGGGAATTGGGTCCACTCCTATTAGCCAGGAGATGAGGTATGGGTTAAAGATTGGAAAAAAGAACCACTTTAGCTGAGTTGGACTGGCCCTCACACTGTTATGTTAGCAACTCCTACTGCTGTTAAGGTTGCAAGTATCACCCCGTGGATCTACCACACCTAGGTAAAGAAAGCAGCATCTCCAGAGAACCAAGAAACTTAGACTACAGAACATCTTTCTGATCAGCTGCTCCAGATCACATACCGGAGGCAGCAGAAAATCTACCTGAGATCCTTGGCACTGCTTTGGCCACCCCTGGAAGCTGGCCAGTCTATGCATGGCAGAAGCTTGAGGAATTTCATCATAGGGCTCCTTATAATTAGACTTTGGGGAGGAAATTAGTACAAAGAACTGTGAACTATGTTTCCATGTTACTAAAGGAGGTCAGAGAATGTCCACTACCTTAGTTTTCTATAGCTACTGTAAAGAGTTAAATCTAAAAAAAGATCCTAATTGATTCCCACATAGGCAAGGCCCAAAACTGGGTGGCCCCACAATATTACAGATATATACATGAATAAATAGCCCCCAAAACAAGTAATCCAATACTATAGACCTGCCACTTAAACAAAAAATAGTTCTTAGGGATACTGTACCCCCATTTACATGTTGAACTGAATTGTCTGACTGCAGGCAGCTATAGATTTTATCAAACAGATGACAAAACTGGCACACAACAGTCTCAAATACGTGTGGCAATATATCAAAACTGGTTAGCTCTAGATTACTTGCTAGTGGAGGAAGGAGGAGTATGCAAAAAGTTTAACCGATCCGATTGTGGTCTCCAAATAGATGACAATGGCCAGGCTGTAACTGATATAGCTACTAATATTAGAAAAATAGCTCATGTACCCATCCAGAGTTGGAAAGGATGGGATCCTAACAGCCTCTTTGGAGGTTGGTTCTCTACTTACGGAGGCTTTAAAACCTTAATTAAAGCAGTGCTCCTCCTCCTCGGGACCTGCTTCCTTCTCCCTTGCTTCATGCCTCTAATTGTTTGGTCAACTACCTCCCTTATAGAGGCTATGACAGAGAGGAAAACTTCAGCAAAGGTCCTTATGCTGTGGAAGTACCAGCCCCTAGCCCAGGAAGATCAAAAGGCTGATGCCCTATAAAAATTTAAAGGGCATCAAAAGTGGGGAATAAAGAGGAATTCCCCTCTTAATTGGCTAAAATTTCTAATCAGGTCTTTTCTGCTTCTGTAAACATGTTTGTTACAAGGCCAAGAGATCTCAAGGTCAACTGAGAACTCATCCTCCCCTAAAGATGTATTACTTTAGTGCTTGTTAGATAGAAAATTCTATAATCTGTAATTGTCTGTAGCAACTTCAGAGGTCTGTAAATCAGCCCATGCCAACTGTAACAACACGAGTATAAAAATAAAATTGCCCCTAAGTTCAGGGCCCAGATTTTCAGAGCACTAGCTCTTCTGGGACCACCGGCATCATAAAATTGAGTTACTCCAAACCTCCAGGTGCTACTTGATTTCTCGCTGATATGAGATTTGCAACTTTTCTGCAACATAGCGAGTGTTCATAGAGGTGGCCTGGACTGGAGCATCTTGACCGAGGTCTCCTTGTGGTTCCTGAAGGGACCGTCTCGAAAAGGGCCAGAGGTGCTTACACCATCTGGAAAAGTCACTGTGTCGTCGCAAGAGCCCAGAGCCCTGGAACATGGGAGCACAGCAAGAGAACATGTTGTCTTACTGAGTACCTCTTGTCTAGTGAGCTGGTTGAGGGGCTGTTACTGGAATGTGGGTGCCGGTAATGGTGTTCGAAGTTCTATGGGGGTCTGTTGAAAAGGAAGTGACGTCATTTCCTGGAAACCCCCTTCCTGAGCCTCCTCCTTGAGTATCAGATATCCAAATAGTCCTCTTGGCTGCTGCCTGTCAGTCCCCTTCTTTATGTAAAGCCTGTGCATGATGACACCAACATACTCCTATCCAGGATTCCTCTCTGAGGATGTCTGGCTGCAGCCAGGACACTGGCAATGAAGAAACAGACCTGGTTTGCAACTCAACTCTTCATTCTTACATCTTCTTGAACCAGGATGAGCCCATGTGCCTTGCAAGACCTGTCTGTCCCCGTTCGCCTTCAGGGGTTACTGGAGTACATGCTTCGTTGTGATGTTCAGGTGTGTTGGGCGAGGCTCTAAAACTGGAGTGCTGCTGTCACATGTAGATAGTGCCTCCTACCTCTTTTCTCTTCCTCTAGTCACCTCTGCATGTACTCCTCTTCTAATCCTACATCTAGCCTGTGTGTGTGTTAGCGTGTGTATATGTGTCTGTGTGTGTATACATGGCCACGTGCCAGTGTGCAACTCAAGGGACCCAAAAGAGGATAGCATCATGCAGAGGGAACAGGGTCGAACTTCCCACATGTTAGGATTTCTAGTTTCCAAACCAGCCCTATAGGCACAAGGGGCAGCATCGTAGGCCTGGAATAGAGAGCTCTGCTGACCTCTGAACTCTGCCTATCATATGCCCTGTCCAGCCCCTGCTTCTCTGTGGGTCTAGTTTCCCAAATTTCCAATGAGAATACCATTCTGAATGGCAGAAGCATGAGCTCAGCCTTCAAGGGATATTGGCTCTACACCCTCAGGTGGGTTGTGAACAGGGATACAGTCCTGTGGTCCCCTTAAAAAGGAGGGGAGGCAAGAGAATTAAAATCTTAATGAAGCTACATGAAGAGACTGCAATCTGGCTGATCGGCCCTGCAGTCTGGCCAGGAGGACATCTGCAAAACAAAGGAAGATTTCTATTGGGGTTTCTGAGGACCCATTTCCTACAACTGTGGAAGGGGAAGCAGGAACAACAGAGCCTTTAAGTAGTGCCCTACACAAGTAAAATCATTCATTCCCAATGGCTAAAACCAAGGGGAACCTATGGCTTAAAGGCTGGGAACTGCCAGTGGGCCTTTCAGGCTACATACTCTTCCCCTGCCCCTTCCTCACTGGATGTCCATATCAGATGAAGTTGGACTTAAGAACAACATATAAACTGAATTCCCTGAACACTCTCTGCCTCTGAGAGGAGACCACGCTCTGTCTGTGGAGTGTTATCCCTTTTCTAATAACATTTCCTTTTGACTCTAACTTTGGAGTGGGTTTTGAATTATTTCTGGACTCTCCACGAAAGGGCCCTCTTTTTCTCTCAATGCAGGGCTAGGTCTTCCCCCAACTGGGGGATCTTTTCCCTGTCCCATATGGTCTATTCCTGCTACCATGAATGGATCAAAAGACATAAACATGGCCCACCCAAGTACACCATGTTTCCTGTCCTCTGAGACAGGCTAGGATTTATTTCTCTACACTGTGCAGGTCAATTGGCCTTGGGCCAATGGTTGACACCATTTCTAGGGGCCTGGTGAGACTTGTTCTCTATCTGATCAGGAGTAGGAGTCCACCAGTCCTCTCTACTTTCCCTACTTTTCTCTCCCTTACTTCCCTGCTTGGTGTCATCATCGGAATTGCAGAGAAGATCTGTTCAGGAACCCTGTCCAAACTCCCAATTAAAAAACTGTGCAGAATCTTCTGGCCTCAGTAGGATGGGTTAGCCCCCGTAGGAGTCTTTTGTTCTTTTCTCAGCCCCTTAGCCTTTTCCTCCTTCCCATTCATATCCAGCAGAAACCCTAACTGGGAGAAGGTGGTTGTCACATAGTAGCAGCTCCACTGAACTCTCCTAACTTGTCCCCTATCTGTCCTGTCTTCATTTCTCAATGGGCTCCCGGATCTCAGAGCAATCTCAGAAACAGCCCAAATGGCTCAGAACTGAACACTGGGCCAGCCAGCCCTGATGGCATCAGCCTCCTTGGCCTGTGTTCTCTACAGTGTGGGAGTTCAAGGTAGTCTTTCACTGAAAAACTAGCTTTCTTTTCTAACCCTGAATCTCTGTGTCTCACTGTGTCTCTCCCTCCGAACTGTAGGCAGACTCCTGTGCTCGCTCATAGCAGGAGTGGGCCCTGACCCCTGATGCATTTGCCCCTTCTAGGAGTGACGTGCCCTGACTCCTGCCAGACACACATCTCCCAGTTCCCCTGCACCAGGAGGGGGAAATCCCGTGCATGCACATTTTCTTTTAGCAGAGCAAGTTCTTAGTTCCACCCATCTAATGTTCCCATTTGAGTTCCTGCCTCCATCTAAACTAACGATGGGAGGGAGGACAAGAAGTCTGGCCTGTTTACAGTTCCCTAAACTATAACAGTCTCCTACAATTAGATCTTCACAATAAACAGGAAAAGTGGGAAGCATTCCTTTATTTCAAACTTCTATGCTACTTTACAAAGACTCATACTTAGTAGATGGCCCAATGATAGGAGCAGCTTCACGGAGACCTCAAAATAATCAGGAATTTTCTCCTCTCCCTTTACCCTCTTATTCTAAGGGGGGACCAAGTTCTCTGGGGACCCCATCTATTTCATTACTCCCTCATATTCTAAGGGGAGACCAACTTCTCTGGGTACCCCATTTATTTCACTACAGATACACCCCAAAGGGAAGTTACAAATACTGATGATGGGGAAATAAGAGGGGTATGTGCATTGACTCTGATCTATCTATATATATATATAATATGATGGTTGAGTTAAGATTTCTAAGTATGATGGAAAGAAAAATGTCTGTTTCTGATAACAGAAGATATAAAGTATGCAGATATATTTTGAAGGAAATATGTTGAAGGAAAGTATTTGTCTTAAAGTTGATTATTTCTAAAAGAGTAAGAAGAGGCAAGCTGAAGGAATGAGGAAAGTTGTAGAGTTCTGAAGAGAAATCCTGAGAAGCACTTTAATGTGTGATTAAGCTAAACAAAATGGGAAATTTAAATATCACAAGTGAGCTAATGCAAAATTAGACTTGTGTTTTAATATATCTTAGACTATTGGTCTGCTACTAATGCTAAAACAAAATTCTGAGTAGAAAATGAGGACTCAGTGCTTCATCAAAATAATGTTCTGTGTTTTATGTTGTCTTAACCAGGATTCTGAGGCTTTTAGAAAATAAACTAACATTGGCCCAGATTATGATGGCCAGACACTGCTGACTATGCATTTCAATACTTGGGCAGTGGCCAATATTCAAAAAGGAAGCTCCAAAAGTTGGGGCCTGGACCCCAAACACTGCAGGTAGCCTTGGTGCCAGAGGTCTTTCAGGTGTCCAACAACTGGGACTGGACAGAGAAGGAAGCAGGGTACAAAAAATGAGCAAATTAAATCTGCCATAATACAGGCATCATCTCAAGGTGACCCTAGGTAATCAAAACCTTTCAGGCATAAAGGGCCTCAACCTTTCTTGGCTATAGATGTCATCTTTGGGACTGGGTTGTGATCAATGTGCAAACTGCAAGAAGGAAGGCAATGGCAGGGTGAGTGTCCACCCAGCCTTGGGAAGACTTGGAAGGTTGGACCTCATAAGCTTTCTCCCCTGATAGGAAGCCTCTCATGAGACAGCTGCTCCCTCCTGCAACAACAGAGGCCAACATGTTCGCCGGCTTTCAGTACTAGAGAAATCTACTGCAGTTAATGACAGTGAAGCCTTGGGTCACCCTTGACATGGCATAAAGGAAAAAAAGAATTTTAATAGATACTAGAGCTACCTACTCTATTCTGACCAGTCCCATGGGCCTCTCTCCAATATTAACTGCACAGTGACAGTATTCAATAGCCAGTGTAGCAAGGAAAATTTACTTTCCCATTGTGAGACCAGAACTAGCAATGGAATCCCGGCTGCACATCAGGACCAGGGGTTGGGGTAGAGATCCCCTCGTCCTAGGAAACGGGGCACAAGTGGAAAGGGGGCAGCACCCTTCCACATCACACAATGCACGTGTGGTTTTATATGGAGCAGAGCTGCTCTGTCCTGCAGTCTATTAAAGTCGGCCAACAACACAAACTGAAAGAGCCCCACCAAGTTTTGATAAGCATCCCAACAACTCTCAAATTACAAGGAATCAACCACTAGGTACATTTGTCTTCAATTAAATAAGTTTCTCATGAATCCTCACAGGTTCTGCCAGAAAATGAAACGGGAAGTACGAGCTAGTCCTGTGAAGCCCTGGAAGATCTTCAGCTCTCATTCCGGAATAAGGATAAATCCACATGCTCCAAGGGAATCAGGGAATGTCACTGAATAATTATACTTTTAGCCTGATGTCTATGCCCCTACTCTCTTCACAATGATTTTATTTCCTTTCAGTAGATATCCTTACCTTGAATTAACAAACTGCTGTGGAAAACTAACTTCGTTGTCACCGTTTTCCACCCTCTTGGAGCCTGTGGAGGCCTGCTGAGATCAGGACTTCTAAAATAACAAATATGTCTGGAAGGATATAGTCCAAGGCCATTTTTGCTGGCTATAAGCAGGATCTCTGGAAACACTATTTTTGCTACAATATAGCAAATAGGCGATTCCTGTTTCCTCCTCTCTGAAGTAGCTTCCTCAAGCAGTGTCAGTTGCAAATTTCAATGCGGTTAATGTGCCACAGCCTCTCTCATTACCTTCAGGCAAGATGCCTGACCACAACCGAAACCTCAGGCCAGATATCTAAGATATTCCTTGTCTGGTAGCCTACACTGCTGTCCTCAAGCAAGTTTTCTCATGCAGACCTGAACATTCAACTGAAGGGGAGTGAAGTGTCTGTCTCAACCATGCAGATTTACATACGGACTCTCCTCTTCTCAGACTTTATGTGAATTTTAACAAGGAACGTAGTTGGGTAACTCAAAAGTGAGGATCACACCATTCCCAATGTCACATGATGTCCCTGTGATGCCTTCAGCCAGTCTCTTGATGGTCATGTGATTCCCGCATGGCAGCCACAGGATATCGCGAGATCCCCACCTCTTTGCTATGAGATTTTCCTCTGCTGGACTAAAGCAAGTGTTTACAGAATGCATTGAAGGAACTGCCTCAATGTCAATATCTCAGCTTTCTTTTTGTGGTCATTAAGCCAAGCCCTCTCAGAAGTTGTAGTCTGTGGTTTGCTATAGAGGAATTCTGAGGCAGCCGTTCTTTCCACCATGAAGAGGTATCCACACAATGATTCAACATTTTACCTACAACACAGTAAAGTAGTGGCTGCTGTTTCCACCACTATCAAGTTAATTCCTCACAGCACACTCAGCCTCCAGGTTTCAAAGCAGCCAATATGTGACTGTCACCTCCACTGCCATAAAGCAGGTTTCCTAAAAACAGACAAAACTGGAGGCAAATTAAGCAACATTGTCTGGCCATATACTGTTGACCTCAAGTAAGTTTTGTAATGTGGACATGACATTCGATTGGAGGTCATTTAGCAGGCTGTCTCAGCCACCTTCTGTTACACAGACACTAATGTTTTCTTGTGTTAAGTGAATTTTATCTAGGAATATGCACTCGTCATTCTAAAGGGAACACTACGTCATCCCCCTCCGTCACATTATCTCTGCATTACATACATGCCAGTCTCTTGATAGGCATGTGATTCCCACGGGCAGTCATGTGATCCTGTTGTGACTCCCATGGGGCCATGGTCCTGAGGTAAACACTGTCTAATTTTAAACAGACTAGGCGAAAGACCTGCTCACACTACCAACAACCTAGACCCTGTGATGGAAACTAATGTGCAGTGCATGGACCACAGACCACAGCTGTCTACTCTTACAGAAAATAAAGGAGACCTTCATTCACGGTAAGAGTACTGTCCTCCCTTCAAATGATGTAGACTGCAGGCCCAGTCCCATGACACAAAGCCAGTCTTTTCCTAAGAATAATACAACGATGCCTTGGTCTAAAGCCAATAAGACTGTCCTTGTTGAAAATTAATATATGGAGACTTTAAACTGCAAGGCCAGTCTTGGAGAACTAGAAACTTGGCTCCATGTCTGGAATTTCTCTTAGCAGTAAGAGAGGTGATTTGACTTGCACTTTTAATCCCTTCATCTATTCCAGGTGGTATTGCTGAGATATGGGCTCATAACATTTCTTCTGACTTTTCCAAACATCATCTGAAGGGGTGGCCTGGGCCCACGGTTCTAGACCTGTCCTTCCTCAACAAATGCCGATTGATGTTTAGGCTCGCAGCAGCAAACCTGTCTTTATGCAAGGGAAATTAGAGTGGAGACTTAAGCCTGTGACACCAAGCATGGACTCTCCTCACAGGAACTAGAGTGCAGGCCCAGGCTCCCAAAGTCAAGGCTGTCTAATTGTTAACAGACTAGAAAAAACAACTACTCACACTACAATCAAGCTAGCCAATGTAAACAGAAACTCAGATGGAGTACTTGGCCCACAGACAAAGCTGTCTTCTCTGAGAAAAAGGAAGAATGTAAGACTCCATTCATTCCAGGAACACTGTCTTCCTTTGAAAGGACATGGAGAGGTGACACAGGCACAAGGCACAAAGCCTGTTTTTCCTAACAATTGGTAAAAAGGAGACTGTGACACATGGCAATAAACCTGTCCTCTCTAAAACTAGTATATAGGAGACCTTACCCAACAGGGCAAGCCTGTCCTCTAGGTAAGAGAATCTTTACTTGAGACCCAGGACCTTGTTCCCTGCCTGGGTTTATAACCAGGAACGAGAGTGTGGACTTTGGTTTGCAGGTCCAATTCCTTCCCCTATTTCCAGGAAGTAGAGCTGAGAAATTGGCCCACAGCATTTCTTTTCTCTTTCTGTAAGAGGTTTCTGACAAGAGATAAAAACTAAGACAAATTAAGAAGCATCACCTGGCCGCAAATACCATTGCCCTCAAGGTTTGTGATGTGGACACGACATTCGATTAGAGGTCAGTTAGCAGGATGTCTCGGCCACCTTTTGTTACAAACATACTAATGTTTTCTCAGTGTTTATGTGAAATTTATCAAGTGAATGCACTAGTCATTCCAAAAGGAACACTACATCATCCCCATCTGTCTTCTCTGAAAACTAGTAGATAGGAGACCTTAACCCACAGAGAAAGCCTGTCCTAAGGAAAGAATCTTAACTTGAGACCTAGGACCTTGCCTCCTGCCTGGATTTCAAATCAGGAACCAGAGTGCTGACCTTGTTTTGCAGTTACAATCCCTTCCACTATTTTCAGGAAGTAGTGCTGCAAAATTAGCCCACAGTATTTCTTCTGTCATTCCCTCACAGAGGCTGAAGGAGTTGCCTGGGCCCACGGTTCCAAGCTTGTCCTCCCTGAAGGAATGTTGCCTTCCGTACTAGGGCTACAACAACAAATCTTCTTTATAAAGAGTAACTAGAACAGAGACTGTAGATATCAGCACCAAGCCTGAATCTCTTAATAGGAAATAGGTGGCAGCCCCAGGTCCTCAAGGTCAAGACTATCCAGTTGGTAACAAAGTTCAGTCTGAAGACCTAGACCAACAACACCCATCCGAGCTCCTGCTTTCAGAAACTCTTGTAGAGACCTTGGCCCACATAACCAAGCTGTCATCTCCTAGTAGGAGGAAAATGGAGGACTCAGTTCTCAGCACCAAAACTGTCCTCCCTTTAAAACATTCACGATAGAACTTTGGGCCTATGGCACCACACTTATGTCATCCTAAAAGTCCATTCACACAATCTGGTCC
The DNA here is from genome assembly GCF_000151845.1 of Pteropus vampyrus. NCBI lineage: Eukaryota > Metazoa > Chordata > Mammalia > Chiroptera > Pteropodidae > Pteropus > Pteropus vampyrus. The sequence goes on from NW_011889322.1 coordinate 165,360, forward strand.
CACATCACCAATTTTCCCTTTTGTCAATTATTGAAAAGTGACCATTCCTACATCACCAAGCCTTTCCCCTGGTAAGAGAAGGTAGTGTGGGCATTTAGAAACCATATACAAAGCCTGGACACTTCTTTCAGAAATTCAATTGGGAAGCTTGGAAGCATGGCCAAACATTGTTCGTTTTCCAGGAAATAGAGTAGAAACCTTGGCTCACAGAATCTAGCCTAACTTTTATTAACAGAACCTTAAGTTGAGGACTCTGCATATGGTAACAAGAACATCCTGATAGAGAAAAAAAAAAAAAGTAAATAGATTCCATGGAACATGATCCAGACCTCTTTCTGGATCAGGGGAAGTAGAGTCGATGTTTGAAAACACAACACCATGCCAGTTTTATTTTCAAGGTAAATTTCTGTGGAAAATGTTTCCCATACTCTCAAGCATGGTTCATTCTAAGAAGTAGAGTGAAAACCTATGTCCAAAAGAGCAAGACCAGTCACATGGTAGACACACATGTTCCATGGGGTCTACCTTGACCCCCAAGTTAATACCCCGAGGTGTTTACATGACTGCCTCGGGATTCCCTAATAATTGCTATGTGATTTTCAGGTTGCTTCTACCTTATTACTCTCCCTGTTCCCCTCCAAGTGTTTTCAAAACACGTCTCATAAACTGCTTATTTTCAATATTTCAGCTTTGATGGATTGGCTGATAAGAAATTCCTTCTCAACAGTAGTGGCCAAAGGTCTGCATCCAAGAATAGTGCTGTAGTCATGTTATGTTCACAATGACTCAGCATTTTTGCTACTGTACAGAAAAAGGCAGCTGCTCTTTCCATCGCTCTAAAGCAGCTTCTCAAGCAGAGTCAGCTTCCAAATTTCAACACAGTTAATGTGTGACAGCCGCTCCCATTGCCTTCAAGCAGGTTGCGTGACCACAGCAGAAACCTCAGGCCAGATATCTAAGTTTCACTGTCTGGTAGCCTACATAGCTGTCCTCAAGCACGTTTTTCTTATGCAGACTTGAACATTTGACTGAATGGCAGTGAGGTGGCTGTCTCGGCCACACTCTGTTACACAAGGATTCTCCTTTTTTCAGTGTTTATGTGAATTTTACCAATGAATATAGAAAGGTAATTCAAAAGTGAGAGCCACATAATCACCCAATATCACGTGATCTCCCTGTAATGCCCACAAGCCATTATCTTGATCACATGATTCCCGTGGGCAACCACATGAATATCATGAGATTCCCACGTTCTTCCTATGAGATTTTCAGGTGACTTCCACCTCATTTTCCTTTGCTGGATTAAGCCAACGGTTTTCAAAACACGTTGAAGGAAATGCCTAAATGTCAATACTTCATCTTTCTTTCAATGCTCCTTAAGCCAGTTCTCAGAATTTGTAGTATGAGATGTGCTATAGAGGAATTCTGTGGCAGCTATTCTTTATGCCATGTAGACCAATCCTCAGAATGACTCAGCATTTTACTTACAATATAGCAAAATGGAAGCTGTCATTTCTATGACTATCCAGTCACCTCCAAACGGCAGACTCAGCCTCCAATTTCCAATGCAGACAATGTGTGACAGCAGAGTCTACTGCCATAAAGCAGGTTTTCTGACAACAGACAAACCCTGAGGAGAATTTATGGTCATAGAATCACAGCATATACCATTGATATCAAGTAAATATTGTAATGTGGCCACAACATTTGATCGGAGATAAATTAAGAGGCTATCTCAGCCACCTTCTGTTACACACAGACTAATGTTTTCTCAGTGTTTATGTGAATTTTATCAAGTGATAGCACTCGTCACACAACACCCAAGGTACTCTGCGAACAGAAACTCATGTGAGGTGCATGACCCACAAACAAAGTGGTCTTCTCTGAACAAGAGGAAAAATGGAAGGCTCAGTCCATTCAATCAATGCTGTCTTCCCCTGAAATGATGTGGAGTGGTGATAAGGGGCCAAGGCATAAGGTCTGCCTCTTTTTAAAAATAAGTACAAGAAAGACGGGGCCCAAGGTGCTAAGCCTGTCCTCTTGGATAACTAGTAGACAGGAGACCTTAAGCCACAGGGCCAACATGTCCTCTGCTAAGAGAATCTTCGCATGAAACCTAGAATCTTGACACAGGCCTTGACTTTTCATCAGGAACTAGAGTACTGACCTTACTTTGTAATTTCGATCCCTTCTCTATTTCTAGGAAGTAAGCTGAACAATTGGCCCACAGTATTTCTTCTGTCTTTTCCTAATAGAACCTGAAGTGGTAGCTTGGGTCCATGGATCTAAACCTGTTCTCTCAGAACAAATGTCAAGTAGAGTCCTGGGCCACAGCAGCAAGCCTGTCTTTATGTCATAGAAACTAGAAAGGAGAGATTGGAACTTGACACCAATCCTGGACAGCCTAACAGGAACCTGTTGACAGCCCCAGGCCCACAAGGTCAAGACCATCCAATTTGTACAAAGGACTCAACTGAGGACCTAGTCACAGAACACCCAGCCTGGCCCCTGCTACCAGAAACTCGTGTGAGACCTTGGCCCACAGAACCAAGCTGTCATCTCCTCTCAGAAAGAAGAATGAAGGGCTCAGTTCATCGCTCCAAGACAGTCCTCCTTTCAAAGCATGGACAATAGAAATTTGGGATGATGACACCAACATTGTGTCGTCTTAACAGTCAATTCAGCAAAACCTGGTCCAACATCACTGGTTTTTCTCTTTTTCAAATGATTGAAAGGTGACAGGTGGCTCCATAGTGTAGTGATTAGCATGTCTGCTTTACACACAGAACATCTTGGATTCACGCCCAATGTGGAGCCATGGACCATGCACTGGTTGCGCCAGGCCCCAGGTGTGCCAGGCCCCGGGTGCACCAGACCTTAGGTGCACGCCACGAGCGCGTGGGAGGAGACACCCCACCTTCAGAGATCCAGTTCTTAAAGGTAATCGGCAACATCCATAGGTCCGGGGTGGAAGTAGGAGAGTGGGAATTAAAAGGGGAATAAAAAATAAAAAGAAAGGTGACTCTAACTTACAGCACCAAGACTTTCCCCTGGTAAGAGAAGGTAGATAGCATGGGCACTAAGAAACTCGGCACCAAGCCGGGAGATTTCTTTCAGGAACTCAACTGGGAGCTTAGAAGCAAGGCCCAGCATTGTTCTTATTTCTAGGAAGTTGAATGGGGACCTTGGCCTTCAGAACCTAGCCTAACTTGTTTGAAGGGAACCTTATGGGGAGGACTGGGCACAAGGTAACAAGGCCATCTTGTTTGACAGAAAAAGAGATAGAAGTCCATGGCCCAGGACCCAGTCTTCTGCTCAGATAAAGGCAAGTAGAGTGGATTTTTCAAAACACAACTTGCCAGTCTCATCGAAAGGTAAACTCAAGTGGAAAACACATCCCGCATGCTCAAGCCATGTTCTTTCTAAGAAGGAGAGCGAAGACATATGCTCACAACAATAGGCAAGTCACCTGGAAATTATGCCATTCTCAGAGGGTCTTCCTTGACCCTCAAGTGAACTTCACGAGGCGTTCTTATGACAGCCCTGTAATGACCTAGTAATTGCTATGTGATTTTAAGGTGCCTTTCACCTCATTCCTCTTCCCATGTCCTCAACCAAGTGTTTTCAAATCACATTTCATAATTGGCTTCATTTTCAAGATTTCAGCTTTCATGAACAGGACGTTCAGCAATTCCCTTTCCACAGTAGTGGCCTACGTTCCACATACAAGGATACTGCAGGAGTCGCACTTTAAGCCATTAAGAGTCATGCTCACAATGACTCAGTTTTTGGTGCAATACAGCTAAATGCCAGCTGTTGTTTCCACTGCTCTACACTAGCTTCCTCACAGTAGACTCGGCCTCAAGATTTCAATGCCGTTACTGTGCAGTAGCCTCTCTCATTGCCTTCAAGCAGGTTACCTGACTACAGACAAACCACAAGCCTGTTAACAAACATTGTCTGGGAGCCTATGCTGCTGTCCTCAAGCAAGTTTTCTCATGCAGACATACCCTTATGATTGAAAGGGTTTAGGTTGCTCTCTCAGCCACATTCTATTACACAAAAAATCTTTTTTTTATCAGTGTTTATGTGCATTTTACAACTGAGGTGGAAGTGTAATTCAAAAGGGAGCGCTACAGAATCACCCAATGTCATAAGAACTCATTGTGATGCCTTCAGGCCAGTCTCTTGATAGTCGCTTTTCCTGTTGGGCAGTTACTTGACGTAGCGTGACTCCCGGGGGTATTCACGTGAAGTCCGCATCATTCCCTATACATTGCTCCGAGATTTTAGGTGACCTCCACCTCATTTTCTATGGCTGGTCTAAAATAATGCTTTTCAGAATATGTTTCAGGACCTGCCTCAGTTTCAATATATCAATTTATTTCCATGGCCATTAAGACATTCCCACTCAGAATTTGTATTCTCAGGTTTGCTGTTCAAGAGTTCAGAGGCAGCCGCTCTTTCGGCCATTGAGAGACACCCTCACAATGAATCAGCATTCTTCCTACAATACAGCAAAATGGCGGCCACTGTTTCCACTGTTTTCGAGTAGCTTCCTCACTGCAGACACAGCCACATATCCTAGATGCATCATCTGTGCGATTGCTATTTCCACTGCATTAAAAAAGATTGCCAGAAAACAGACAAATCCTCAGTTTTATTGAGGATTACAGTCTGGCCACCTATACTTCTCTCCTCCAGCAACTTTTCTCATGCAGAAATGACCTTTCCATTGAAGGGCAGTTAGGTGACCCTCTCAGCCACCCGCTGTTATACAGAGACTCTCATTTTCTCAGTGTCTATGTGAATTTTATCAAGTGACAGGCACTCGTCATCCCTAAAGGTTGCACTAAGTCATCCCCATCTGTCACATAAACTTTGTGTTTCCTACAGGCCATGTGTTCCCACAAAGCAGTCACGTGACCATGTCGTGATGCCGCACGGCCATGCTCCCAAGGTCATATCTATATACTTTTTAACTGACTTGTCTAAGACCTAGGCAAACTACAATGTCACTAATCCCTGTGATCAGTTACTATTGTGGAGTGAATAGCCCACAAAACAAAGCTCTTTAATTTGACAGAAAAGAATGGAGACCTCTGTTCATGTCACCAGTACTATTCTCCATTCAAATGATGTACACTGGAGACCGGGGCCTATGAAACAAAGCCAGTCTCTTCTTAACACTAATACAATGGAGCCCAAGTCTAATGACACCAAGCCTGTCCTCTTTGAAAACTAGTAGATTAGAGACCTTCAACCACAAGGCCAGCCTGTCCTCTGGTAAGAATATCATTCTTGGAGACCTAGACCCTTGGCAACAAACCTGGATTTTCTATTAGGAGTGAGATCAGTGACCTCGATTTGTAGTTCCCATCTCTTTACCTATTCCAGGAGGTAAAGCTGAGACCTTGGCCCACAGCATTTATTCTGGCTTTTCCTAATAGACACTGAATTGGTGGCATGGCCCAATGGTCCTAATCCTATCCTCTCTGAAAAATGTTGAGTGGAGTCCTAGGCCCAGAGTAACAAGACTATCTTTATGTAAAGGAAACTAGAATGGAGACTTAAGGCCTTGACAACAAGCATGGACACTCTTCACAGGAACTATAGTGCAGGTCCAGGTTCCCAAAGTCGAGACTGTCTAATTTATAACAAACTACACAAAATACCTACTCACACAACACCCAAGGTACCTCTGTGAACAGAAACTCCTATGGAGTGCATGGCCCACGAACAAAATGGTCTTCTCTGAATGAGAGGAAGAATGGAGGCCTAAGTCCATTCCATCAATACTGTCTTCCCTTGAAATGATGTGGAGTGGTGACACAAGGACAAGGCATAAAGCCTGCCTCTTCCTAACAATAAGTACAAGAAAGATGGGTCCCAAGGAACTAAACCACAGGATCAGCCTGTTCTCTGGTAAGAGAATCATCACATGAGACCTAGAACCTTGTCTCGGGCCTGGAATTTTTATCAGGAACTAGAGTGCCAACCTCGCTATGCAGTTATGATCCCTTCCCCTATTTCCAGGAAGTAGAGCTGAAAAACTGGCCCACAGCATTTCTGCTGACTTTTCCTAACAGAACCTGAAGTGGTTGCATGGGCCTTTGTATCTAAGACTGTCCTCTCTGAACAAATGTTGAGTGGAGTCCTGGGCTCACAGAAACAAGCCTGTCTTTATGTCATAGAAACTAGAAAAGAGAGATTGGAACTTGGCACCAAGCCCCAACAGACTAACAGGAATCAAGGTGAAGAAGATCCAATTTGTAACAAAGATGTGACTGAAGACATCCAGCCTGACCATTGATACCAGAAACTCTTATGAAGACCTTAGCCCACAGAACCAAGATGTCATCTCCTAAGAGGAGGAAAAAAGGAAGACTTGGTTCATGGCCCCTGAGTCTTGACTGGCCTCCCTTTAAAGTATTTACAATAGAAATTTGGGCCAATGGCACCAACCTTGTGTCATCCTAACAATCCATTCATCACAGCCTGTTCCCAAGTCACCTATTTTTCTTTTGCCAATTATTGAAAATTGACTGTAACGTACAGCACCAAGCCAATCCCTTGATAAGAGAAGGAAATGTGGGCACTTAAAAATTTGGCAGAAAGCCCGGCATCTTCTTTCAGGAACTCAGTTGTGGAGCTTGGAATCACGACCAAGTATTGTTCCTGTTTCCAGGAAGTAGAGTGGAGACTTTGGCCCACAGAATCTAGCCTAACTATTCTTATCAGACCGCAAGTCTAGGACTTGGCACACAGTAACAGATCGTCTTGATAAAAAAAAAAAAATTCCGGTAGAAGTCCATCGCTGAGAACCTAATCCTCTACCTGGATCAAAGGAAATAGAGTGGATGTTTGAAAACATCAAGCTGGTTAGATTTTCATGGTAAACATGGGTGGAAAAAGTTTCGCACACACACGAGCCTGGTTCATTCTAGAAAAAGAATAAAGACCTAAGCCCACAACAACAAGTCACCTGGTTAATACACGATTCCCCCTCTGTCTTCCTTGACTCCCACGTGAATCCCACAAAGTGTTCACATGATCGCCGCATGATACCCTAGAGATTGCTACATGATTTTAAGTGACTTCCAACTTATTGCTCTTCCCCTATTCTCAATAAAGTGTTTTCAAAACACGTCTCACAAACCGCTTCATTATTAGTATTTTAGTTTTGATGCATTGGCCAATAAGCAATTCCATTTCGACAGTAGTCGCTTAAGGTCCGCATCCAAGAATAATGCGGAGTCACACCTGATGCCATTAAGAGTTATGCTCTCAGTGACTCAGCATTTTTGCTACAATACAGCCAAATGGCAGCTGCTGTTTCCACCTAACTAAAGTAGCTTCCTCAAGCAGATTCAGCCTCCAAATTTCAAGGCGGTTCATGGGCGAAAGCCACTTTGATTCACTCAAGTAGATTGCCTGACCATAGATGAAACGTCAGGCTAGTTATCTAATGATCATTGCCTGTTAGCTACACCACTCTCCTCAAGCAAGTCTTCTCATACAGACATAGCCTTTTGATTGAATGGCGGTGAAGTGGCTGTCTCAGCAATGCTCTGTTATACAAGAAAGCTCCTATTCACTGTGTGTATGTGAATTTTACCAAGGAATGTAGAAGGATAACTCAAAATTGAGCACCACACCATCACTCCAATGTCACGTGATCTCCCTGTGATGCCCTTGAACATTTCCTTGATGGTCAAGTGATTCACACTGGGCACCCACGTGAATATCACGAGATTGCCTCTCTCTTGCTATGAGAGTTTCAGGTGACTTCTTCCTCATTTTCTTCTGCTGGCCTAAACAAAGGGTTTCCAGAACATGCTGAAGGGATTGCCTCTATGTCAGTATCTCGGCTTGCTTTTGTGGTCATTAAGCAGGTCTCTCTCGGAATTTGTAATCTCAGGTTTGCTACAGAGGAATTCTGATGCACCCATTCCTTCCACCATGAAGAGGCATCCTCACAATGACTCAGCATTTTACCTACAGTACAGCAAAATAGTGGCTGTTGTTTCCACCGCTATCCAGTCAATACCTTCAGTCTAATCAGCCTTAGGATTAAATGCAGCAATATGTAATTGTCGTCTCCACTGCCACAAAGCAGGTTTCATGACACCAGACAAAACCGGAGGCAAATTAAGGATCATTGTCTGGCAGCATATACCACTGACATCAAGTAAGTTTTGTAATGTGGACATGACGTCAATTGGAGGTCAGTTAGCAGGCTATTTCGGCCACTTTGTGTAGCACAGAGACAAATGTTTTCTCAGTGTTTATGTAAATTTTCTCAGGTGATATGCTCTTGTCATTCCAAAGGGAGCACTACATCATCCCCATCTGTCACATGATTTCCCTGTGTTTCATAGAGGCCAGTCTCGTAATGAGCAAGTGATTCACAACGGGCAGTCTAGTGATCCTGTCATGACTCTAGCTGGGCTTTTATATATGAAGTAAACACTGTCTAATTTTGAACAGACTAGGCAAAATACCTATTCTCACGACCAACAACCTAGACCCTTTGACGGAAACAAAGGTTCAGTGCATGGCCAACAGACAAAAACTGTCTACTCTTACAGAAAAAGGAGACCTTTGTTGATGATAACAGTACTTTTCTCCCTTCAAATGATGTAGACTGGAGACCTGGACCCATGACACAAAGCCAGTCTCTGCCTAACAATAATACAACGGAGCTCTGTTCTAAAACCAACAAGCATGTCCTCGTTGAAAATTAGTATATGGAGACTTTAAACCACAAGGGCAGTCTTTCCACTTGTAAGAATACCTTTCTCATAGAACTAAAACCTTGCCTCCATGTCTAGATTTCTCTTGGGAGCGAGAGTGATGACTTTGGCTTGCAGTTCTAATCCCTTCCCCTATCTCAGAAGGTAGAGCTGAAACCTAAGGCCACAAAATTTTTTCTGTCTTTTCCTAATGGACACTGAAGTGGTGGTCTGTGCCAAAGGTTCAAAGCTTCTACTATATGAACAAATGTCGAGTGGAGCCCTAGGCCCATAGCAACAAGCCTGTCTTCATTAAAGGAAGCTAGAATGGAGACAGACCTACTGCACCAAGCCTAGACTCTCCTCACAGGAACTAGAATGCAGAAGCCAGGCTCCCAAGTTCGAGTATAATTCAAAAAGGAGAGTCTAGAATTACCCAACATCATTGATCTCCCTGTGATGCCTTCAGGCCAGTTTCTTGTATGTGGCGTGAAATCCTGGGGTGTTCAAGTGAAATCCTTGTCATTCCTTATTTATTGCTCCAAGATTTTAGGTGACCTCTACCCCCTTATTTATGGCTGAACTAAAACAACATTTTTCAGAACACGTTTCAGAAACTGTCTCAATTTCAATATATCAATTTGTTTCCATGGCTATTAAGCCATTCTCTATCAAAAATTATAGTCCGAGATTTGCTCTAGAAGTGTTCGGAGGCGGCCGCTCTTTCAGCTATTAAGAGGTCTCCTCACAATGACTCAGCATTCCTCCTACAATACAGCAACCACTGTTGCTATTTCCACTGCTTTCAAGTAGCTTCCTCACAGGAGACACAGCCAAATATATTCCAATGGAGCATCTGTGCAACTTCTACTTCTACTGCTTTAAAAAAGATTGCCAGACAACAGAAGAATCTTCAGTTTTACTAAGGGTTACAGTCTCGCCTCCTATACCTCTGTCCTCCAGTAAGTTTTCTCAAGCACATATGACCTTTCGACTGAAGGGCAATTAAATGGCTGACTCAACCACGTTCTTTTACACACAAACTCCCCTTTTCTCAATGTTTATGTGAATTTTACCAAGGAATGTAGAAGTGTAACTTAAAAATGAGTACCACATCATTACCCAGTGTCACATGATCTGCCTTTGATGCCCTTAAGCCAGTCTCTTGATGGTCATGTGATTCCTGATGGTCAACCACATGAATATCGAGAGATTTGCGCTTTTTTGTTATGAGATTTTCAGGTGGCTTCCCCCTCATTTTCCTCTGCTGGCCTAAATCAAGGGTTACCAGAACACATTGAAGGAACTGCCTCCCTGTCAATATCTCAGCTTTCATCTTATGGTCATTAAGCTAGTCCCTCTCAGAATTTGTAGTCTGAGGTTTGCTACAGAGGAATTCTGAGGCAGCTGTTCTTTCCACCATGAAGAGGTATCCTCACAATGACTCAGCACTTTACCTACAATACAGCAAAGTGGTGGCTGTTGTTTCCATCACTATCCAGTAGCTTTCTCACAGCACACTCAGCCTCCAGGTTTCAATGCAGCAAATATGCGACAGCCACCTCCACTCTCATAAAGCAGGTTTCCTGACAACAGACAAAACCAGAGGCGAATTCAAGATTATTGTATGGCCGCATATACCGTTGACCTCAAGTAAGTTTTGTAAAGAGGACACGACATTCAATCTGAAGTCATTTAGGAGACTGTCTCAGCTACCTTCTGTTACACAGAGATTAATGTTTTCTCAGCGTTTATGTGAATTTTATCAAGTGATATACACTCGTCATTCCAAAGGGAGCACTACGTCACTCTCATCTGTCGCATGATCTCCCTCTGTTTCATAAGTCTCTTGATGGGCACGTGATTCCCACGGGGTGGTCACGTGATCCTGTTGTTACTCCTGCGGGGACGTGGTCCGAGGTTAACACTGTCTAATTTTGAACAGACTAGGCAAAAGACCTACCCACACAACCAACAACCTAAACCCTCTGATAGAAACTAATGTGCAGTGCATGGCCCACAAACTAAAGCTGTCTATTCTTATAGAAAAGAATGAAGACCTTCATTCATGGTAACAGTACTGTCCTCCCTTCAAATGATGTAGACTGGAGACTGAGGCCCATGACCCAAAGCATGTCTCTTCCTAAAAATAATACAAGGGAGCTCTGGTCTAAAGCCACCAAGCCTGTCTTCTTTGAAAATTAATAGATTGGAGACCTTTAACCACAAGGTCAGTCTTTCCTCTGGTAAGAAAATCTTTCTTGGAGAACTAGAACCTTAGCTTCATGTCATGAATTTCTCTTAGGAATGAGAGTGGTAACTTTGGCTTGAAGTTCAAATCCCTTCACCTATTTCAGAAAGTAGAGCTGAGACCTCATCTTAGAGCATTTTTTCTATCTTTTCCAATAGACCTCATCCTAGAGCATTTTTTCTATCTTTTTCTACCACTTCTGTGGTAGCCTGGGTCCTCGGTTCTAAGCCTGTCCTCCCTGAACAAAATTCGAGTGCTGTCATAGGCCCACAGCAGCAAGCCTGTCTTTATGCAAAGGAAAGTAGAATGGAGACTTAGGCCTGTGACACCTAGCCAGGACTCTCTTCACAGGAACTAGAGTGAAGGCCCAGGCTCCCAAGATCAAGACCGTCTAATTGATAACAGGCTAGAGGATGTAACTACTCACACTACACCCAAGGTAGCCCCTGTAAACAGAAAATCATGAGGTTTTCACGGCCCACAAAAAAAGCTTTCTTCACTGAACAAAAGTGAGAATGGAGTCCTCCAGTCATACCAGCAACATATCTTCCCTTGAAAGTATGTAGAGTGGTGACGCAAGCCCAAAGCACAAACCTATCTTTTCCTAACAATAAGTATAAGGGAAACTGGGACCCATAGCAATAAACTTGTCTCTCTGAAAACTATTAGAGAGGAGATCTTATGCCCCAGGGCAAGCATGTCCTCAGGTAAGAGAATCTTAACTCAAGACCTAGGACTTTGTCTCCAACCTGGATTTCTAATCAGGAACCAGAGTGCTGACCTTGGTTTGCAGTTCCAAGCCTTTCCCCTATTTCCAGGAAGTAGAGGTGAGAAACAGACACACAGCATTTCTTCTGCTTTTCCAAACAGAAACTGATGGAGAGCCCTGGGCACACAGTTCAAAGTTTGTCCTCTGTGAACGAATGTCGACTTCGGTCCTAAGCACACAGCAATAAGCCTTCTTAATGGAAGAGAAACTAGAATGGAGACTGTAGAAATCTGCACCTGGCCTGGACCCTCTAAAAGGAACTAGTTGGCAGCCCCAAGTTCACAAAGTCATGACCATCCAATTGGTAACAAAGTCCATCCTGAATACCTAGGCCCACAATAACCAACCTGGTCCTTGCTACCAGAAACTCTTGGATAGACCTTGGTCTACACAATCAAGATGTCATCACTTAGGAAGAGGAAAACAGAGGACTTGGTTCATGGCACAAAAACTGACCTCCCTTTAAAGCATTTACGATAGAAATTTGGGCCGATAGCACCAACCTTGTGTCATCTTAGCAGTCCATTCAGCAGAATCTGGTCCCACATCACTAATTTTCCCTATTGCCAATTATTGAAAGGTAACTGTAACCTACGGCACCAAGCCATTCCCCTGGTAAGAGAAGATAGTATGAGCACTTAGAAACTTGGCACAGACCCTGGACTCTTCTTTCAGGAACTCAATTGGGAAGATTGGAAGCATGGCCAAGAATTGTTCTTATTTCCAAGAAGTAGAGTGGAGACTTTGGCCAGTAGAATCTGGCCTAAATTTTCATAACGGAACCTTTGGTGGAGGACGCAGCATACGATAACAAGACCATCTTGGTAGCAAAAAAAAAACAGTAGATAGAAGTCCATGTACCATGACCCAGTCCACTGCCTGGATCAAAGGAAGTAGAGTGGATGTTTGAAAACACGACACCGTGCTGGTCTCATTTTTAAGGTAAACTCGAGTGGAAAATGTTCCACACAAACTCAAGCCTGATTCATTCTAAGAAGTAGAGTGAAAAGCTATGCCCACAGTAACAAGAGTAGTCACTTGGTACACAAACGATTCCCACGGGGTCTTCCATGACTCCATCTGAATCCCGCGAAGTGTTCACGTGACCGCCACATGATTCCCTAGTGATTGCTACATGATTTTCAGGTGACTTCCACCTTATTCCTCTTCCCGTATCCTCAATCAAGTGTTTTCAAAACACGTCTCAAAAGTGCACCTTTTCAATATTTCAGCATCCAAGAATAACGTGGGAGTTGCACCTGAAGCATTAAGGGTTATGCTCACAATGATTCAGTATTTTTGCTACAATACAGCAAAATGGTGGCTGCTGTTTCCACCACTCTAAAGTAGCTTCCTAAGCAGAGTCAGCTTCCAAATTTCAATGCGGTTAATGTGTGACAGCCACTCTCATTGCCTTCAAGGAGGTTGCCTGATCACAGCCAAAACTTCAGGCCAGTTACCTAAGGATCATTGTGGTAGCCTACACCACTGTCCTCAAGCAAGTCTTGTCATGTAGTCCTGAACTTTGGATTGAAGAGCAGTGATGTGGTTGTCTCGGCCTTGCTCTGTTACACACAGACTTCCCTTTTCTCAGTGTTTATGTGAATTTTACCAAGGAACATAGAAGGGTAACACAAAAGTGAGCATCACTACATCACCCAATGTCTCATGATTTCCCTTTGATGCCCTCGGCCAGGCTCTTTAAGGTCACATGATTCCCATGGATCAGCCTCATGGATAAGGCGAGATACCCATGTTCTAGCTACGAGATTTTCAGGTGACTTCTACCTCATTTTATTCTGCTGGCCTAAACCAAGGCTTTCCAGAACACTGAAAGAACTGCCTGCATGTCAATATCTCAGCTTTCTTTTTAAGGTCATTAGCCAGTCCATCTCAGAATTTGTAGTCTAAGGTTTGATACAAAGGAATTCTGATTCAGGTGTTCTTTCTGCCATAAAGAAGTATCCTCACAATGACTCAGCATTTTACCTACAATACAGCAAAATGGCGGCTGTTGTTTTCACCGTTATTCAGCCGATATCTCCAGCACACTTAGCCTTAAGAGTAAACACAGCCAGTATGTGACCACTGCCTCCACTGCCATAAAGCAGGTATCCTGACATCAGACAAAATAGGAGGCAAATTAAGGATCATTGTCTGGCCACATATACCGTTGACCTCAAGTAAGTTTTGTAATATGGCCACAACATTCGATTGGAGGTCAGTTAGCAGGCTGTCTTGGCCACCTTCCGTTACATAGAGACTAATGTTTTCTCAGTTTTTACATGAATTTTATCAAGTAATATGCACTTGTCATTCGAAAAGGTGCAGTTCATCATCCACATCTGTCACATGATCTCCCTGTGTTTCATAGAGGCCAGTCTCTTAATGGGCACGTGATTCACAAAGGGCAGTCTAGTGATTCTGTCGTGACTCCTGCTGGACCTTTATACATGAAGTTAACATTGTCTAATTTTGCACAAATTATGCAAAAGACCTACTCACTCTACCAACAATCTAAACCCTCTGATGGAAACTAATGTGCAGTGCATGGCCCACAAACTAAAGCTGTCTATTCTTACAGAAAAAAATGAAGGCCTTTGTTCATGGTAACAGGACTGTCCTCCCTTCAAATGATGTAGACTGGAGACTGAGGTCCATTTGAGACCCAAAGACATGCTTTGAGACCCAAAGCATGTCTCTTTCTAAAAATAATACAAAGGAGCTCTGGTCTAAAGCCACCAAGCCTGTCTTCTTTGAAAATTCGTAGATCGAAGATCATAAACCACAAGGCCAGCCCTTCCTCTGGTAAGAATATCTTTCTTGGAGTACTAGAACCTTGGCTCCAGGCACGGACTTTCTGTTTGGAGTGAGAGTAGTGACGTTGGCTTTCAGTTCCAATCCCTTCACCTATTCCAAGAGGTAGAACTCAGACCTCAACCCACAGCATTTCTTTTGTCTTTTAATAACAGAGAATGAATTGGTGGCCTGGGTCCCCAGTTCTAAGCCTGTCCTCACCGAACAAATTTCAAGTGAAGTCCTAGGCTCCCGGCAACAAGCCTGTCTTTATGCAAGGGAAACTAGAATAGAAACTTAGGCCCATGACACCAAGCCTGGACTCTCCTGACAGGAACTAGATTGCAGGCCCAGGCTCTCAAGTTCAAAAAAGTCTAATTTATAACAGACTACACAAAACACCTACTCACAAAACACCCAAGGTACCCCTGAGACCAGAAACTCATGTGGAGTGCATGCCTACGAACAAAATGGTCTTCTCTGAATGAGAGGAAGAATGGAGGCCTCAGTCCATTCCATCAATGCTGTCTTCCCCTAAAATGATGTGGAGGGTTGACACGGGCCCAAGGCATAAGTCCTGTCTCTTCATAACAATAAGTACAAGAGAGACTGGGACCCAAGGCACTAAGCCTGTTCTCTTGGAAAACTAGTAGAGAAGAGACCTTAAGCCACAGGGCCAGCCTGTCCTCTGGTAAGAGTATCTTCATATGAGACCTAGAAGCTTGACTCGGGCCTGGACTTTTCATCAGGAACTAGAGTGCTGACCTTGCTTTGAAGTTCCAATCCCTTCCCCTATTTCAGGAAGTAAGCTGAACAATTGGCCCAAAGTATTTCTGCTGACTTTTTTTAGCAGAACCTGAAGTGGTAGCTTCGGTCCACGGATCTAAGCCTGTTCTCTCAGAACGAATATTGAGTGGAGTCCTGGGCCCACAGCAATGAGCCTGTCTATGTCATTGAAACTAGAAAGGAGAGGTTGGTATTTGGCACCAAACCTGGATAGCCTAACAGGAACCAGTTGACAGCCCCAGGCTCACAAGGTCAAGACCATCCAATTTGTAAGAAAGACTCGACCAAAGACCTAGACCCAGAAGACCCAGCCTGACCCCAGCTACCAGAAACTTGTGTGGAGAACTTGGCCCACAAAAACAAGCTGTCATCTCCTCTCAGGAGGAAGAATGGAGGGCTCAGTTCATGGCATCAAGACTATCCTCCCTTCAAAGCATGGACAATAGGAATTTGGAACGATGACACCAACCTTGTGTCGTCCTAACAGTTAATTCAGCAAAACCTGGTCCCACGTCACCAGTTTTTCCCTTTTGCAAACGATTGAAAGGTGACTTTAACCTATAGCACCAAGCCTTTCCTCTGGTAAGAGAAGGTAGGTAGTGTGGGCACTAAGAAACTCAGCACCAAGCTGGGATGTTTCCTTTAGGAACTCGACTAGGAGCTTAGAAGCAAGGCCAAGCATTGTTCTTATTTCTAAGATGTTTAGTAGGGACCTTGGACCTCAGAACCTAGCCTAACTTGTCTGAAGGGAACTTTATGGGGAGGACTGGGCACATGGTAACAAGACTGTCTTGTTTGATAGCAAAGGAGATAGAAGTCCATGGCCCAGAACCCAGTCCTCTGCCCGGAAAAGGGCAAGTAGAGTGGATTTTTGAAAACACGACACCATGCCGGTCTCATTTGCAAGGTAAACTCTGAGTGGAAAACACTTTCTGCACACTCAAGCCAGGTTCATTCTAAGAAGGAGAGCGAAGACATATGCCCATGGCAATAAGCAAGTCACATGGAAGTCACACCATTCCCGCGGGGTCTTCCTTGAACCCCACATGAACCTGTGATGCATTCTCATGAACTCCACGTGATTCTCTATTGATGGCTATGTGATTTTCCTGTGACTTCCACATTATTTCTGTTACCCTGTCCTCAAGCAAGTGTTTTCAGAACACGTTTCATAAACTGCTTTATTTTTAATGTTTTAGCTTTAATGTGTTAGCTATAAAGCAAGTCTCTTTCAACAGTAGTGGCCTAAGTTCCGCAAATCTATAATACTGGGGTAGTCACACTTTCCACGGATAAGAGATATCCTCAAATGACTCAGCAGTTTTGCTATAATACGACAAAATGGCAACTGTTGTTTCCACTGCTCTAAAGTTACTTTCTAACAGCAGATCAGCCTCCAATTTTCAACACAGTTAATGTGCGACTGCAGCTCTCATTGCCTTCAAGCAGGGTGCCTGACCAGAGATGAAACCTCAGGCCAATTAACAGTGATTGTCTGGTAAACTTCATTCGTGTCCTCAAGCAAGTTTTCTCATGCAGAGATAACCTTTCGATTTAAGGTCCGTTAGGTGACTGTCTCTGCCTCAGTTTGTTACATACAGACTCTCCTTTTCTCAGTGTTTATGTGAATTTTAGCACCGATATAGAAGTGTAATTCAAAAGTGAGCACCACACTGTCACCTGATGTCACGTGATCTGCCTGTGATGCCCTCAGGCCAGTCCTTTGATGTTCACGTGATACCCGCAGGGCAGCCATATGAATGTCGCATGATTCCCTAGTTATTGCTACAAGATTTTCAGGTGACTTCCGCCTTTTTTTTATGCTGGCCTAAACCAGGGGTTTTCAGAACACGTTTAAGGATCAGCCTCACCTTCAATATCTCAGCTTTGTTTCGATGGTCGTTCAGCTATTCCTTCTCAGAATTTGTAGTCTAAGGTTTCCTATACAAGAATTTTGACACGTCGCTCTTTCCGCCATTTAGAGGTATCCTCACAATGACTCAGCATTTTCCTATAATACAGCAAAATGTTGGCTGTTGTTTCCGCTACTATACAGTCACTTCTTTACAGCAGACTCAGCCTCGAACTTTCAATGCAGCCAATGTGTGACACCCACCTCTAATGCCTTAAAGCAGGTTTCCTGACAACAGATACAACTTGAAGCCAATTAACGGTAATTGTCTGGAAGCATACACCGCTCACCTCAAGTAAGTTTCCTAATTCAGAAGGTCAGTTAGGAGGCTGTCTCGGCCACCCTTTGTGACAAACAGACTCTCATTTACCCAGTGTACATGTGCATTTTACCAAGCGATAAGGAAATATAATTGAGAAGTGAGCGCTGCTCAGTTACCCAATGTCACATGGCCTTCCTGTGATTCCAATGGGCTAGTCTCTTCAGGGCCATGTGATTCCCTCAATGTGGTCACGTGAATGTGGTACAATTCCAACAGGGCCTTTTCGTGACCATTGCCTGCTTCCCTAGTTACTGCCACAAGATTTGTAGGTGACTTCCACCCCATTCTCTTCCACTAGCCTAAACCAAGTCTTTTTAGAACAAATTTTAGAAATAGTCTCTATTTCAATATTTCAGTGGGTGCATTGTCTGTAAAGCAAGTCACTCAATATAGATAGGCAAAGGTTGGTGATACATGAATACTGTTACAGCCGCTCTTTCCACCATTCAGAGGTATGCTCACATGGACTCAGCATTTTCACTGCAGTATAGCAAATCAGTGGGAGCTATTGCCACTGCAATAAAGTTGTGTCCTCACAGCAGACACAGCCAAATATATTTGATGCAACACATGTGTGACTGCTGTTTCCACAGCCTTGAACGGGTTGCCTGACAGAAAACGAATTCTCAGTTTCATTAATAATAATAGTCTTGCCATCTGTACCCCTGTCCTCAAGCAGCTTTTCTCATGCAGACACGACCTTCCTTAGAAGGGCAGTTAGGTGGCTGTCTCAGCCACCCTCTTTACACAGAGACTCTCGTTTTCTCAGTGTTCATGCTAATTTAACAGGTCATATGCACTCGTCATTCCAAAGGGAGCACTATAACATTATCATCTGGCACGTGATCTTCCCATGTTTCCCACAGGCCAGTGTCTCGATAGGCTCATGATTCCTGCAGAGACTGGATCCCAAGGTCAAGACCGTGTAAGTTTTAACAGACTAGGCTAAAGACCTATGCACACTATACCGCCAATATAGCCCCTGTAAACAGAAACTAATGTGGAGTGCATAGCCAACAGAACAATGCTATCTATTCTTACTTAAAGGAAAAATGAAGAACTTAGTTCGCTGCACCAATCTTTTCCTCCTTAAAATGATGTAGACTAGAGACCTGGGTCTGCGACACAAAGCCAGTCTCTTCCAAACACTGAATACAAGAGAGCCCTGCTCTAATGTCACCAAGCCTGTCTCCTTCGAAAACTAGTAGATCGGAGACTTTAAACTGCAGGGCCAGCTTGTCCTCTGGTAAGAGTATCTTTCTTGGAGACCTAGAACCTTGGTCTAAGGCCTGGACTTTCTTTAGGAATGAGAGTGGTGACCTTGGCTTGCAGTTCCAATCCCTTCCTCTATTCCAGCAGGTAGAGCTCAGACCTTGGTCCATAGCATTTATTCTGTCTTTTCCTAATAGGAATTGAAGTGCAAGCCTGAGCCCAGGGTTTTAAATTTGCCCTCTCTGAACAAATGTCAAGTGGAATCCTAGACCCACCGCAACAAGTCTGTCTTTTTTGGTAAAGGAAACAAGAATGGATTTTAAGTCCCATGGCACCAAGCCTGGACTCTCCTCTCAAACACTAGAGTGCAGGCCCAGGCTCCCAAGTTTCAGACCATCGAATTTATAATAGACTAAGCGAAACACCTACTCACACTAAACCCAAGGTAGCCCCTGTGTACAGAAACTCATGTGGAGTGCATGACTCACAAACAAAGCTGTCTTCTCTGAACAAAAGGCAGAATGCAGGCTTGAGTAATACTGTCTTCCCTTGAAACGATGTAGAGTAGTCACATGGGCCCATGGCAGAAAGCCTGTATCTTCCTAACAATAAGTACATTGGAGTCCTCTTTGAAAACTAGTAGATAGGAGACCTTAAACCACAGAGCCAGCATGTACTCTGATAGGAGAAACTTTACTCGACTCCCAGATCCTTTTCTTGAGCCTGGACTTTTCATCAGAAACTAGAAGTGCTAACCTTGGTTTGCAGTTCCAATCCCTTCCCCTATTTCCAAAAGTAGAGCTTAACAATTGGCCCGCAGCATTTCTTATGAACTTTTCTAATGGAACCGTGGTGGCATGGGCCCACAGTTCTAAGCCTGTTCTAAGCCCACAGTTCTGAACGAATGTCGAGTAGAATCCTAGGACTACAGTGACAAGCATATCATTATGAAAGAGAAACTAGAACAGAGACTTTGGCACTCGGCACCAAGCCTGGACTACCTAACAGGAACTAGTTGGCAGCCCCAGGCCCACAAGTTCAAGACCATCCAATTTGTAACAAAGTATAGACTGAAGACCTACACCCACCATATCTAGCCTGGCCTCTGCTACCAGAAACCTTTGTGTAGAACTTGGCCCACAGAACCAAGATGTCATCTCCCATCAAGAGGAGGAACGGAAGACTTGGTTCACGGCACCAGGTCTGTCCTCCCTTCAAAGCATGGACAATAGAAATTTGAGCTGATGACACTAACCTTGTTTATTCCTGTTAATTCAGCAAATCCCGGTCTCATGTCACCAAAGTTTCTTTCTTTTTCAAATTACTGAAGGTGACCTTAAAATCCAGCACCAAGCCATGACCATAGTAAGAGAAAAGAGTGTGGAGACATAGAACCTTGGCACGAAGCCTAGATAATTCTACTAGAAACTAGATTGGAGAGGCTGGATGCAGGGGCAAACATTTTTCCTATTTCCAGGAAGTAGAGTGGAGACCTTGGCCTACAGAATACAGCCAAACTTGTCTTAACAAAATCTCATGTGGACGACTTGGCATACGTTATCAAAACTGTATTCGTTAAAAGGAAGTATATAAAAGTCCATGGGCCATGACCAAGAACTGTGCCTAGATCAAGGGAAATGGAATCAATGAAATCATGACACCATGCTGTTCACTTTTGAAAGGTAAACTCGAGTGGAAAACATTTCTCATTCTCTCAAATCTGGAGCATTCTAAGAAGTAGAGTGAAGATCTACGCCCACAGCAACAGGCTAGTCACCTGGTAGACTCGCGATTGCTGTGAGGTCTTCCATGATGCCCACGTGAATCCCAGCGAGGAGTTCATGTGAACGCCATGTGATTCCCTAGTAATGGTTACGTGATTTTCATGTGACTTCCATCCTATTCCTCTTCCCCTGTCCTCAACCAAGTGTTTTCAGAACACCTTTCATAAACTGCTTCCTTTCCAGTAATTCAGCCATGATGCGTTGGCTGTAAAGCAAGTCCCTCTCAACAGTAGTGGCCTAAGGTCCGCAAATCAAGAAAACTGGGGTAGAAACACTTTCTGCTCATAAGTGGTATCCTCACAATGACTCAGCAGTTTTGCTGTAATACAGCAGAATGACAGCTGTTGTTTCCCCTGCTCTAAAGTAGCTTCCACATTGCAGCCTTCAATATTCAATGCAGTTAATGTGCGATTGCTGCTACCTTTGCCTTAAAGCATGGTGCCTGTCCAGAGTTGAACCTCAGGCCAGTTAATGATAATTGAATGACAGAGTTCACTGCTGTCCTTAAGGCTTTTTTCTCATCCATACATGACCTTTCCATTGAAGGTCAGTTAGGAGGCTGCCTCGGCCACACTCTATTACACACAGACTGTCATTTTCTCAGTGTTTATGTGATTTACAAGCAATATGGAACTGTGATTCAAAAGTAGCACCACACAATCACCCAATGTCACATGATCTTCCTGTATTCCCACAGGCTAGTCTCTTGATGGTCACTTGTTTCCCACAAGGTGGTCACGTGATCATGGTGTGATTTCAACATTGCATGGGAACCCTGTGGTGATTTTTGGACAGATGAAACATCTGTTCACATTTCTGTATGAGCCTCAGTTGGGGAATTTGGTCAGGAATATTGTTTACTCCATGAAATCATCATTCAGGGTCCTGTCTTGGACCCATGTACATGTTGAAGTCTAGAGGATTGAGCCCCTGTAGGTAACACTGGTCTAGGTGAGTCCAAGCCACTTCTGCTTATCTGGGTCAAAGGTCTCCCATTCTGTTGTCATATCTTCTTCTTTTCTTCTGCTGCTGTCAAAGAAAGATTTTATTGATTTAACAGGAAGAAGAAACACTGTCTGGTCTGGATAATTTGGCTGCTTATTGCTGTTTGTCCAGCTGTAGCATCAGCTAAATTATTTCCTTTTGCTTCCACAGTGGCAGCTTTAGAGTGTCCTGAATTTTGATAATTGCCAATTGTTTTGAGTGCTGTGTGGCTCTAATAATTCTGCAACCTGTTTTCCATCCTTTATGGACTGCCCTGAGGAAGTTAAGAAGCCTTGCTGCTTCCCCAATGTCCCAAAGTCGTGAGCTATACCAAAGGCGTAGTGACTATTAGTGTGAATATTGGGTATCAGAACTTTGGCCAATTGACAAGCTCCAGGTAGAGCAATTAGTTCAGCTTGTGGGCAGATAGGATTTAGGTAACTAAGCACCTTCTATTGCATACACCACGGAAGTTGTTGCATATCTAGCTCAATAGTGTCACTCTTTTTCTTCAGATAAGATCTGTAACCAAATCATTAGCGTTATCAATAGACATTTCCGGTAAACCATTCCTGGGAGCAAGGAGGTGGTCAGTGAGCAACACACGTCGTGGGCGTCTCTCTCCTACAGAGATGGTCACAAAGATGCCAGGTTAAGACTGTTACATCCAGGATGTGAAGGTGATCAGACTACGACATATGTCACCCCATTGATTGCCAGGGCTGATTCGGCTTATCTGAATAGCTAGCGGGGGATCCTCATCCTCCCTCACCACTACACGTGCATCCCTCCCAAAACAGCTTGCTCAGCCAAAGAGGACAACTTCCCAGAGAGTAGAGAGTTCAATTCTTATGCAAAGGACACATGAGTAGCTGTGCTCCCCAGCCAGAACCTCTAAACATGCTCTCAGGGTTCATTTGTAGGAGAACGTAGGGTGGACAGGCTTCCAAGACTCCAGGCAAATCCAAATGAGGCACCACATGTGGCAGACTGCCTTTCTACAAAGAAATAAGCAAACAGAAAAGAAATATCCAGTGAAAGCAATATTTGGTGCAGAAAGTGAGTACTGCCAGTCGACTGACAGAGAAGTGTTGAGTGTGATGAGAATTCAGTCAAGATTCAACAGAATGAGGAACATAATGGAGAGCCCGTAAGTATCTCTTCTGTGTGTTTGCATAACCTGACTGTAGCAGAGATGGCTGTCATTCAGGGAGGGCCCTTTGGCTACTGACTATAATTGCTGACTATAATATCCTGTAGATCTATGGTGTGTTCAGTTAATACTGAAGGATTCCCTTGATTTTAGTGTCTATAAAGGAAAAAGGTTTATAACTAAGGTGTCCCAAGGTGGGAGCTTTAGACAGTCTTTCCTCTAGAGCTTCTTCAGCTTGTTTCCCTTCAGGGCTCAATTAAATAGGATCAGGTCGATCTGATTTGAATATGATATAAGGAGGCTGGGCCATTCACGAAAAATTTGGGACTGATTGTGACGGTATCCAGTCAGACCCAGGAATCCTCCAAGCTGTTTTTGTCTTCGTTGTCTGTTTTTAGGAGACAAAAAAAAAAAAAAGATTCCTTTGAGTCATTCAGAGTTAATTAGTAACCCATCTGTAGGTATTAGATAACCAAGGTATTTTACTCGTGGGAGGCCCTTTGTCTCTTTGTGGCTAGTATTTTAACAGGTGAAGTGTGTCCTCTTGGGAGTCTAATATGTCCTAGAGCATGAGAGTAAATCATCCACATGCTGGATTAGAGTGGAATCTCTGGCAAATTTGGCATCATTCAAATCAGCTTTTTGTGTCTGAGAGCAATAGCTGGGGCCCATGTGTATCCCCAGGTCATTGCTGTCCAACTCAACACCCAGTCGTCCCAGGTGGAAGGCAAAGAAGTGTTTCCTGACATTTTTACAGGGAAGCTAAAATGGCACTACATAAAGCTATCACTGAAAAATATTGGCAACCCACAGAAATAGCTGATAACACGGTATGTGAATTTAGTAACATAGGCTGTCTTTAATTATAGCTGTGAGACCCTGTGCAAATCTCCATCCTTTCCCATTGAGTTTCTTAGTAGAAGGATAGGAGAATTACAGGGAATATTACATGGAATTATAAGCACCAACTCCTTTTTAAAATAATCTCGTATAATGGGCTAATTCCAGCTAGTGCATCAGGTCTTAAAAGATATTGGTAAATGTTAGGTAGAGAGGAAGTATTATCAATAGTTCTTTGAATAGCGACGGTCAACTTAAACTTGCCAATATCCATCCTGAGAAGGCCTAATCTTGCATTGGAATGCCCTATAATGAACATCTGGTCAGC
The DNA here is from genome assembly GCF_000151845.1 of Pteropus vampyrus. Taxonomy (NCBI): domain Eukaryota; kingdom Metazoa; phylum Chordata; class Mammalia; order Chiroptera; family Pteropodidae; genus Pteropus; species Pteropus vampyrus. The sequence continues at coordinate 189,232 of NW_011889322.1, forward strand.
CTTGAGATTAGTTTTCTCTTATGGGTTTTTTTTAAAAACATTCCTTTCCTAATTGGTTCAGTGTGACTCATTTAGTTCTCAATATATTTCAGCCTTCTGGGAAAAAGGATATGTGAGCATCGCTGTTTTCAAAAACGTAAAACAAAAAATCACACCCTATTATATGAATTGGGCTGATTCGACTATTCAAAATGTAGCCCCATAACATTCTCTAGCGGGAAGGGAAAGGGTTCTGAATTTTAAAAAGGCATTGGTGAATCAGCTGTTTCCACCATTCATACAGAAGCCTGGTCCACGTGAGAGCAAGCTCAGTTGGGTAAAGTTAAGAACAGGTAAAGTAGCCCCAGTGTCTGCAATGACCTCAGTAGTTTCCCCTTTTCTAGTCATCTCAAAGTCAGTGAGGAAAAGAAGAAAGCCCTCTGGCAGCCCTGGGAGCAACCCTGTACTTGCTTTCAGTTTTATTTTTCTAAGTCTCATGTCAGTTAACTATGATCTTTAAACTGACCTGACATTTGACAATAAAAGCAGACTCCTCTACAGGAGCTTCCCTGCAATCTTTATTTAGTGATTCTGAAGCTTTGCTCTCAGAAACCAGTAGGCGTATTCATGGGAAGAAGTTAGAATAGCCAGGATCATATATTCTATCAGGTAAACTTTTTTGAGAACCCATCAGGGTCCAGGAGTGGGCCATGGGACTCTAATTTAGATGCCTTTTTTCTGTTCTAGTCCACAAACTTATATAATTGCTGGCTCCTCTCTTCTGAGACGAGATTTTTCCAAAGGAAGATGCTGAATTTCTGATTCTTATATTTCCTAGTCTGTCCTAGTCTGGTTTTCTATTCTGGGTGCCCTGTAGGCCAGTAAGGAGCTGCTCTGGAGACAGTGGTGAGGAGGATGGGAGTGGGTGTGAGAGAGCAAGTCCACACAACACTGAAAAGGTTACAGTGGGCAATTGGAGAAGGGAAAAACGGGGATGCAGGTGGCAGGACAGGTGGGCACTCGGCCATTTCTTGTCTGGGGAGGAGCCCAGTCAGGGCGATGCAAGACAGGGCCAATTTCCCCAAGAGGAAGAAGACCAGGCCCTTCACTGAGAAAAGAAGAGTGTCCTTTGGCGGAGAGTGTAGAAAGCCCAAGTTAGAGTCAACAGGAATGTTTAATAGAAAACGAGTAACACTCCACCGACAGAGCATGGTCTCCTCTCTGAGGCAGAGAGTGAGAGGGATCCCGAATGTTTAGTGAATTCAGTTTATATGTCGTTCTTTAGTTCCCACTTCCTCTGATATGGACATACAATGAGGAAGAGGAAGGGAAAGAGTATGTAGCCTGAAAGGCTCACTGGTATTTCCCAGACTTTAAGCAATAGGTTCCCCCTGATTTTAGCTATAGGGAATGAACAATTTTACTTGTGTAGGGCACCACTTAAAGACTGTTGTTCTTGCTTCACCTTCCACAGGTATGGGAAATAGGTCATTAGCAGCTCCAATAGAAATCTTCCTTTGTTCTGCAGGTGTCCTCCTGGTCAGACTGCAGGGCCGGTCAGCATGTTGCAGTCTCTGAATGTAACTTGATTAAGATTTTAATTCTCTTGCTTCCCTTCTATATTAAGGTGGCCCACTGGACCACCCCCCTGTTTACAACCCACTGGCGGGGAGAGAGCCAGGATCCCTTTAGGGCTGAGCTCATGCTTCTGTGATTCTGAATCTCATTCTCATTGGATGGTTGGGAAACCAAGATCCACAGAGAGTCAGAGACTGGCCAGGGCATATGACAGGCAGAGTCCAGTGGAGCTCCCCTCTCCAGGCCGAAAACATTGCCCCTCGTGCCCATAGGGCTAGTTTGGAAACTGGAAAGCCTAACACACTGGGAAGTTCGAGCCTGTTCCCACTGTGTGGGGCTGTGTACTCCTGGGTCCCATGAGGTGCACACTGGCATGTGGCCATGTACACACACACACACAAACACACACACACACACACACACACACACACACACACACACTAGATGTAGGACTATGGTGGGATCAGAAGAGGAGCACATACAGAGGTGACTAGAGGAAGAGAAAAGAGGTTGGAGGCACTATGTACATGTGACAACAGCCCTCCAGTTTTAGAGCTGTAGCCCCACAAACACCTGAGCATCTCGACACAACATGTGCTCCAGTAACCCCTGCAGGCAAATGGGGGACAGACAGGCCCTGCAAGGCACATGGGTTCATTCAGGGTCCAGAAGAAATAAGAATGGAGAGTTGAATCACAACCCATGTCTGTCTCTGCAATGTCGGGGCCCTCGTAAAGCCAGATATCCCCAGGGAGGAACCCTGGAGAGGGGTATGTTGGTGTCATCATGCACAGGTGTTGCGTGGAGAAGGGGACTGACAGACAGCAGCCCAGAGGACTATTTGGATAGCTATTACTCGAGGAAGGGACTCAGGGAGGGGATCCCAGGAAGTGATGTCACTTCCTTTTCGAAGACCGCTGAAGAACTCGGAACACCATTACCAGGCACCCACATTCCAGTAACAGCCCCTCAGCCAGCTTTCTTGGTGAGAGACATTGAGTAGGACAACATGTTCTCTTGCTGTGCTCCCACGTTTTGGGGTTCTGGCCTCCAGAGATGATACAGTGACTTTTCCAGATGGTGTAGGTGCCTCTGGCCCTTTTTGAGAAGGTCGCCTAGGGAAGCACAAGTAGACCTCAGTCAGGCCGTTCCAAGCCAGTCCACCTCTGTGAGCACTTCCTGGGCAGCCCTGTCCTTTATGTGGTGGAAGACAGACATGAAGGGAGGACCCTCTAGGCAGAAACAGTTGCTGGGCGAAAAATATCTTGATGGTGCTGTGACATCACTCCTCAGGACAAGGCTGGCAGGGTGGAGGGGGCTTCCTGAGGGCCCCTAATCTGTGCCATCAGGAATCCAGGGTCCTCAGGCTGTCACATCTTTTCTCCCCTCAAAGGAGGTCTGGGAAGACCGTGGTGTGGCTATGTCTAGGGTGGAGAGTCAGGAGGTCTGAGGAAGGCAAGGACCGGGCTCTGAGGCTCACCACCTAGCACTGGGCACTGTCTTCACAGAGCTCCACATGGAACATCAGACAGGGGGTGAATGATGGGAGCCTCAATTCCGTCCCCCAGCAGGATGGGCGGGCACCCCGTGGCACTAAGACAGCCCAGCCAGGGCTCAGGGTGAGTGCAAGACCTGAGCTGACCTGAAACCCAGGACCCAGACAGTCAGGGAGTCTTGGGTTCCAGTAGTCAGTCACCCAGCCGCTCCACTGGGCTCCTTCCTAGAGTCCAGCCCTCAAAGGAATCCAGATCTCCATCCCCTCTCCCACCCTCCCTCACTGCCCAGCCCCTTCCTGGGCCAGATACAAAGTCACTATCCACATATTTGTACGGATACCAGCAAAGAGATGTTGACACCATTTCACCTCACGTTCAATCAAGAGTATGTTTGTGTCATTCTACAGATTCTCCTGTTTGAACGCCCACCCCCAGTGTTAGTGGTGGCCTCCCAATCCTTGCATACTTTCCCTCACACAGGGATTGTCATGATCAGTAGGGGTGCTTTAAATCAAAAGGACACAGGGTTCATGTGACATGTCCATTGCTCTGTCACTTGCTGCCCTGGGGACCCATCCCCACAGGCCCTCCAAGACACGCAGCTACAGGACATAACAGGAGGGGACCCATTACCACAGCAATGCATCTGTTCACCTTGATCTTCTCTCCTTCTGTTGCCATTTCAATGGTGCCGCCCTGAACATCACACACATCCTGGTATCCTTACTCCTCCCACCCCAGGAGAAGACTCTGTGTTCTCATCCAGGAGTGGGACGTTTGGTCAAACATCACAGGGATGACAGTCTATACAGTGAGGTGTTGTTTAAACTCAGCCAAGAAAATGACCTCAGATACCAATATGTTGAATTACTCCCCAGCTCAAATTCTACTCTAAATGCCAAGAAAACCTTTTCTCTCCTGAGAACACGCATGTCTCCCCTCTTATACCTACCGGTCTTTGAGAGCTTGGGGGTTTATTCTGAGCTTCAATCCCCAACCCTCACAGTGGCCCATGGTGCTGCCTCTGACTGCATGTCTCTCCTCTGTCCTACCTCAGGGGGAAAGTGAATTGAGGAAACAACAGTGTGAGACCAGTATGGTGCCATCCACCTGGGCACAAGGCTGGACAGTCTGATTGCTTACCTGGTGCCTACCTTCCTGAGAAGTGGCCCCACCTTCGTCTCAGCCTTCCTAGACAGTTACGAAACATTCATCACCATGCAGCGGGTGCTCCTCTGGACGGCAGAGTGAGATGAGGACTAGCCTCAGAGGGTCATTGTAGGGACTTGTGGCATCCTCCCTAGCAAAGTACTCTCTAGGTGCCTGTCCCTGCAGAGAGGTCCCTAGGAAAGAGGGGCAGCTGTGACAGTGCTAATTGGGCATTTTCTGTTCCTCATGACAATGCCTCGCATTACCCCTCATGTTTCCGGAGTTGGGCCCAGTTGTTTTCTCATCTGAAAAGGAGATTGGTGATTCCATGGCTTTCCTTTTCTGGATGAAGCCAGAGTAGAAATCCCAGGGGTGAGAAGTGGGCCAGGCTCACTGAGAAGATATCCATAATGGAACTGGTGGGAGGCTCATTTATTCAGCAAATATATGGGAAGACACACCAGGTGCGGGCACGGAGTAGGTCGTGTCCACAGGACAGCTGATGTGACATCCTCCTGGCCTCCTGTAGGTATGGCTGCATCTTAACAATTTCTGAAAAGGACGGTGGACCCCTGGACCAGGTGAAAGGTTGAGTGGGCTTAGGACAGATACCTGAGCTGGATGTGGAGCCTGCAGATTGGAAGTACCAGCAGAACACTGCTCCTTACACATCACGGGTTTCTGCAAGGGGGCAGAGGACTGAGGGCATTTCCTAGAGGAGAGGGAAGGAGTCAGAGAGCTGTGGAGGGGCTGAGGTGTGGCAGGCAGGCACCAAGGAGGTCAGGACAGGGTCAGCCCAGATCCCCCCATCGTTGACCAACAGCTCTCAGTTCCAAAGGCTTTCTGCCGGACACTCCTGGGAGACCAGGCACATCTCTGCCAGCACTGCCAGGCTGCAGGACCATGAGGAGTACGACTGACTTCTGGACAGCCTGGAGCAGGCGGCTCAGGGAGCCAGACCCCCACGGGGTGCTCTGGGAGGGTGGTATTGAAGGAAATGCCAGGCCTCAGACTCTGTTGTTCACCTCTCTCTCCCCAGGGACATCTGCTCCATCTTGGGCATCTGGCTGGACCAGCACCACGAGGACTTTCTCCAGCCCCCAAAACTCCCCTGCTTGAGGCTGTTGCTGGCCTACATCCAGGTCAACGTCCCAGGGTCCAGCCTAGAGCACCAGGCCCAGCTCCTCTGCTCAGAACTAAAGAACTTCGAGCCCCCTGAGGCAGAGATGGAGGGTAAGGACAACTGTGGGGAGAATGTAACCTGTAAGGGTCGGGGCCCAGGCCAGGCCACACAGAGGGAGACTTCCAAGACTGGGTTAGGCCAGAACACCTAGTCGGCTAATACCACCATCCCCATGGACTGTGTTCAGGACCACTTCCTGTGGTGAGTTCTTGAGCTAAGTCTCCACTGATGGGTATCAGATGTTCCCTTTCTTTGGAAGGCACATCAGAGGGACTGATGCTTGATACATGTCTCTTCTTGGATCTACAAACCAGGTTCAGAGCAAGACCAGGAAACCACGTAAGAGGTGACACCAACAGCATCTCCAGTGCCCTCTACAGAGCCCAGGCCTTCTGGAGGTTTTGCCTCCCCTGAAGGAGAAGAGGTAGAGCGGGAAGACACATCACCCTCTCTTTCCCCACCGTCTGGAGGCTGGGCTTCACATGAAGGAAGCGTCAAACAAACAGCTCACCTCAGCTCCTCAGAGGCCTTGAGAGCCCAGTTCTGAACAGCAACCTTTTTGACTGCTGCTCCAGAAGTTTCTTTCTCTGTTCCTCCATCTGCATTCTTTTCAATTGTTTTTATCTGACTTATGTAAGTTTCACTGTAGTTTTTCTCATAAAGCTCAATTATGATAAAATTTATTTTAACCTAAACTTAATAACTTGTTATGAAAACTTCATTTAAGTCTAATAATATCTACCCTATGGTCCTTCACAGTGTACTTTTAAGTGGCCTTAAGTACAGTCACCGGACTTCACTGCTATCGGCCATATCACAATCACCATCTAGCCTTTGTGGGGCAGGCAACAAAAATCCAGAGAAGGCACAGATCAAAGCATGGACAGGAATCCTGACCATTGTACCAAGCACATATGTGACATTTTGCCTCCCATCATGCAGGTCATTGTAGGGACTTGTGGCATCCTCCCTAGCAAAGTACTCTCTAGGTGCCTGTCCCTGCAGAGAGGTCCCTAGGAAAGAGGGGCAGCTGTGACAGTGCTAATTGGGCATTTTCTGTTCCTCATGACAATGCCTCGCGTTACCCCTCATGTTTCCGGAGTTGGGCCCAGTTGTTTTCTCATCTGAAAAGGAGATTGGTGATTCCATGGCTTTCCTTTTCTGGATGAAGCATGATACCAGAATAACATTAGCTCCTACGTACCAAACTAGGTACATCTTGGGCATAACATTCTCAGTTTCTATGAATATTGAATTGGCTTTGCAGAAAGCAAGTTCCACATTTATTATTGAGCCTGTAATTTAGGAAAACCTCTAATCTTAGTCTCTAAATGGCTGGTGGGGCAAAAAAAAATGGCAATATGCATTAAAAGTCTGAAAAACATTAATACCTTTTGTCTACATAATTCTACTTCTGAAAGTCTATCTTAAAGAAATCAGAATCAGAAAACCCATTTTGGACAAAATATTCAGTAACGTTTATTTTCATTAGCAACACTTAAATGTTTAACAATAAAGCAATAGCTACAGCATCTTTACCAGCAGGAATATTATACAGTCATTGTAAATGTTGTTTAGCAACCATTTAAAATTATATGGTAAATTCATATGTGGAGTACCACTCAGCAATTAAAAGTGAATGAACTATTGGATAGATGAACTTGGATAGATTTTAAGGGAATTATGCTGGTTGAAAAAGCCAGTCTCAAAGGTCACATACTTATGGTTCCAATTATATAACATTCCTGAAGCAAAATTTTAGAGATGAAAAGTAGATTAATGGTTTCCAGAGATTCGGGGCAAGAGATTATGGTAGCATGAAGTGGTGATGGAACACTTCTGTATCTGAATTGTGATGGTGGCTACACAGATGTACACTCGTGATAAAATTGCATAGAACTACACATATACATTATAACACTACTTGTTTCCTAATTGTCATTATATGCTATAGTTACTCAAGGTGCTACCACTAAGAAAAACTATGTGAAGAGTACAGAGGAATTCTCTCTGCACTTTTTTTTGTTGTTGCAATTTCCTGTGAATCTGCAATTATTTCAAAATAAAAACTTAAAATAGCAGCATAGCAACATTCCCATGGCATAATGCTAATTGCAAAAAGCAAAATAAAATGTATATGTATGTGTGTACATACACACATATATACATAAAATTATAAATGATGGTTTTCTTTAGATGGATATCCTCTTTTCTTGTGATTTTCAGATAAACATGTATTATTTTTAGGATGAAAAAATTTTACTGAAAGATGAAAAACATCCATTACAAGCATATGATTGGAATGTGCACTTTTCCACTCCAACATCCGCCTATGTGTTTTTCTACAGTCTCCCCCGTTGCCCAAACTAAAGGAATGTGAAACATTCCATTTTGGTTCTGCCTCCAGGGACTCAGGTTGTTGACTGCAGCATCAGTCATGGATAATTGTGCAACATAAGGCATGGCAGCCTAAGTCTCCTTGTGGTGCAGTCTAATAGCTCTAGTGGTTGGTTTGTCTTATCTCTCCATGTGATTCTTTCAGAAAAACTGGGAGATGCAAAAAAAGGTGGGGAGGTAGTTTCAGTGGAAACATTTGGTTTTCTGCCCATCAGATGAATAGTCTCCTCCTATGAATATGTGAGCGTCAGAAATCTCTTTCTATGTCTGATTCTCCTCCAGACTCTTCTATATTCTGCATGTAGTCATCAGTCATCTGGGGTTTCTTCTTGACTGGGGGCATTCAAATAACTTGACTAAGCTGTCAGAGGAGTAGAAGCCAGGGAGGTAAACACATGCTTCAAAATTAGGCTCGCCTCGTCTGCAACTTGGGTGCCACTCAGCAAACACCTGCCAAGCCCCATTTGCACACCTCTTGTGCATTAGCTAGGGGCACAAGGTGATCGAGACCTAGTCCCTACCCTCAAGGAACCTTCAGGCTAGACAAGGAGGAGGTTTTATGTTTTCCCCCTGCTTTGTAACCTTGGGCAAGTCGTTGACCCCTCTGAACCTCAATTTTCTTTTCAGGGTAACAGAAAATCCACAGGGTAGTCTCCTCCTTTATCGTATCTACCTTCAGAAAGAGAGGAGTGCTTTTTTTTTTAAGAATTAATCTTTGTGGATTTTTTTAGCATAAAATTGGCTTTACTATTCGCTTTCTTCAATAAAACTTTTATTTTAGCCTTTAGATTACTTCAGCGTAACACATCTGACATGAAATTAATCTCAAGCATTTCTAAATTCTTCCGATGAAAAAATCAACCCTATAGATAAGATATTTTTGAATTCCCGTTTTGTTTCTATAGCAATAAATGATTCTGCTGAGGAAAACTGGGAGTGTCATTTAGCTCATTAATACAATAACAGAATTGAAAACAGCTATAAATTGTAAATTGTGACATAAACTCAAAAGGGGAAACAAATGAACTAAGTGGTTATAGATTTCATTTCCCTATTGATAATTTTGAACTCTTTGATTGCCTCCATCTTTTTTTAACTACCTCTATCTTCATTTAATCATGTTATAACTCATTCAGCATGACCAAAAATAATTTAGTAAGAGCTATAGTGCGGGTGCTTTGGCATTTGTAGGGTGATAAATAGCGAGACAAGATTCTCATGAAACATCTCAGTTTATTGAGAACAGAACATAAGGAAAACAGACTTGTGCCCAGGGCGTAATGGTGTCATAGTTAAGGACAAGAACCTAGAGCCAGCTGGCTGGGTCTCAGTCCCCACTCCAGTAACCAGTTTTGTGAACTGAGATCTGAGTCTCAGTTTCCTCATTTGTAAGTAACAGGTCTAAGAGTACTTGGAGAGTACTTGGAGATACTGTAGGTTCAGTTCCAAACGACCGCAATCGAGTGAGTCATCATCTTTTTGCCGGTGGAAAGTCTTGTCTTCAGTTCATAAAAAAACATTTATGAAGCACAATAAAATGAGGTATGTCTGTTTCAACTTCAGAAAGTCATGTTAAACAAGATAATGACTATCAAGGTTTGACATAGTGCCTGGCACACAAAATCCTGGCTCTAGCAACATTTGAGGTCATGTGCATCCAGGCCCTAGGGTTTGTAAACTGGCCAGCATCTCCATCTCCCAGGTGCTGCCTCCCTGACCAAAGACTTGCAGCTCTCCCTTGCCAGACCAGCAGTTCTTGGATTTATTGGTCTCAGAACCCTTTATATTCTCATAGTTACTGAGGACCCCAAAGAGCTTTTGTTTCTATCTTTTAAGATTTACCATATTAAAAATTAAAATGAATAAAATGCTAAAATATTTTTTGCTTAAAAATAACAGTGAAAATGGCCCAATTTCCTCAAACACATTTCATGAGAAGAATAGCTTTATATTTTTACAAGCGACTTTAATGTCTGGCTTAACAGAGGAGAGTTCAAGTCTCATACCTGCTTCAGTGTTTAATCTGTAAGAATATGTTGTTTTGATTCCTATATACGGAGACAATCCAGGCTTACTCAGATGTCAGTAGAAAAGGGGGTAGCATTTCAATAGCCTTTTTACATGATCATGGTGATTCTTTGAGACAACACCAAAATTTAACAAGTCATAGTTTCTTAAAGCTTCTTTCTTTATAATGTGGACTCTGAAACCATGTCAATGAATTTTCATAATCTATTCCACGAAAATCCATGGTCTGTCTTACACATTATGTAGCTCTTTTACTATGGATGATTTTTGAATTATCATATGTTAGTTATTTGGAAAATATTGTTCACTGAGATATGCAGTTCTTCCAAATTGTATTATACAAAATAAAAATCACATTTATTAATATCATCACTGATCTCCTCAGAAAAGTATTTTAGGTATTGAGAAGCTATGAAGCTCACAGTGGCAGATACAAATTTTCCAAAATTCTAAGTTTCCTGTGAATGCTCAAATTTTATCATTGGCAACAGATACCTTTAGTAGCTTTCTTTGAAGTGACAGGCTCACTTTGTTCCTTTTCAAGGAGACGCTTACCAAGGACTTGAATCTGAATAGCCGTAGTTTGTCTGCTAACCATCCTCTCAAGTAAAAATGGTGTTACGTAAAAAAAAAAAAAAAAAGTGACTAATTTGGTTCATAATTCGAACAATCTCCAGAGTGCTTTTCTTTGAGATGACAATGGATGCATCAGGACTCCTTTATCTGTACTTCCCACTTTGTTAGATAGCATATTAAAAAGGCACCTGCTCAAGGGATTTATTAAAGTTAATAACATTTACTATTTCGTCAAGGACATTCTTACGTGAAACCAGTTTTTGTTCCTTTTTTAATAAGAGTATGTAGCAGTGAAGAATATGATTGTTAGAATAACAGTGCCGCTACCTTAATTTTTGCTAAAGAACCACCAATTTTACCCAGCATTGCCATTGCACCATAAATGCAAATGTCAATGCAGTAAAAAGGCAAAAAATAATGGCTTACTTTTACTATGAAAATAATTTTGACCTCAATGGCTTCCTGAAAGGGTCTCAGATATCCCACCAAGGTTCCTTGGACCACACTTTGAGAACTGCTGCCTGAGACCGAGGATCAGCAACCTCTTCTCTGTGAAGAGCCAAATAGTAAGTATTTTAGGCTTTGTGGGCTGTATAATCTCTGTCTTGACTACTAAACTCTGCTCCTGTAGTTCAAAAGCAGCCGCAGACAATCTGTAAATGAAGGGGTGTGACTGTGTTCCAATAAAACTTTGTTTACAAAAACTGGCAGCTTGGGCCCAGGTAGTAATTTACCGACCCCTACTTTAGACAATCCAAACTATTTACGGGCTTTTAAATCACAAGATGACTATAAAAGATAACATTAGCCAATCAAATCAAGACGTGACAAAATTTACCTCACTATTCCTGTCTCACACAACCTCTTCCCCACACCCTCATGACAAGATGGACCCTGCTCAGTCTTAACATTGCACTTGTCAGAGTTGCTTTGGTCAAGGTCTCAAGAGAAAATGGATGTCATGCTCAGATTACACAACTCTAGGGGTGTTTGGGTGGGATGTGGGGCATCACAAGGAATAGCACAACAATCCAGGGCTGGTAGCAGTGGGGCAGTTACTACCTGTAGGCCCAAAGAGGTAAGTGGAGGGAGAGATGGATTGCCAGAACCTGGAAGGCAAGGGTCATATATAGGCTTAGTGACCTTCTCATGAGCTAGGGAAATGAATGCACTGAGTAAATACCCTACTCTCTGCCCTTTGAGATCTTCTGCTGGAGCACCCAATGGCCAATCCCAGCTGGAAGCCAAAGGCCTAGGGAGCCTGTGAATGTGGCCCACAGGAAGCCACCCTCTACCTTCTGTAGTACAGGCCGGGGCATACAAATGTGGAGAGTGGCTCTGAGGGGACAGATGGAAGTTATGTAGCCCAACAGTGTCCTGTAATTGCTGCTGGACCAGCCTGTGTCATCAACTGTATAGCCCAATATGACATCAGGTCATGCCCTTCTTTACCGCTGAATCCACAGCTCCTACCCAGAGCCTGGCCTACTGTAGGATTCAACAAAGGTTTGCTGACAAAGAATGCATGAGAGTCTTGATGTTGTGATCAGCTGGCCCTACTGAGCCAAGAAGTCCTTCCTCCCTCCTTTTCTCCCTCCCTCAGTCATCTGTAACTTGATCATTTGAACCTGTCAACACAGGAGACCACCAGCACCCCAAACTTCTAGGACCTGAGCTGCTATTGCTACTACTGAGCCAGTGCTGAGTGGACCAGACCCCCATTCCCTTCTTGAGACCAAGGACAAGTGTCCAAAGAAAGAGCTCAGTGTCTAGAGATGTTACGAGCTGAGGTATTTCTGAGTTTGAGTATAGGATCCTTCCTTGCACACAAGATCACTGTAGGACTTAAGACTCTAGCAGTAGTTTTCAGAGCTTTATTTCAGCTGCAGAGGTCCCCCTCTCCTAAGAAACCCTATGCAGAGCACCACTATGTAAACTGGATGGAAAGAGAGCTATTCTGGTTAAAATGGGGACACCCAGAACCCACTCAATTGGCCTCTCCTGGACTAACCCACCAGGTGGCCTGGAGGTGCCTCTACTATCCCACAGGTCCTGAGGAATACAAGTTGAAATCCATTGCCTTCTGCAAAAAATAAATAAACTGACATTGCAAAGGAACCTAGGAAAACCCGTATAGTTTTTTCAAGTCCATAAAAATAACATTTAAAAAAAAAGGACTCAAATTAAAATAATCTAAGACATTTTATATAACATAAATAAATACTATTTGTTTTCATTTGTCTTTTTTTTCTTCCTAGAACATTTTCTGGATATTTTATATCTCCCATTCTTTCTTAACATTTTTAAAACATTAAAATTTAAAAAAATTATACCATTCTTTTACAATTTTCAACAACGTTAATATGTTTTCTTTTTACTACCCTCTTTTTAATCTGTTAACACATAAATTAACTTTTAATTTTACCTAATTGACATTTACGTAGAAGATCAAATAGTTCTAACAGGCTTATAAAGAAACTGGCCTACTCTTCCCCAGGTGTTGTTTTTCTTCCCAGAGATGACTACTTTCAACTCTTCCAGCTGTTTCTTCTGATATTTAGTGACCTTATCTTATCTAGATAAAATGTTTATACTGCCCTTTTTTATTTATTACTTTTAGTAATAAATATGAGGTGCCTGGTTGGCAACACTCTGTTGATGTTGTCACAAGCTGTTGCTGGGAGGAGCTAGTGGTCTGCATGGTCCCTGTGGGGAGACAGCTGGGAGTTTGCACATGCTGCCTTCTAGACATGGTCCTAGGTGCCTCTTTCCTTTGCTGATTTTAATCTGTATCCTTTCTATGTAATAAATCACAACCGTGAATATAACAGCTTTTCTGAGTCCTGTGAGTCCTTCCAGCAAATCGTTGAACCTGAAAGTGGTCTTAGAGATCTTTTAACTTAAAAAAAAAAAAACCTGAAATGTTTATTAGTTAAAATTTAATATAGACAGGATATTCAGCTTTAATTAGCAATTAACATGTCTCTAACTGCTACTTGCAGAAATAATCTTGAATAAAATAACCTTTAGAGAAATTTGATGCAAAATCTCAGTTTTAAGATATGTGATAGTGTGTTCCTAATATATTAGGCTTACAGATCACTAACTATCTTGCCTAAAATCTCAGTGCCTTCTGGTGCGTTTAGAATAAAGTCCAAAATCTTTTCTTGAATTTGCAAAGTCAAATTCTCTGAACTTATATTGTGTCACTTGCCCCGCTCTCTCCATGCTCTTTCCTCTTTACCTTTTTTTCCTGCTCTTGACCAGGCAAACTCATTTCAACCACAGGGCCTTTGCAAGTGTTGTTTCCTCCAACAGAAGAGCCAACTCCTTGTCTTCATCTCCAGCTTCTCCCCAGAGAGTTCTCTGACCCTGAGGAAAGTAGCCGCCCACTAGTCTCCATACCATCACCCTCTTTTAAGTCTCTGTACAGTACTCATCATTGCCTGGGAGTTGTTCTTGTTTTGTTTTTTTTTTTTTTAATTACTGATTTGCGTCTTTCTTCTCTGAATAGAATATACCTTCCATACAGATATGTGGGGTATTCCCAAGGCTGAGAGGCTGCTCCCAAAGTTTGTACATATCATTACCAGTAGATGGCGTGAGAAACTCTTCACATTTCACCAATCTGGCCTTAAGGCCCAGGCTCTTAGCTAATAATCAACCTGTTATTTCACTTCCTTTTATTTTAAAATTAAGCAAAAACAGATGATTGATTGTAATTAACAGTTATGTAATTACTTCCACTATAAACACCAACCCCAGCCTGATGGAACAAACATAAATTTATGATAGGTGAAATTATTTTTCTGAATGAATTTTAGCTATTTCTAATCACTTTTCCTTTAAAAAAGCACTTTATATACAAGAAATTATACACATAACCACAATAAACACCTATATGCCTGTCACCCAGACTAAGAAGTCAGGAATACAAATATAACTGTAATCCCTTGGGTATGTTTCTCCCTGCTCCACCTTTCCTATTCCGCAGAGCCTAAATCTATGAGCATGATCATACAGGCATAGAATTCCTCTACAGATGCTATAAATACACACACACAGACACACAGACACACACACACACAAATGTAAGCCTATACCTGAGTTTTAAAAGAATCTGTCTTCTCTTTTTACTAACCTGACTTGGTTTGAAATCCTTTTTTGTTACAACAGCTTTATTGAGATATAATTTACCTGCCATACAATTCACTCATTTCAAGTGTACAGTTTTCATGGTTTTAAGTATGGAGCCCTTCTCTTTGAGATTCTGCTTTCTATAATGCCTGTGTCTTCTTCAAAAATAGTCTCTGACCTTCTCCAAACTGGTCATGCATGACTGTCACATCTGCTTCTTTTTGAACCAATGATGGTTCCTCCTCATATACACAGATGGACAAAGAAAAAGGCCTGATGGAATACCCAGCAAACTGTGGAGTGCCAAGAAGAATTTACATGGTGTTTTTAATAAGCTTCTGTATCGTTTGAAAGTTTCACAAGTGGCACGTCTACTATTTTAATTTTTAAAAAATTTCCTATAAGTCTTATCTCTTCCCGGGCTCTGTCTAGTTGTAATCTTCCTGTATATGGAAAATGCCAGGAGAAGCCAGAGGAAGGCAGAGAATCTCCAGACTTCCTGGAAAGCGAGCTTTGAGGTGGCTGTGTTTTCCCCAGTCATGAGAGGTTTTAGCTCTGTCTCCTTTGCTCTCCTTCCTCTCGTCACTCGGAGAATAAAGACCTTCCCCATGCTGAGTCATCTGTGAACAGTGCTGGGGATTACCACCGTCAGAGAACATTTTAAATCACAGAATTCCTTTTAACAGAAAAATGTACCAAATACAATGGGGACCAGTCTACTGGCCCTCAAAATGTAGTCAACTACAGCATACCAAGTGTTAAATTCCATTAAAACTCCTGCTGGCAACTCAGAGTGCAGCCACTGCAGTGTGGCACTGGGTCAGTTTGTCAGTGACTTTGAGTCCACCAGAGATCCTGCTCCTGAGTTCAGGTGTGAGGGTATCGTGCACACACCACTTCCAAGCTGGTGAGCCTAGTGAACTGTAAACCATGTTTACTTGAATTTTCTTGGAGAACTTCACCTGATCAAGAATAGTGAAGGGTCTGAAGTTGTAGTTTACACGTTAGCCTGCCACAGTTTCACAGCTGCTAGCGAAGAAGGAGACTTCTGGGTCTGAGATGAAGGACGGTTTATTATTCACAGCCAGAGCAGCAACCAGAGCAGTGCCATTTGTGCCAGTTCCCAGAGCCCCAGCTCCCAGGGTGACAGAGAGATGGCCATGTGACACCTGCACCACCGTGAGTTACATTGCAGGAGAAGGACCCAGAGTTTGTAGAACTCACATCTTTTATAATGGACAGCAAGGACATCTGACTTTAGTTACATCCTTAGTCACACCTACCCTTCCCCTCAGGCTCTTCTTTGTCTTCAGATGCTTGGAAAGACCAGCAAAACAAAGGCAGTCAGTACTTTGCTCTACAACATGCAGGGGAAGAGCTGTTGAACAAAAATCTCTGCCCCACCTCATTATTAGTTATGAATTATATGCATTTTAAATTAAATGGGGTCCTTAAGAAAAACGTATCTTACATAAAATCCAACTCTTCTGTATTTCCCTACTAGGCTACTTAGCCTCAAAGCAAAGTCAAAACTAAATTTTACATTAGACACTCTGAGAGTGTTATCTCCAGGCTGAGACCTCAGGGGAGATGAGCAGTCAGTAAACCACATCTGCCTGAGCAGATAGGAGAGCTTCCTTTCTTGCTACTTTACTACTAGAAAGGAGGAAAATAAATCTTAGCAAATGTGCATAATATAAAAATTATTTCAGATAAATTTATATTTGCCTTGTAACTAGGAAAATATTACCACTTGATTGATTTCTCCTTTTCTGCCTTCCTACAGGTGTAGCCTGGGGAGGAAGCTTTGTTTTCCTGGGCAGCCCTGGCGGCGGGGCCCGAGGAGTGTGAAGGAAGAGAGACAGAGGCTGAGAGGAGGGCAGGAGGCAAGGCTGGACAAGAAGAGATAGTGACTGTTGGTGGGATTAGAAATTGGTGCAGCCATTATGGAAAACAGTATGGAGTTCCTCAAAAAATTAAAAATAGAATTGCTATATGATCCAGTATTCCCATTTCCGAGTATTTATCCAAAGAAAATGAAGGCACTAATTCAGAAAGATATATGCACCCTTATGTTCACCATAGCATAGTTTATAATAGCCAAGATATGGAAGCATCCTAGATATCTACCAACAGATGATTGGATAAAGAAGATGTGGTACATATATGCAATGGAATATTACTCAGCCATAAAAAATGATGAAATTTTGCCATTTGTGACAACATGGATGAACCTAGGGGGTATTATGCTAAGTGAAATAAGTCAGACAGAGAAAGACAAATACTGTATAATCTCACTATATATAGAACCTAAAAAACAAAATAAACTAACAAACAAACAAACAAACAAACAAACTCAGATACAGAGAAAATTTTGATGATTGCCAGGTGAGAGGGAGTTGGGGGGCCAAGTGAAAAAGGTGAAGGGATTAAGAAGCACAAATTTCTAGTCAGAAAATCAGTCATAGGCATATAAAGCATAGCGCAGGGAATATAGTCAATAATATTGTAATAACTATGTACATGTTTGTGCGAAAATGTGTACAGAAATTTTCATAACAGTATTATTCATAATGGCTAAAAAGTGGAAACAACTCTAATGTCCTTCAGTGGATAAATGGATCAACAAAATGTGGTATATTCATACAATGGAATATTTAGCAATACAAAGAAATGAAGTGCTGTTACATACTACAATGAAGACAAACCTTGAAACGTTAAGCTAAGTGGAAGAAGTCAAACGCACAAAAGAAAGCCATATATTGTATAATTCCATTTATATGACATATCTAGAATAGGTAAATCTAAGGGGACAGAAAATAGGTTAATGGTTGCCAGGAGATGGGGAGATGGGGGAATAACTCATATGCTAATAGGATTGGGTTTCTTTCTGAGGTGATAAAAATGCTCTAAAATTAGATGGTAGTGGTAGTTGTACAACCTGTGAGTATACTGAAAACCACTGAATTATACACTTTAAAAAGGGAGATTTTATGGTACATGAATTATATCTCAATAATAATTTTAAGAATCATTAGACTAAATGAGAAGTAGAGTCCCCATTAGTGCCAGCTACCACCTAAGACTCTTCACATAACTGGCAAAATGCAAAATGCCCTTTGCGGGTAAGAGGACAAATAAAACCAACTAGGGCACTTTATTCAGCAGCGCCAACATATTTCTACAGAGCACATTTGCACTGTGTGTCTGGATAACTGTCCTGTGCAGACACAGACCCAACCCTAAACCTGAGATTAACCAGCCACCAGTCACCCAAGATAATGCTGGACAAAATAATGCCTGGATTAGTGCTGACAAATGGAGATGAATGATTTATCATCTAAATTGTAAACACTTTAATATTTTGCCATGAAAATGCCAGATTCAGAAAATAGCAAAAGAAAACCGGAAAAGTAAAGAAGTGTTTGCCACCTAAATGCCAGAAAAGATGTTGCGTAAAGATCATTCAAGCAGAACTTATTGAGTGTCAATGACTTATGCTTTCCAGTAATAAATAAGAAAATGGTGACATGAAAGACAATTCTTAAAAAATTCCAATGTTGTCCTTTAGGTCATGACAATGTTGAACTTGACCTGAGTCCTGTGCTCCTGGAAATAGTAACGGTTAAAAAGACTCCCTGGTCTTCCCACCTCTACAAAACCCAGGCCCGCTTGCCTTTACAACAAGGCCTTCCTCATTAATGAATGCTCTCCCTCTTTCAATAGTCTGAATAAAATCATCTCCTTGATTAGCTGGTACATTTTTGTCTTTCACAGCCATATAATAAATCTTTTATTTTGAACATAAAGAAAGAATACAGTTTTCATTAGGAGGCAATCTGTTCTTTCTGCCCCCACTAAGAAAATGTTGAAAAAAACATTTAAAAATGTCAATTCGAAGGGATGCCAAATTATTCTCCAGCCGAGGGTACCCACAGCTAGATTTTGTACTGATCAGCTATCTTGAATAGCAAGGACTGTGAGACAGTCTTATTTGAAGGAAAATTCACCCCCTTGTGGCAACAAATCAAGAGAGTTTTGTTTTTTAAAGCAAGGTCACCATAGTTTTACATTTCCATATTCCAGTGTCTAGGCCTAGTGCTTCTCCATTCCCAGGGCTCTCCAAACGCCAAGCATCTAGTTTTTCCTAGTTTTTGCTTTTTTTAAAGAGAAAAATTGCACATACAGAACTAATTTCCTGCCAGATATTCAGATTTTTCATGTATTGCTACATCTTATTTCTAAGTTCTTTGTATACCTTGACCACCAAATGTAGGTTGCTGTGCTTAGAGCCATTATAAATCATGCATGGCAAATAAAGTAGAAATACTCTGAGATGATCACAAGTCAGTAGCACACTGAACTATCTCCCGGGGCCTTTGGTCTGTCAGTGAGGCATGTGGCTGAATTGTCCTTATACATTCAGGTAGTTGCTCCATGCCAGATTCTTCCCCGCAATCTGCTGGGCAGCCTCAGGAGCTGGATCATCAGCATTTCCTGAATTTGTTTTGATTCTCTCCATCCTGAACCATAGGGGGTTCGGGATGATGAAATGCAGCACTACTGACATTCATGGTCATTTCTGCCGCTACTTACCAAAAGAGGATCTGATTTGTCCTCAGCATAAAACAATTTGGAGGCTGATTACTCCATCTAAGAAGCTCAAGTTGAATCTGGGAAACCGGAGCTCAGAAAGATGTGTGACTCATGTTGGAAACTACTGGGGGTGACCCCTCTTCCGGATAGAATGTACGACTTCCGGTTAGCCCAACAACACTTGTTCTAATGATCAGAGTAGAAAGGAAACTGGTTATCTCTGTCCTTGGGTCTGGTGCTTCTGTTTTACTGGTGCCTCCACCATCTGGTCACTGTGTGCCTACTGTGGCGCGTCTGTCATCAGGTAGCAGAAGGACAAGCAGCTTTTGCCTGGTATCTCACCCTCGAATACTAAGAAAGAGAGGTTGTCTGCTATCTCAGGAAGACAGCTGAGCTGGGAGGCCCAAGATCTGGTCCTGGGCTGTCACCTTCAGATTGTGGGCCTTTGGGAAAGTCCTTTTCCTGGTTTGGGCCTATTTATCTTACTCTGTAAAATGAAGGGACCAGATCAAACGGCCTCTGAAACCTCTTCTAAATCTAGCTTTTGGAAGTAAATGTCAGCAGTTTAATTGATAAGGTTACTACTTCTAATATGGTAATGACGGAGCTACGTTCTGAAAAGTGCATCGTTAGGTGATTTTGCCAATGTGCGAAACTCACAGGCGCACCGACACAAAACAAGGCAGTCTAGCCCACTGCATACCTAGGCCCTATGGTATAGCCTGTTGCTCTTAGGCTACATGCCTGTACAGCATGTTACTGTACTGAACCCTATAGACAATTGTAAAACAATGGGAAGTATTTGCGTATCTAAACGAGTCTAAACTTAGAAGAGTTACAGTAAAAATAAGGTATAAAAGATAAAAAATGGTGCACCTGTATAGGTGTGCTTACCATGAACAGCGCTTGCAGGACTAGAAGTTACTCTGGAGGAGCCACACACCAAAGGGGAGGACCTCGGTCACGTGTGTGCATCCTGGGCACCTGGCCTGCCACATCCTCATCCGGCCTGGCTGGGCCCCCTCTTGGGGCCCAAGTGTCTTGTCACACCACATCGGGCACCTCCAAGTGGCAGATATTCCACATTAATGCATGTTGTTCTAATAAATGTTAAAGATTTTACAATTTGGTGTTAGGAATAAATACTAATTTGATTTTGCCATTTTCTCTTCATATTTTGGAGACTATAACATTTCTTTCCAGACCATGAACATTTCCAAGGGCCCTGAAATGCATGCAATCTCTGAGGCCAGTGCAGCTGCCCCTCTCAGCTCACCTTAAACCCTCAGCCAACTTGTTCTGATTGCTTCCTTCCACCCCCAAAGGGCCCCAGGTGAAATCAATCGGTATCTGATGGCCAGATTTGATAAAGGGCCAGGTAAGAACCTGAGCTGCCTTAGGGACCTTGAGAATCTCACAGCAGACACACATTCTCCATTAGCTACCTCCAAGGAGGCCAATTTCAGCAGAATCATTAAAAGTTGATGATTCTGCAAACGTCGTCTTTTTGTCTTTTCGTCTGCTGTATGTTGTGTGCTGGGGGAAGGAAGGGAGGGCAGTCGTCCTTCAAAACAGATTTAGGCACTAGCAGTAAGATAATCTTCACATAATCTTAGACTGACCATGAAACTCAACATTTAAGAGATTCGGGAGGAAAGGAGAGCTGGGAGGACCGCTAAAATACTTAAAGCTCAGGAGGTTCTGGGAAAAGGAGGTCAAGAAACCCTTTTACAAAAAATTAGAGAGTGAAAACCAAGTCTTAGCATTATTTTATCTCCCAAAGAATTTAGCCATGTCACCGTCTAGTCTTTGACAAGTATTTTAAGACACAAGACAAAGTCCTTGAGTGTCAGGACATCCTTCTGGGCAGGGGTCCCCCATCTATGAGGGAGGACAGGGCTGCAGAACCCACCGAATCCTAGATAAACGGAGAAGCAAACCTCCTGACTGAGGGGTCACCTGCTCCTTATAATCAGAGTGGCAAAGCTGAGCTAGGTTCTGTGTTTCCTGATTCCTGGCCTTGAACTCTGCCCTGACCCCCCACCCCATAGGCATAAGTCGACTAATTTGGGAAAACTATACATCATTTTTATATTCTGGATAATATTTTCAAATGACTTGCTAATACTAATAGTTGAGAGAGCTAGTACTTAAATTCTGTTGTATTTCTTTTCCATAAAAGAAGAGGTCGTGTTTCGTTGAACTACTTCTTTCTGGTTATTTGTCACAGACCTACAAGCAATCAGCATAACCACGGGATCTGGGGGAAATGACTTATGGGCAGTTTCGCATCATAAAAACTTCTTGCTATTATTGAACAGAAAAAAATGCCTGTGAGCTCAAAAGAGAGAGCTCTTTCTGGCATCGGGATGTGGGGGAGCATTTTCTAATGTGCAGGTCAGGGCCATGTGAGTGTTTGCCTTCTCTGTTTCTTTCCTTTGCTCTTCCGAGCAGCTCAGATACTGAGGACTTGTTCTCTGAAGACCATTGCTAACTGTCCTTCTCTGACAGGAGGGACACCAGGAGTCAGGACTTTCCCAGCTGAGCGTCACAGATGTTGTCACAGTAAGGTTATTCTTGTTCTTCCTCAAGCCCTGAGCAGCCTGTCATCATGGTCCTCCCTTATGGAGTGACAGGGTTGCATGTGCTGTGACAAGGACACTGCAGGGAACAGGAGGTTTCGGTTCCACTGTGCTCACCACAGACCAACCTCCGGGTCACCTTGGCAAGCCTCTTAGCTCACGCTGCTGTTAACTGCAGTAGCTGGAAGCAGAGATGAGGAAGCACATATTCCACAAACCCCTGCCCAACTCAGCAAAGGGGCTGGACATGAAAGAAAACCTGAAGGTCAATGGCATCTCACCAAGGGAAACAAGCTCCCCTAACAGGAAGCCACCCCAACTGGAAAATATCCCATGTGTCAGGCTGGCTGTGAAGCCAGGCTCCCTTTTCCTCCCATCCTATTTCTCAGTGTGTAAGAGGAACCCAGGAGACTGAGACCAGGGATGGGAAGTGAGGGAGACCTCAAGTGGGGAACTGCGATGGCTTAATAGCTCTACACATAGCTCCCCTAATTTGTTTACTCTTTGTGCCTTCAGTGTTCATGCACTTACTAAGAGGAAGAAACTTCTGGTGTGGGAACCAAAACAGAGGGGTGAGGACCAAAGCCAGATGGACAGTCTTTGGGGGAGTGAGCCTTGTCATTTCAGAGGGTAACATCAAATGGGACCTAAGGGAGATCAAAAATTGTCCCTCATTAATTGATCTATCACACACTTGAAGTGGGTAGCTGCTGGGTAACGTGCTGGGGAGAGAAGTGACTAGAACTCAGACCTGCCTCCAAGAGCCACATGTGTGAGTTATAGGGTATCAAGGAAGTATCCCTCAATGCTGAGGATTAGCATGAGTTTCCCAGATGTAGAGGAGATGATGGGTTGGGAGGTACATGGGTACTGCTGGCTGAGGAAACAGCGGTGAGAGAGCGATGAGTCGGACAGGGCCAGGTGGGCGTGTGCAGGGCTCTGCACTCAGCGAGGCTTGAACACAGCCTTCACCTTCCAGTGAGATCATCTGGATGAGAGATCGTGGGGGCCTGGCCCCCGTGGCAGCAGCAAAGGAGGTAGAGAGGGGATGAAGTTAAGAAATCCTAAAGAGAGTAAACAACAAAAATTAGTGCCAAGCAGGATGCCATTGACTTGAGTGAAAGGCTAAGCTGCTGTCACCAAGAGGCCCTAACATGTAATGGCTCAGGCAGTAAGATAGTCTGTCTCACTAACAGTCCCATAGAGGGGTCACCAGGGGCTGTGCTCCATTACAGTCAAGGGCCTGGGCTGATGGTCTCCCTGCCATTTCCCACATCTGGCTTCCAAAGAGGCCCTGGTTGGTACCACCCAGCTAGAAGGAAGGGGAGAAGAGCTCATAGAGGCCTCACAGACCAGGCCTAGGAATGGCCCCATCGCTTCTCACTGCCAGCAGCAAGCACTTGGTGTCAGGGCCACTCCAGCTGCAAGGGGGGCTGAGAAATGTGCTCTGTCCTTGAGTCCAGGAGGAAGGGAGGGCTGGACTTTGGTGGACAGCCAGCAGTCTCTGCTCTGGTAGATAATGATGGCTTTAATCAAAATGGGAACATCTAAAGGGAAAACTAGGTCTCAGAGTTCAGCTTGCCTCCCACATATCCAAGACCCCTCAGAATTCTTCAAGCCTCCCCAGAGGACCAGCCTTTCACTCTGAGGACTGTGGCTCTGTTTTTAAAGCCATGAACTTCTTCTGCAAGGGTACTGGGATCAATTGTGCTCGATGTCCTGTTAAAGAAAGTATATTCAAGAAAGAGCTTTCTCATCAGTAACACTAGAATGTTATTTTTATGACTAAAAAAGAAGATAAAGCCCAGCCTCATGGTAATGAAAACTACAAATATGTTTGCAAAAGAAAGTTCTTGGCAATATCCTGAATAGGACATAGTTTCAGACAACTCTGGTGGGAAAAACCCTCACACACATCTCATCTTAGATAACACTGGAAAAAATCTCGAGGAGTCAAGCCTAGAGCATTTTTTAGGGGTTTTCTGTTTTTCCCTTACCTACAAGCTTGCCTGGGTTTTTCCTGAAGTTATATTGGTAGTTGAAGATGAATTCTGAGTGTTGGAATTTTGGTAAACATAGCAGAAGAATGACACCTTTGGACAAGCACAGGGTCACATCTAGATGTTATTTCCAAACTGCATGTTATTGGAGGAGCTTGCAACTTTCCAGTTTAGTATATGGATAGAAAGGGGCTCCATTTATAGTACCATATACTAGTTTTATACCATTATAAAACTCTAATAAATTCACAGTCTTGACTCTTTGAAAGTAGTCAGCCCTCACATATTGGTTGTAGATTGTCTATGTTTCTCTTCTTCTTGTTAGGCCATTTTGTGGTTTCTTTGTACTTAACACACACAGGGATGAGTAAGCTAAGAAAGGTGACATTATAGACACTTGCTTCTGGTTTGAAGTGTTGCTCCTCAGCAGCGAAATATGAGGATGAAGAGCCTGGGTTTAATGATTTAAATCAGGTCCTTGTACTGTCCTCTGTGCCTTGAACATGATCTAACAAGTAAGTTACCATCAGGATCAGACCAGGTGTTTCAGATAAAACAAGTGGGTTTGCTCTGTCTTGGCACACCCTGTGCTCTGCTTCTGGTCAGATATGTCCCACCATTTTCTCTATCAGATAATGCTCTAGAGATCTGATCAGAAGGGCAAATACACTCAGGCATAAAGCACTTCTAAGTCTTCCTAAATAACCCATCCCAGAGGTAACTGCTTTTCAAATCTGATGCCTCAAGGGAATCAACCTCTAATTCCAAAGCTGGGGTCGGTATGTGGCAAGCTCTATCAGGGAAGTGGTATAAATGACCAGGCTGGGAGTTTCTTAAGTCCATGGAAGCAGGCTACACACATGGCAGCCTTCTCTCCTGTGCCTAAGGTCAGCTTCGGCCATAATTAATAATCTCCAGGACAATCCAGCATTAATGCAAATCCCAGAAAGTCTTTAACTTCTGCAAGCACGTTGTTCTTTTTTCTGCAATTTTTCATGTTGTTTTTTTTCTTTTTTTTTTTTTTAAGGAAGAAGCTTAGGCTCTAACGACATAGATGGTGCAGTTTGTAGGCACAAGCTAAGGGGGAAAGGCCTCCATGGCCAGCTGTTAAGCAAACAGAAAGAATCTCTATATTCTACTTCTCTTTTCTTTTGTTCACCTTAGAGAGGCTAGTGAGAGCCTATTCATACATGTCTTAAATGAGTATATTCAGGCAAAGGAGTGGGCAGGAAAGAAAGAAAAATGAGAACCAAGTGACGAAAAGCTAATGAGGAAATTTTGTAGGGAATTTTTAATGATCACCACTATAGGGAACCATTTTTTTCTTTTAAAACTGTAACTTTATTTCTCATAAGCCTTCAGCAATATTTCAAAAAGTCTGTGCAGATTCCATTAGGATAAACAATAAAATACTTAGGAATAAGTTTAACAAAAGAAGTTCAAGGCTTGTATACTGAGAACTACAAACATTCAAAGAAATTGAAAATGACTGAAATAAGTGGAAGGACATCTTATGTTCATGGACTGGAAGACTTGATGTTGTTAACATGGCAATAATCCCCAAGTGATGTACTGATTCAATGCAATTTGTATCAGAATTCCAGCTAGCATTTTGTTTTTGGCAGAAATTGACAAGCTGATCTCAAATTCCTATGGACATGTGAGAGAGACAGAGTAGCAAAATCAGCCTTGAAAAAGAACAAAGTTGGAAGACTCATATTTTCTGATTTCAAAGCTAAGTACAAAGATCCAGTGATTAAAACTCTGTAGTACTGGTATAAGCATAAACACAGAAATCAATGGAATAGAATTGAAAGTTCAAAAATAAACTCTTATTTTTATGGCCAATTGATTTTTGACAATAGTGCCAAGACAAATTAATGAAGGAAAAAAGTAGTCTTTCAACAAATTGTTCTGGGACAACTAGATACCTACATGCAAAAAAACGAAAGTGAACCTCCACCTTATGCTATATGCAAAAATTAACTCAAAACAGATCACAGATATAACTCTAAGAGTTAAAACTGTAAAACCTTCAGAAGCACAGATAGGTGTAAATCATTATGACTTTGGATTAGGCAATGGTTTTCTATATATGACACCAAAAGTATAAGCAACAACAAAAAAATAAGCTGTACCTCATAAAAATTAAAAAAACTTTTGTCCTTCGAAAGATATTGTCAAAAAAGTGAAAAGACATTCACAATGGAAGACAGTTTTTGCAAATCACACATCTGATAAAGGACTTTGTTGTGGACTGAATTATGTATCCCAAATATTTTGAAGCCCTAAACCTCACTGTGAATATTTGAGGTAGGGCCTTTAAAGAGATAATAAAGGTTAAATGACTGGTGTCTTTATAAAAAGAGGAAGAGACACCAGGGATGTGGGCACACAGAAAAGAGGCCATGTGAAGACACTGACTGCAAGCCAAGGAGAAATGTCTCACCAGAAAATAACTCTGTTAGTACCTTGATCTTGGACTTTCAGACTCCAGAACTACGATAAAATAAATTTATGCTGTTTAAACAACCTATTCTGTAGTATTTTGTTATGGCAGCCTGAACAAACTAATACGGACTTGTGTCTAGAATATGTAATGCACTATTACAACTCAAAAATAAAGACAGCCCAATTTAAAAATGGGAAATAGATCTGAATAGTTTTCTTAAGAAGATATACAAGTGGCCAATAAGCACTTGAAAAGATGCTCGACATCATTAGCCATTAGGAAAATATAAATCGAAACCATGAGATACCACTTCACATCGACTAGGATGGCTATAATCAAAAGGCAATAAAAAGTGTTTTTAAGATGTGGAGAAATTGGAATCCTCATATACTGCTGGTACCTGCTGTGGAAAACAGTTTGGTAGTTCTCCAAATGTCCACCAACTGATGAATGAATAAACAAGAAATGATATATTCATATAATGGAATATTATTCAGCCATGAAAAAAAATGGAGTACTAATACACACTGCAACTTGGGTGAGTCTTGAAAACAGTATGCTAAATGAAAAAAGATAGATGCAAAAGGCAACATATTGTGTAATTCCATTTGTATGAAATATCCATAATAGGCAAATATATAGAAAGTAGATTGGCGGTTACCCAGGGATGAGAGGAATGGGGAATGGGGATGCCTCAAAAGGATGCTGGGGTTTTTTTTTAGAATATTTGATAAAAATATTCTGGAATTAGATGGTGGCAATAGTTGTACAACCTCATGAGTATACCAAAACCCACTTGATGGTATACTTTAAAAAGGTGAATTTTATGTGTGGATTATAGCTCATAAAGCTGTTATTTATAAAGTAGAAAATATTTATGCAGATATACAAATTAAAGGAATTTCTAAAATGTAAATACAGTAGCCAACATATTATTTTGTCCACTAGGTTAAAATACTTTGGAAACTCTCCAGGCTATTTATTTGGTTTTGGTTTGTTTTGTTTGTTCTTGTTCCCCTGGTCTTTCTCCTCCTTCCCTGTATGAGTTCTGTGGGGTGATAGCTCCTTCCCATCCTTCCTCTTTGTCTAGAGTTGTATCCAGAAGGTATCTTCTCAGCAAACAGCAGGCCCCTCTGCCTCTCCCCCATGCGTTCTGAGGAGGACGAGGTGGGAACAGAGCACAGGTGGCATGCTGGCCTGTAGGTCTTATGCCCGCCTCCCTCTGCAGGCCTTAGCATGTGGCCCACCACTTCTTTTTGCAAAGATTACACCACATGTTCTCAGCCTTTAAAAACCTTACATTCAGAGTCATGTAAAATGTGAATGATAATATAAACTTGGGGACATGGGACTGGAGGTGGAATGGATGAGAGACATATTTTTCAATATGTGTCATTTTGTAGTTTGAGTTTTTATCATGTTATGAATGGAATTGTGTCGCCCCCATCCCCAAAGTCATATGTTGAAAACCAAACCCCAGTGCACTTCAGAATGTGACTGAATTTGGATACAGGACCTTTGAAGAGGTAATTATGGTTAAATGATGTCATGTGGCTATGCTATAAGCTGACATGACTGGTGTCCTTATAAGAAGAGGAAGAGACACCAGGGATGCGGGCACACAGAGAAAAGGCCATGTAAGGATGCAGCAGGAAGTCAGCTGTCTATAAGCCAAGGAGAGAAGCTTCACCAGAAATCAGCCCTGCTACCACCTTGCTCTTGAACTTCTAACCTCCAGAACTGTGACAAAAAAAAAAATTTCCATCATTTAAATTACCAGTCTGTAGAATTCGGTATAGCAGCCCTAGCAATGTAATATATCGCACAAACATGTTTTTCGTTGTTCTGTTTTCCCAATGAGAGTAATTATGGTAATCAAAAGAACTTACGATTTGTTGCAGACCGAATGTTTTTGTTCCCCCTAAATTCTTATGTTGAAACTTAATCCCCGGTGTGATAGTATCAGGAGGCAGGACCTGTAGGCGGTAAGCAGGTTGTGAGGGTGGAGTCCCCATGAGTAGGATTAGTGCCCTTATAGAAAAGACCCCAGAGAGCTCTCTAGTCCCTTCCGCCATGTGAGGACACAATGAAAAGACTGCCATTGATGAATCAGGACTTAAGTCCTCAAAAGACACCGAATCTGCCAACACCTTGATCTTGGACTTCCCAGCCTCCAGAATTCTGAGAAATAAAATACCACTGGGCCTATGGCATTTTTGTTACAGCAGCCCAGATGGACTAAGATCCACAAAAGGCTAATGGAAGAATGAATGAGGTGGTATATTGTTAATTATCAATGAATGGGATGGAGGGAGTTGCAGTCTTCTTATTCCTGCTCTCAGGCTTCATCCTCCAACAAGCCTTCCTCAATCAGGCCTCCTTGTCATTGCTCACTCCACAATCTCTTGAGAAACTGGGCATATATCAGTAATTTGATACATTGCTTGCATAGGTAAAAAACTGGATAATGTTCAACAGGGTCTTAAGCCATAACCTTTAGAGTTATTTGTTCCACAGGACAGAAATCAATTTTCATTCCCACTTGAAAGAAATCTACACATTAACCTCTGTTCCTGTACAGACTTGTAAAACGGCCCCGACAATGACCTGCCAAGCCTAGTGGGCTGAAGTGAAAGCACAGCTGGTCATCTTGTTTGTTCATTCCCAAGCATCAAAAACAGTGTTCAGTCTCTTAAGATGAGGTTTTACCATATACTAAACTGAGAAATTGGAGTTAATGCTACTGGAGACCCAAACCTTCCTTGTAGTTATGAGGCGATGGGGAAGAAATCTGTGGATTTTCGTTATTCATCTTCCCATGTCCCCAGCAACTGAACTAGATAATATAAAGTTAGCTATGTGTCTTCTTATGGGTAAAGTGAGGAAATTATATGTCTTAGCCACCCTTAATTAAATGAATCACTTCCACCTCTAAATCTGATTTCTCTAAACTTATTCTATTCATTTTTCTTCCTGCTCACTCTTTAAAACTAAATATATATATATATATATATATATATGTATCAAAGTACAAGATATATTGTTTTTAAACTTATAACAACAGTCCCCTGCTCCATCCCCTCTCTAACCCTCATGCCTGCTCCCTATAAACTTTTTCGACCTTTTGCCTTTCCTTCTGTTATTTACTTCCCTATTTCTAAATAATATGCTCATACTACTAATTCTTGATTTTAATGTAAGATATTATCAATTAACTTCCTGTTACAAAAAATTAGAATTTAGTTTTTTTACTCTTCCTTTCCCCAAAACCATACACTGTCCCCTCGTTCTCCCACTGCAGTCATAATACAGTATTTAGTTAAAACCAACATTCAATGATTATGTTATTTTGATTAAACTGATATGTTTACATTCAAGCTACATTTATAAAGGATTATATTTCTCTCCTTGTAAAACTTAATCCTCCTTTTGTTAAACATTTCCTCATTTAAAAAATTCTTAGTTTTATATGCATTTGATGCAAATTCTTTCTCAAACTCTATGCCAGAGCTATGGAGTTTCTCTCAATCCAGTTCCTCTCAATCAGGTAATCTCTCAAGTTCACAACTGCTCTGCTGCCTCAGTCTGCCTGCACCCCGCTGGATTGCTGGACATACTTTGACCTTGTTGGGAGAGTTCCCTTTGACTCTCTCCTGTGTTGGGTCCTCTACTTGCTGGTTCTCATTTGCTCCCCCTTTTCTTGATTTACTCTCTCTTCATATTCTTCAGTATTTTCTAAGAAGGTACATTAGGCAAGTAAATTTTTTGATATATATGAAAGTGTCTTCACTTGATTCACAAGTCATACTTGATTAACAGTTTGCCTGGATATAGAATTCCCAGTCTAAAAGCATTCTCTCTCAGATGTTTCAAGGTTTTATCTCACTGTCTTCTAGCTTCCAGTGTTATAGCTGAGAAGTGTAATGTTGCTCTGATTTTCAATCATCTGCTGGTGATCTGTTTCTTCTCTTTGGAGGGTTTTAGGATCCTCTTTTTATCATGGGTGCTCAGAAATAGCATAATGATGTGCCTCAGCATAGGTCTTTTTTTGTTTGTTTGTTGGACTATACGCTTTAAACTGGGTCCTGAAATTTTATCTTTATTTCAAAGTGGGCTCTTGTTAACACCGAAAGTTATGAAGAAGTGAAAGAGAGAGCTTCACACTATAGTTTAGTGAAGAACAATCAGAAATCATACCAAGATGAGAGGAGGTACCCTACTCTCATTGGTCCAGTGGTGGCTGAATGTGCAAAGAAAATATTTTTAGGTCACATCCTGGGCTCTCAGAAAGAACAGTGTAACCTGTATCTTGAGAAAAATCCAATTTGTGAAGGTTCTTTCAATTGATCCAAGTCCTTCTCTTTCCACTTAAGAATGTTATTATTGAAATAAATGTGGATTCTGTACCGGCTATCTTCCAGAGCTAATCAGAGTGTTTCAAGGTTTTATACTTCGATTTAATGCCATTATGGTGTAAATGAAAGGATCCATCTATTTTGTGGGAGTTATTAGTATAGGTTCTCTGTCTAATAAAAAAATGAAACAAACTGGTTGTAAAACAAAGAAAGAATTTGGAACAGAACATGGCTTATTTTCTCATTCCCTAACTGTGTAATTTTCCTATGCACATGTAAAGACTCACCATCATTTCCATCTGATACAGTTTCTCAGATTATAACTTTTTTTTTGAGATGCAAAAGAGCTAAGAGGAAACACAAGATATACTCTTCCCTCCCTTGTTTTCCCATCTCTTTGGATTCCTCCTTGCACCTCGTTTATCAAGCTCCCTTGATAAACGAGGTGCAAGGAGGAATCCAAAGAGATGGGAAAACAAGCTCCCTTGTTTTCACACTATAGTTTAGTGAAGAACAATCAGAAATCATACCAAGATGAGAGGAGGTTTATCAAGGGAGCTTGATAAACGAGGTGCAAGGAGGAATCCAAAGAGATGGGAAAACAAGGGAGCTTGATCTATTTAAGGCTGCATAGTCTCTGGGAGGGGGGTTTCCAAGGAGCTGGACACAAGCTATATTGTTGGGCTCTTTCCAAACATGTTCACATTCTTTATATAATTACAGACATAGGAAAAAATGCAAGCAGAGGTTAGATGAACTGCCCTAGATTACAGAGGGATCAGTGCACTGCTCTTATAAAAGAAGATGCCATGGGCCCTCCTGTTAGAGCAATCCCTGAAGAAGGTGCTTTTAATGATTGTATTCTACCTAAGCCACAGATCTGGACAGACTTGTTACTCCTGGTGTTGCAGTAATTTACTTTAGAATACTTTGGCATAGTTTTAAGGTAACACATGTGTCTACACTAGTTGGTTTTAATCCACACCCTAGAAGACAGTATCAGACACCTAATCATGAATACACACTCCAGGGGTGGTTCAGGAGCATGGAATCAAATGCCCACACTCCAGCTGTCTTTCTCTCCAACCAAACAACGGAGAATTTGTTAATTAGCACAATGGGCATTAGAAAACTGATTTTGTTGGTGAAATTTGTTTTGTTTGTGAATTTAGCGAGCTCTTCACCTCACCCTCTGCAATGGTATCTAAAGCTTGAACAAAAAGGTCTATGTCCAGCTTCTGACTCAAAAGAGTCTGGTTGCCTGATGCCAATCCTGAAATTACTTCTAGGATATGGTTGTGTTTTTATCTTGAGTTAATATTTAATGCCAGATATGGTCAGAGACCTAGACTTCAGGAGCTTATAGAACAGGATGTAGGAGTATTTTGGGCTCTTTTTCTAATAAATGTTTAATACATGTTCAAATGTGCAGCAATATTTAGTCTATTTGCTTCTGTTGTAAGAAATTATTATTTTTTTTTAAGTGTATGGGATGGGGAGAAACCCATAGCCCTCATTTATCTCAAACCAGTGGCTACTGACGTTTATCAAAAAAACCTAGCAGTTACATGTAACCAAATTGACCAAGGTCTGTTTTCAGTAGTGGTTCAATATGACTTACTATCCTTTCTTGGGTATAGAAAGGACAAGTTAGTCCAGTGGTCTCCGCTCTTGTATGCCTACCTATGCTTAGGAAAATGCTGGGGCAGGTCTTAAGTCTTCTGAATATGAAAGTAATTTCAGAATTGCAGGTAGAGAAGAGAGCTGTCATAGGTGTGCCTAAGGTTGGATAATCCCAGAGGAAGTGATAACAGCTGCCACTTAAAATATGAACATGGGTTAAGGCCTGGAGTAGGTGTATAGCCTAGCTTACCTCATTTTAGCCTTATAATATCTCAGCGAGACACATATATTCCAGTTAAGAAACCAAAATTGTAAGAGGTTAAAGAACCAGCCCTGTGTCACATGGCTGGGAAGGAGCGGAAGCAGAATTTTGAATCCACTCATTGG
This sequence comes from Pteropus vampyrus, assembly GCF_000151845.1. Taxonomy (NCBI): domain Eukaryota; kingdom Metazoa; phylum Chordata; class Mammalia; order Chiroptera; family Pteropodidae; genus Pteropus; species Pteropus vampyrus. The sequence continues at coordinate 221,750 of NW_011889322.1, forward strand.
TGCTGAAGCTAGCACATTATATAGGAGTCCCAGGTGAGCGCACACACTCATAAATTTTGCTGAATCCAACCTTATCTTTCATCCTCAGAATGTGACTTTATTGGTTTAATACTCTAAATTACATTCCCATACAAGAGCCTCAGCTTCCTCTCAATACATATTGACAAGATACTCCAACTCCCTTGTGTATAATCTGTCTCTGCCCCATCCCCAGCAGACTTTGCAATTCTCAAGTCAATGAGATACATTGTGGGCAGTTTTTGGAACAGACATCCATGTGTGAGGCAAAGGCCCCAGGTGAAGTCTTGAAAGATCTTCATGTGAGTGAATACTAATTTCTTCATATATACAGGGTAGTGGGGGCTGCTTCTGTAGGAAAGAGATGTTTGGGATTTGGGAGTTCAGATATATATATACACACACACACACACACACACACACACACATATATATATATATATATATATATATATAAATACAGTTGACCCTGGAAGAATACAGGTTTGAATTTCACAGGTCCACTTATACATGGACTTTTTTTCTGTAAATATCTACTGTTTTTGGTCCACCGTTGGGAGTCTGTGGATATGAATGGCTGACTGTATGTATGGACCTATGCTGTTTTATATAGCGGATTTGAGCATCATGGAGTTTTGTATCTCCTGGGGGTCCTGGAACCAAACCCATGGATACCAAAGAGCAACTTAGGTTTTTGGGAGTGAAAAATTATAGTGCATTTTTGACCATATGGAGGTCGCTGCCCCTACCCCTTCATTGTTCAAGGGTCAACTGTATTAGTATTGTGCGTTCAGTATCTCTAGAAACTGCAATGATTATTTTTTGTATTTATGAAGCTCTATTTCGAGTCTTCCTTCTTTTTCCCTTTCTCCTTCTCTTTGTATTGATCAGTCTTCCTAGAGACTATTAAGTTCTCAGTGTCTAACTTTTGACTTTATCTGTTTTCTCTATTACACATTTGTTCTAATAACTTTTCTGATAATTTTTGGATGATTTTATCAATCTCTGTAATAATTCTGCTATTCTCTCTCCTTTTCCTTTAAGTATCTACATCCAACTTTCTTTTTTGAAACAATTGAGATAGAATCGACATATAACACCATATAAGTTTAAGGTGTAAAATGTGTTGATACATTTATAAATGTGCAGTATAATTGCCATTGTAGCACTCTATTGCATCGCGTAATTATCACTTTGTCTGTGTCCAACTATTCCCATCGCAAGTCCATGATCCTACTCCTTCCCAACCAGCGTCTAACATTAGCAAGAGAACTAGTTGAGGGTGAGCACTTAACCTTTGCAACAGTTCTGTCCCCTGAACAATTATATTCGTATCTGAAGATGCCTTTCATCTATCCTGCGGCTATACCAGCAAATTTATACTTTGAATTTCACCATATCTGTATCTTGAGATGGGAATTTAATACTTCACACTTTTTTTTTTTTAACTCTCCAGGGCAGTCAGAAACAGGTACCTTCCTCTATAATCTTTGTTATTATCATCGTTGCCATAGCAATCAAGCATAACAGCAGCAAGAGCCCCCCAAGCCTTGTCCTTCTGCCCCTCATGCCACCACCAGTGCTAGGTTAAGTAATTCTACTGCTACTGTATGTCACAGATTACCACATCCCTTTTGCTCCCTATGCATGCACTGATATGTGAGTAACCTATCCTGAATTCCATATTGAAGAATTGTGTTTCCTAGGGCCACAAAATTCAACTCAGAATGGTTCCAGACACTTGCTACTAAACAGGTATGTGCAGAATTAGGCAGTCAACTGTATTAGTTTTCTAGGACTGCCATAACAAAGTACCATAAAGGACTGGCTTAAACAACAGAAATTGTCTCACAGTCCTGGAGGCTAGAAGTTTAAGATCAAGGTGGTAGTAGGGTTGGTTCCTTCTGAAGGACCTGCTCCAGCTCCTCTTCTGGTTTCTGGTAGTTCCTTGGCTGGTGGCAGCATAACTCCAGTCTTCACATTGTGTACTCCTTGTGTGCGTGTCTATGTCTAAATTTCCCCTTTTTATAAGGATGACAGTCATATTGGATTAGGGCCCACCATACTGACCTCATTGTAACTTAACTAATTACATCTGCAATGACCCTGTTTCTAAATAAAGTCACATTCTGCAGTAATGGGGATTAGGACACAATTTAACCCATAACACCAAAAAGGGGTGATGAGCACCCAGAAACGAGGGACAGTAGGGAGTTATTACTACCAGTGCTGGATATTCTCCACTGGCCCCTCTAGATCCTTTTTCAACCTTCTCCACGAGGAGGCATACCTCTGCAGGCCACATTCCTTGGGCTCCCTTGCCTTTCGGCTCCTATTTGACTTGGCTACTGGGAGGCACATGCAGGAGCCTCAGGGATTGGAAGAGAGAGAGAGAGGTCAGGTCCAGTACCCCAAAGTACCCTTCTCATCTGCTTTAATATTATATATTTTACATTTAATACTTGGCAGATAATAAGAGCTTAAAATATGGGTGAGTGTATGTGAATCATTTCACTTCCAGGAACTTTTGTGCATTTAGTAAAAATAGCTGACATTTATTGAGTGCTTATGTGCATTCCAAGTACTGTACTTAAATATATTAAACACTGGATAGTACCTATAAAAAGAGTACTATCATTATCCCAATTTTATAGTTAAGTAGACTGAGGCTCACTGAGATGCCTACCTTGCCCAAGGTCAAGGTTGCAAGCTAACTAGTAGCAGGAACGGGGATTTGATGTAAGGCAGTCTGTCTCCAGAAGTGTGCCCTAAACCACAATGCCAACTATTTACCAGACATACTCCTTGACTTTGTGGCAAACACATATCCATTTTCCAAGCTCTGGTCGAGTCATAGCTTTTCTGTAGCAAGCTATGTTCCTCGAGGAACTGACTCTTCATTCTGTGCATCCCCACCATGACTCCTACTACACTTTGTGCCTGTTTGCCTACTGGTGGGTTCTTCAGAACAGGACCATCTCCCATTCATCTCTGCAATTCCAGGGCCTGCCAGGGTGGCCGACAGGGGAGGTGTCAGTGAATGTTTCTGGAAGGTGTATTTCTTGCCACCCCTGAGGGCTCTGTTTGCTCTGAGGTACTCAAGTCCTCCTGATTATAGCTGACTTCCTCTGAGTTTTACTCAGAGAGTAGTTGTTAATGGCCTGCCAGTTCTGGACCACAGCTGCTGCTGCCCCTGGGGTGGGTGGTCCTGTTTGTCTGAACCCAGGACCTTCATGTGGCTTCTTATCTGCCAGGTCAGGTCTGGAGTTCTGAGCAGGTCCCTTCTGATCCTCCTCGGTTTCCAGTGAAAAGGTGTCACTCAGTTTTCAGGTGCCCCATGGGAGATTCACTTTACTTCTCCTTTTCAGTTCTGTCCGAATTAAGTCAACTTTTGTCAGGGATCCCTTTGTCAAAATTCGAGGGATATTTTGGTGGAGTTTTTCTTTCCTCTCTTTTGCTAGGGTGTTGGATTGAATTACCTCCATACAGTGATGGCTTGGAGGCCCCCCACCTTCCCACACCCCTCTCCTCTGTCCCCGCAGCCTGTTTAAGGCCAGCTACCATGCGTCTATTTCTACACCAGCTTTGAAGAAATACTCGTTTTTAAAAGCCTACCTCCACATTTCCTATAGCTTTTCCTTATTATCACCTACCCCTTATTTCCCAGCTATTCATTTCTCTCAGAACAAACATGACTGGTTTCATTCCTGCGTAGGGGACTAGCAGAAGGGCCCTAATATCTGCATCTTCTACACGCACGAGGGGCATCCGGTGTTTAATTTGCTGATACTTGCCTCAGGGTTCAACAGCGTCACTGCCCCTTCAGCAGCTCCGTCGGATCCTGTGCCAGAACATCAAAATCGTGTGCTAAGCTTTTAAAAATCGGAAAAGAATTGTTTTTAATGTTTAATGCTATATTGGGGTTATTTGTAAAAATGTGTCATGTTACTTTAAGTGCTATGTCATTCCAAACACACTTGGGTTTTCTGGCGTGCATTGTCCCCTCCAAAGATAAATGCCCCAGGTTGGGCAACCCGCAGCTATGAGAACAAGAGGTTTTTTCCCTCGCTCCCCCTCGGCTCAGAATAAGGTGCCAACCGAAGTTGCCTCCCAGGAGGGGCGGAGGAGGACAAAGGCCGCGGCATTCCCCGCGAGCGCAGAGCGGAGGGGGACCTGGCAGCAGGGATGGGACTTCCTCTCTCCACTCCGGAACTGCGCGCTGGAGCGGCGGGGACTCGGAAACGCGGGAGGCACGGCGGGAGCTGGCGCGGCGGGCCGGCCTGGCCGTGGGCGGGTCTGTGGGCGGATCAGGGGCGTGGCCCGGATGGGGCTGTGGGCGGGGCCGGCGAGCGGGCTGCGCTGGTTAAACTGCGCCAGCCGTGCTCCCGGGACGCTCCGAGCCCCGGCACCGGCTAGCTGCTGCCCCCGCCGCGGCCTCTTCCCGAGCGAGCTTAGCCCGGCGCGGCCGGTGGCCGGGGCGATGTGAGCCGGAGCCCGCGGGCGTGGCCGGACCGCTGAGATGTGGCTCAAGCCCGAGGAGGTGCTGCTGAAGAACGCCCTGAAGCTGTGGGTGACTCAGAAGAGCAGCTGCTACTTCATCCTGCAGCGGCGCCGCGGGCACGGCGAGGGAGGCGGTCGCCTCACGGGTAAGTGTCGCGCCGGGGCGGGCAGGCGGACGGGCTCCACGGCCGGACCGCGGACCTCGCTCCTCGCCGGGCCCGTGGGGCCACATCGCAGTTCACGGGTGACGCCGGGTCGGGATGGCCCTCACTCATGCTTGTTTTCCTTTCTCCAGCATTTTTCTTGCTAGCCTCCGTCGAGGTGGTGGCGAAGGGACTTGCAGGGTCGTGCATTTTTTCCCGGCCAGGCAGGTGCCTTCGCCGCCTGGCCCAGTGACTGCCTGGGGGCCAGACTTGGCTAGGGAATCGAAGGAGAAAACGCCGGCTGGAGCATGACCTGAGTGAACTAGGGCCGCCCGGGGAGGAGCGCAGCCCCGCGGTGCCGGGCCAAGTGGCATCGGGGTTCGCCCTGGCCCGCCCCGACTGGGCCACCTGGACGCGGCGGAGCCTCCATCCAGGTGGTGTCGCGGCTGGGCACACACGGGCAGCCCACGGCGGGGCGCCTCTCGGGAGGCCCTGGCAATCCGGGACAGTGGGCAGGGCGGGCCAGGGACAATCTGCAAGCCCGGAGGAGAAGCCAAGGTAGTACGAACCCTACGCTCACGACCTTAGTAGCAAAATTGAGCACATCAGTTTTCTCCCTCACTTCAGTTTCTTCCAAGGAACGAAACGAGGAAACAAACCCAGGCTTGTAAAATTTGTGGATAACATAGCACTCTTTCTAAAAGTTATCCAAACCTCGTTGAAAGTCAAGCATTTAAAAAGTCGAGGCCAGCTTGCGTTAACTGGGACACCTCTTTAAACGGGCCAATGGACTAACAGTTGATTACCCTTTACGGTTGTATCTAGGGCACCTCTTGAATTTTCAAATTTTGGAGTCTGAATCTTAGATCTTTTTCATCACATCTTTGCTTATACCTAGGAGAGGACCAAGTGCTGGCAAGAGAGGTCAAGGGTCAGAGTGTGGGTTCTGGGCTCCATGTTTGCCCAGTCCCCCTCTTCTGACGACAGTGTGTCTTAATTTTTGGTGCACTAAGCACCTGGCCTATAAATGGTGTCATTTCATAGAGGGCGCGGTGAGGACAAGGCTTGAAGATTTGTGAAATGGAGAAGCAGAGGAATGTTTGTCTAGCTGAGTACTTCCCTTTACTTAGTTCATGGGCAGCCCACTGTGTGGGATGCTCTTGTGCTGCTCTGGGAAAGACTTCAGGTTTCTCACCATCCAGCAAGGGAGACAGGTCCAGACAGGGAGGGGCAAAGCCGCAAATCAAATGCTTGTTAGAGATTCAAGTCAGCTTCCACCAGGAGAGCCTGACTGTTGTCCAGAGTTTGTCTGTGATGAACTCAAAATGAGAGGGTCTCCCCCACCCCCACCCCGCTGTATTCCAAAATCAGGCAGGTCTCCTTTTGTCATTATACCTGAGGCTTTGGCCTTGGTGACAGTTTGCTTTATTAGAGCCTTCTGTTGACTGTGGAAGGATGGCATCTTTTCGGCAGCTGGACACTTTACCTTTGGGCATTTAGCCAGGAAGCAAATAACATGGCTGTGCCTGTTGAGCAACCCTGAGTTACCACATTCACCAATGGGCTGCTCTTAATGGGGCCACTTTCGAATGCTGTAAAATCAAAACTGATGTGACACAGAGGGCAGCTCCATATGGGCGGTAGTTTTCTGAAAATGTAGAGTTCTAATTTGGCAGATCTTCAGCAATGTATTTTAAAGGTTTAAAACTTAGAATGAGTTTATCTGTGAACATAATGGATACTAACATGATGTGCATTCTAACCGGTTCTAGGCTTTTCTTTGAGGAGAAGCAAGTAGAGATGGTTAAGAGGGGTTAGAAATAAAATGTAAGGAGGCAGTAATGAAGTATCACCTTTCTTTTATTGCGTTGCTGACTTTCTAATTAGGTGGTAGGCACTTAAACATAATGTCTCCATGGTCATTTAAGGTACTCTGAAATGTTTATAAGTTGCCCACCCTCAGAAATATAAGGTTTTGTTTCACTGGGGATTATAATTCATCTTCCTACTTACACACACACACACACACACACACACACACACATGCCCCATACACATCTTCAGTGTATTTTTCTCCATAACTCACTTTTTAATATGTAATATACTTATTTATTTTGTTCATTGTTTCTCATATTTAATTGTCTCTTCTATGAAGAAGGGTATTTTTAATCTATGGTGGTGCCTCGCATATAGTATATACTTAGTAAGTAAACATTTGTAGGATGAATAGATGGATGAATATATGCATGAATGATGAAACCCATTTTTTTGAAAGCTGAGTGAGAGCGGAGGCCCAGCTTTTCTGACTGAGGCTGAGCTGATTACATGGACCTGGAACATCCCCTCTCTCTCCTCAGCTTCCTGTTTACCTGGTAGTGTGACTGCTGTGGAAAGCTGGAGGGAGTGGGTAGGAAACAGACCTCCTCCTCCTCCTGTGTTTTTGTAGCTTCCTCTTTTGAGATGGAAGGATCATGGCACCAACTTCTCAGGTGGCCTCTTGTGTGGTGAAGGAAACCCTGGACTCGGGAACCGTAGTGGGAGGCAGCTACCTTTTCTCCAGTTAGAATGATGTTTCCAGAGCTTCCTTGGTAGAAGTGATTTTGCTGCCCTAGAAGGGAGGAAGTAAAGTTATACAGTGTTCACTTGGATATAGCCCATGGGAATATTTCTTATAAAAGTTTGGTCAGATGTGATAGAACAATGAAGGAAAGATGTTAGCATTTGGGAGGCAGTGGACAGAACACACAGCACTGCTGCCTCCCCTCCCCTTCTCTTAAGCACTCAAAATGAGCAGCTTAAACTTCAAAGATCCAATATCACTACCCAGATGTGCCTCTCTGAAGGATGGTGGTTTGTTTTTTTTTTCTGGTGTTTTATTATATACATTCCTGTGTAATCTTGTAATTCTTTTCCCAAAGAGACTGGCAATTAAAAAATTGTACTTTGAATAAAATGTTGATGCTTCCTGAATGTTTGCCTTCAGCCTTTGTTCCTGTCATTGTGTTTGTTGTAGTGATGGGCTAACCAATTTTTTAATAGTTAGGGTCAAGAGGAAGTAAAGGATGGCCCAAAATATGAGCTTTGGAGTCAAGATCAGTCCGTTGTTTGGAAATCTGGGCTGCGAGGCCTTGGGCTGGTTTATTCAGCTTCTTCAAGCCTTAGTTATAACTCAATCTTAAGAGAGGGGCAATAATGAATCTTACTTTGAGGTTTGGAAACTGTTTTCCACCTGGCTGTACCATTTTATGTTCCCAGCAGCTAGGCACAAGGGTTCCAGTTAAAATAAGGGTTAGAATTACACAACATACATTAAAGATTTAGTCATGCTGGCCATTTAGTAGGTTTGAAAAAAAAACTAATGGTAACGTTTAAAAAATTGAATAACAAGAAGGTTTCTTAGAACAAAAGTAAAGAAGTTTGTGTTGTAGTGAAGGATATAAGAAACATTCATTTCTGTATTAGAAAGTGCAGTATATAATAAGTGTAATTAGGAAATTAAATATTTAAATAGCAATTTGTGCTAAGTCTTGCCCCAAGGAAAGGCATTTTGCAGGATTTGCCTACAGGGCTTCTTTGACCATGTTAAATCCTGATTAAGAAAGGGAACTTTACTTTTGTGTCACATGCATTGAACATGAGTAGCTGTGCCCAGTGTAAATCATCTACCACCTTTTGAACAGTGCCCCCAAGGCTGGGGAGGGGAAACTGACATTAGGGATTGATGTGGAGTCCCTAAGCTTGCTCAGAAGGACTCTGTCCAATGGTTGGAAATGGGTGCAGCTCAATGTGGGTGTTGCTTTTCTTGGCTAGCCCATCTCACATTGGCTGAACTCCTGCTCAGGTAGCTGAATTTGTTGGTGGATTTTGTCTCCACTACCGAAGAAAATCTTTAGCTCAACAGGGCAGTCGTTGCATTGTGTAGACATCCCAGATATTGGCTCAGGTCTTACATGCTTTGGTCTTGTTTTCCAAAAGCACAGGAAGAAAGAAACCACAAATAGAGGAAATACTTTGATTTCAGGAGTATAAATCAGCAGGTGTATTTAAGTAAAATAACATACATTTTGAAGGACTGATAAACCATTAATAAGAGCTTTGAGGTTTCCAACGGTTGCATTTAATGAGAGTATAATAAGGACAATGTGTTTGTCATTAGATAACTAGACACAGCATGGACTGTCTCTCCAAGAAATAATATGAGGTACAAATGTGTGGATGGTGGGTCGTGAAGGCTTAGCCATTTCAGCTTAATTGAGACTCTTTAGGAAGAGCTGAAAATGATTGAGAGGCTTGTAGCTTTTTAAAAATTCATTTACTAGCTCCGAAGGAGTAGGATTTTATGATCTCGACTCTACATTTTGGCAGTATGGATAAAGGAGTTTATTTAAAATGCAAGGAGTAAATCTGATAATATTTTCAGCCTAGATTTTTCCCTGTAATTTTTAAAATTTGGATTAACTGTATTAAAAGCAGCCCTGTGCATATTGTAACCGTTCCCTGGGTGTTGCTTGAGCTCTTCCTCACCGTGTCTCAGGCTACTTTTCTCTCCTCTCGCATCTTCTCTTTGGGCCCAGGACCCTCTAGCGTGTCAGGCACTTTCCTCTCCCAGGACCTCCACTGGCTGTCTCCTCTGCCTAGGGCACCCCCACCTCCCCTTGATCTTCTCCTGCTGCCCTCTACTTTCTCTTTATAGCACTCACCACTGTTTGTAACCCTTTGTGGCTTTATCTGTACTGAGCAAACCAGAACATGAGTTCCAGAAGGAACTTTATAGCACTTTCTCTTTATAGCACTCACCACTGTTTGTAACCCTTTGTGGCTTTATCTGTACTAAGCAAACCAGAACATGAGTTCCAGAAGGGAGGAAGTCTGCATCCCTCCCCACTGTTCCTCCAGTGCTGGAACACATTCTGTCACTGGAACACTCTTGATAAATATTTAGTGACTACATGGATGTCCAAGTAGAATTTATAGGTATGAGCCTTTGAGGCTGAGAAATGTTTCACATTGTCCTGGAAATGGAAATCATGCAGAAAACAGGAACGAATATTAAAGAGCAATATTAGTGCTGTTTCTCACACCTGCCCTGTGTGCCTGTATGGACCAGTGGTTTGTCAGCTGCACCTGGCCAGTTAGAGTCACCCCCTGGTAACCTTTATGTATATGGTCCTGTACAGACCCTGAAGGATTCCCCTAGGTTTTCACTGGCGAAAATGAATCTGAGTCATTAATATTCTTGAATATTTGGTGGGTCTGTTCTACCAGATTTTATTTGCTTCTTTTTTTTTTTTTTTTTTTTTGACTTAACATAAAAGGAAAGAAAAATCCACAACAAAATAAACAGCCCCTAATAAGATCTCCTTAGGAAAAGGTACTGTATTTTGTGATTGGTTTTATTCTAAATAAATAAATAGCTACTAGTAGACATGGGTGTTCAAAAATAATAAATAAGATGGCAGTTTGCCCGAAGTTTTTAAATATGTGCAAAGGAGTATATAATGTAATATAAACAGTAAATAATAAAATGAACATCATATACCCACCACCTGGTACAAAACTGGAATACTTCCTATGCCTGAGAGACCACTTGTGTGTTTCCCTGGTTACATCCACTCTGTCCCTTGTCACAGTACTATCCTGAATTATGTGTTAATATTCCCTTGCTTTTGTTTGTAGTTTTAACATATTTATATGTATCCCTCATGAATATATTGTTTTGTTTTGTATGTTTTTATAACTTGATACAAGGAGAATCTTACTTTATTTTTCCAAAGCTTGTTTTTCCACTACCCCTCAGTTATATTTTACATATATTTATGTGTGTGTGTATATATGTATGATATGTGTGTATATGTGTGTGTATACAGTTGTCCCTCAGTGTCTGCGGGGGATTGGTTCCCAGACCCTCCACGCATACCAAAGTCCTTTACATAAAATAGTGTACTATTTCCATATAACCTCCGTACATCCTCCCATATACTTCTAATATTAAACATTGAAAAAATGTGAACTCTACATACATTTAAGAAAGATGAATCAAAACAAGTAAGAGCACTGTTTTCCAAACCCCTGATTCCAGCCTAGGGTCTTGGTGGCCAGAGCCCATCCCGGCAGCTCAGGGCACCACGGGGACAGCTCTGTCCTGAATAGGACACCCTTCCATTGCAGGGCCACCCACATACCTCTCTCGCTCAGACAAGGGCAATGCAGACATGCCAAGTCCCCTCATGCGCACGTCCTTGGATGTGGGAGGAAGCCGGAGTCCCCGGAGGAAACCCATGCAGACACGGAGATGATGTGCTAACTCCTCACAGTGGCCCTGGCGAAGAGTCCTTTTTTATTTTCTCATCGACATTATAATGAAACAGTGAAATTATTTGAGGACCTGCTGTATTAATTTATTCATTCTCCTGTTAGTGGATTTTTGGGTTCCTAGTCATTATTTTGCTATTATAAATAATGCTGCTATGAGCATTCTTGTATAATGTTCACACTTGTAAAAGGTTCTCTAGAGAGTATTCCTATGAGTGACCTTATTGGGTGTATCAGCCAAGATGGGCTAGGTTATGCTGCAGTCACAAACACTCCAGACATCTTAGTGGACTCACAATATATTTCTCTCTGATGCTGTAAAGTCAGCGTGGGTCTGCAGGGATCTCTTCTTGTCATTGGCGCTCCAGGATGGGCTTATGGCGGCTCCATCCCCAGTGCTTCCCCAATCACCATGGTAAAGAGAGAGCAATTTGGCAAATCTTATGCTGGCTCTTGGAGCTTTCACCTGAAAAATGACTCCTGTTCTTTCTATTCACATTACACTGGCCAAAGCAAGTCAAGTGGCTCTTTGTAACCTCAAAGACACAGGGACATGCCATCCTACTGTGTGCCTGGAAGGAGAGGAGAACTGGGACATTTGTGAACAGCCCCAATACTGGGGCATAGGGATGTGAATTTTCACTTTTCTAGATCATTCCTGATTGCTTTCCAAAGGTATTGTGCCAATTTACAGTCTGGCGGCTGTGTGGAAAAATCCTCATAGTGACACTGCCTCACCAATGCTTGGTATTGTCAGAGACGTTACTTCTCAATCTGATAGGTATTAAAATAGTATCTCAGAACCACTGAGATGCTATGTTCCTTTGTAACTCATAGGGATGAGAATCTTTTTATGTGTTTATTAAGAATTTTTTAGCCTTTTGAGAAAAGTTTGTCTTTTGCCCATTTTTTTCGTTGGGTTGTCTGCCTTTTTCTTATTTTAGGGGTGTATGTGTGTGTGTGTGGATGCAAACATACATGTGTCTATGTTCTGTATTCTTTTTCAATTATATGTATTAAAAAGTCTCTCATTCTATGATTTGGCTTTTTATTTTTGTTAGGGGTCTTTTGAAGACCCAACATTCTTAATTTTCATGCAGTCAGATGTACCAATCTTTCCCCTACTAGTTTGTGCCTTTTTTTATTACTGGTTTAAGAAAAAATCCTTAAAAGGAAGTCTCCAGGATGGAGGGAGATCCTGAGATGACAGCTGAGGAATCTCTCAGTTCAGATTGGACAACTCCAAGGAGAAGCGAAATTGATCAGACAGTAGGGGAGGATTTGTGAGTAAATTATTGATACATTGCAAAAAATTCCAGGACAGCCGTTAATTCTAGGGAGAATAAAAAAGTTGTGTAGATTAGATAAGTTTACTACAAAGCTCAGCTCTCAATAATGTTTACATACTTATAATAATATAAATATTGATTAGTGATCTAACCAAAATTGTTGCCTAAGTGAGGCATAAGTGGTAGGTGGTGGTGTTGGTCAATGAAAGAGAGCTAAAACTTCCACTTCTGAAACCGACAGCTAATACTTAAACTGAAAAATTGAAGAAGCAGTAGTATAAACTTACTTTTTTGGAGATGTGAAATACAAAAAAACTCAGTCAAGAATTGGAAGTGGTTGACCTTGGGGAAGCAGGAAGTGGGAGTAGGGAGGAGTGAAGGGACCTTAGGGTTTCTCACGAGCCTTGTAGCATCATATGCTTCTTTCATGCTCATATAACTTTGATAAAAAATACACAGAATCTCAAGTTTGGGGGAGGTTGGCCTTTTTTCAGGTTACCAGCTCTATATGGGTAAAAGAGGTCAGGAGAGGCACTGAAGCATGTCGCATTATTGCCTCAGGGACCGTCATAGCTCCTGGATTGGCCCTGCTTCAGATATTTGTCCTCTTAGTAAACTATTTTTAGCCTTGAAAATGTCTAGCATGTGTGGGGTGTGTCAATTTCACAGAGGCTTAAAAGCTATTTTCAGAAATGCATCTAATCTAGTCAGGTACTTTTATTTGAAATTATAAGATATCTACTCTGGATTTTTTTTTTTTTTTTTTTTGTAGAGAGAAAATCAGTTTAGAGTTGTAAATTTATGATTTTTGTCTCCCCTAGCCTCAGACATGTGGTATTGTGACTATAACCCATTCCTTCTGGGTTCTCATTTTCTTAACCTATTAAACAGTACTAACAATTATAATAACAAAAAACAGTTTTTGTTTTGTGGAAGCATTTATACTTTGAACTGTATTATTTTCCAGATAAATTGGCAAAATTTATTTAATTTTTGCACTTAAAGAAGAAGAAAAACCAAGAGAATAATTCACTCAACAGTGCCAGGCCCTGTGTTCCCATGAAGCTTACAGCTAGTGATGGGGTTGTATTAAACCACAAAATACAGTGTTGCAGATGATGGTGAATACAGAGCATTGTGAAAGGGAATAATGGGGAAACTCATTTAGGTTAAAGTGTCAGAGGACCTGTGATCTCAACTGAGACCTGCAAGCTGTGTGGGATAGTGCCAGCTGGGTGCAGGTGAGAGAAAGAGCCTTCTGAGCAGCGGAAACAGCATGTGCAAAAGCCCTGTGGCCTCCAAGAGCCCATTTGGACAAGTTAAGTTTGATGAGCCGTCTAGTAAGGCCTTTAGGGGAGGAAACCACATTGGGGGCTGAGGAGGAAATCAGCAGAGTATATTTTTCCAGAAGCCAAGAGAAAAGTGTATCTAGGAAGGAGGGAGGGAAGAGGCATCGACTCTGCAGTGTGGTCTAGAAAAGGCTTGCAAGACATGGATGACCTCAGTGAGAGAAGTTTGGATGCAGGTAGGTGTGGTGTAGGAAAGGACTGAAGACTAGATGGGTGGTGAGGAAGAGATGGCATGGGAGGGCAGCATCATCAAGGTAGGATTTGTTTTGTGTGTGTGTGTGTGTATTTTGTTTCTTACAAAGTTGTTATTAGTTAGCAAATAGAGTATCTGTTGAATGCTGGATCTGCAGGTACTGTGAACTTGGGATAGAGATGCTAGGCTTTGAGATGGGCAATGGGTAAGTAGGTCAAAGAAGTAGGTAAAGCATCCAAGTGAGAGGTGAGGGAGACTTCAAGACCTCAAAATTCCCAAAGAATTTTGTGTTTGGAAATGAAGTTAAGTACTCAGTACTTTAAAAAAAAATGTCTCAAAGAATCTGTAACTGACTACCAAAAGAATGAACTAATTTAGACGAACCCAAGGATGTTGGCTTAGCACTGGACCATGATTGTTTCACCTGATTAAAGAAATTCTTTGAGGTGACCATGGCAGCTTAAACATTAGGTAATGTTACTTGCTTGGCATTTAGTGTCACATGGTGCCACATTGAGGTGCCTATGTGTGGGATGCCCCTTGCACAGTCTTGTCTGGGGTAACTGCTGGTGGGACTCTGATATGGCTTCACTGAGTGTTTTGATCAGACTTCATTTCTCACCTTCATAAACATAAATAGTTTTTTGTTATAAATAATGTCAGGATTCAAAAAATAGAATTTATTTTTAGAAGGAAAATACAGATTAAATCTCACTAAATTATAAAGGTTGACCAGTAAATTGGACTGTCTTCAATTACTGAGTCCATTTAACAGGTTTTAAATAAATCTGTGGCCCAGAGTTTGGGATGTGGGAATGTTTTACTAAGAAAATGTAGTAACATTGTTAACCTGGGATTGGCCTAGTGGTGAAGAGTTTGAGAGGAAGTTCAGGAGTTTCTCACTGTTGTATTTGCAGGACAGAAATACCTTTTAAAGGCAGAAATAGCAGAGCTCAACCTCAGAGAGAGATTTAGATATTTCACCTGCCGTGGGAGTATAGAGAGTTAAAGTAGATTCTGAGTTTCTGTTATGTTCTTGTTATAATTGAATATAATTTGTCAAATGGAAGCAAGACATTAAGATTGCTTTTAGAATATGTAGCTCATGATCATCCATCTATCGAGGAATCAATCACAGCAAAGATTTGGCTGCAGGGACTAGATTTCAGTAAACTCAGTGTCCCAAAACTGTATATGTGTGTGTGTGTGTGTGTGTGTGTGTGTGTGTGTGTGTGTGTGTGCATGTGCACATGCCTGTGTTTTTTTGTTGCTTTTCTTAGACGTTTTAGGTAAAGAGGAGTTTGGACACTCATTCAAGTCTCGAAGTAGACACTGTTTAATCCCAATGTAATGGAGCTGCCTCTTAATGTGATATTATGTTCCAAAATCCATATGAAGGACAAAAATTGCCCTTGCAATCAGCATGGTGACCTGGTCTTGGTGATCAGCTCATGTTCCCAGAGTCCTGGGGTGTGGGGATCTCTGTGGAGCTAGGGGAATCCAGCCCCCGTGAGCTCACACCAGGGCATGTGGCCCGCCTGTAGTGGGCGGTCCATGTGAATTATTTCCCCTGTGTTCTGGCCAGTGCATATTGTTGAATTGAACACGAGATATGCATCCACTAAACCACCAGCCACCACCTGCTAGATGAGGTAAAGTACCTGAGTCAGCCGGATGAAGGTAATAGTGATGATACTATACTCTGTGTAGGAATTTGGGAATTGCTTGTAGGTGAGGTTGATGGTGGCATGTACAGTTCAGATGGCTTGCAGTGACAAGGTCTGCACTAAGTGGGTGTTGTTTGCCTTTCAGCTTTTTGCTTATCTTCATTTACCCAAATAAAACATTTAGATTTGAGGAGAAAAGGGGTTGGAGAACCTCTTTTGGAACTGGAAGGTTTTCCTTGTAGGATGTATATCCCACTGTAAAAGCTGTTTTCCTTGTTTGATTTTAGTCTCCTATATAACCTGGAAAGCCAGATTTGAGCATTCTCTATTAAGAGCCAAAAGTTAACCTAGAATCATGTACTAGTAAATGTATTTACTTTCTTTGAATTAAAATTTATAGAAACCCAAACTATAGGCAAAACCAGAGATCTCATTGTGTTGGTGGTACCTGAAATGTTACTAAGATTCAAGACCAGAGTCTCTGTAGGTGAGCATGCATTTGTACTGAAAAGATCATTAGAAAGTCTGTGTGTGCACTTGGGAGGGAGGTAGGGGGAGAGAGAGCAAAGAGGGGAGGGAGAGTCTCTGAGAGAAACTTGAATGGTTGATGTACTCACACAGAGAGAGATCATAGTCTCAGAAGCTTTGGGAACATGTGCTCTGATATGCTACATGTGTCTATATGCATTGTTGAAACGTCTTATTTAGAATCAGAATTGTATGAATTAGACAGTTTTCCCATTATGTCAGAGAGATGGACATTTTAAGTATGGAGCAAATTATTAAAAAGTTATAGAATATAAATTTGAACAACAGCATTTCAGATGTAAGAATATTTTTATTACAAACTGAAAATTACTTGGTTGATCAAAACTGTCAAAAACAAAAAAAGAGATGGGGACTTTGTCTTCCAAATGTCAGTCATAAAAGACAAAGGCTATGAATTAAAGGAAACTAAAGAGATTTGATCTCTAAATGTAATACCCAGCCCTAGAATGGGCACTGGAGGGGAAAAGGCTGTTCGTTATCGAGTCAAATGACGAAACTGGAATACAAATGGCAGATGAAGTACCACATGTGTGAAATTTAGTGAAGTCGATAGCTGTGCTATTGTTGTGTAAGAGACTATACCTATTCATAGCACTAGACCTCCTTTCAAATGATTCAGAAAAAAAAGTATATGTAATTATATTATATATACTATCAAATTATATCAAGCAGAAGAGAGAGAGGAAGAGAGCAAATGATAGGAAGGTTTTTGGTCTTATTTTAATTCTTGAAGCTTTTTTATGCTCAAAGTTATTTCCAAGTAAAAAGTTAAATAACTAAGTTTGAGTGTGAACCTGGGAGCCCTTGTCCACTTCATAGAGTATTTTTAGCCTGAAATAACAAAATATAAAATATACTTATAACTTTTTAAAAAATTCTTTATTTAGGAAATTTATGCAGGAAAAAT
This sequence comes from Pteropus vampyrus, assembly GCF_000151845.1. NCBI lineage: Eukaryota > Metazoa > Chordata > Mammalia > Chiroptera > Pteropodidae > Pteropus > Pteropus vampyrus. The sequence continues at coordinate 238,677 of NW_011889322.1, forward strand.
AACTTTATTGTAAGTCTGAACTAACCACCCCTCTGCTTTCTCATTGAAGCAACCATTTTGTAACCTGGTTTTTAAACAGTTGAGGTTTCTTGGGGTCCCTCTTGCCATCTGCATCGGGACAAGTGATGTATAGGTTTTCCCCATGTCCCTAAGCTATCAGCAGCTTCTACATGGGGCTTTTTAATATCATGTGTACATGTTATATGTTAGGTTAGGCCTTGATTATGGGCAAAAGACAGTTGAGTTTTAAGAGAATAAAGATCTTGGAAAAGAAATTCATTCAACAGATATTTACCATGTGTCTCCGTGCCACTTGCTCTTGTCCAGTCAGTGAACAAAGCGAAGTCCTGCCCTCATGGAGCTTACCCTACGCTTGTAATTAATCTAGAGCAACTCTACTCTAGTAATAACTTACTCAAGTAATTAATCTAGAGCAACTCAGCTCTAGTAATTACTTATCCTAGTAATTAATCTAGAGCAACTCTACTGTAGCAATTACTTTAGTAATTAATCTAGGATTGGAATTCTCAAGTGTGTACTATAGATTCCCTAAACACATCAGCCTGGGCATCATTTCGAACTTACTTCATTAAAACATTTTGTATTGTTTTTAATCATACCATAAGAGGTCGGATTTGTAGTCCTTGACCTTACAAACTGCAATACTTTGTTAAGGAAGTTAGGGCCTGTGAGCCACATCTCTTAGGTTCTTGCCTGCTTTGGGTACGTTATCTGCAAACTCTGTGGCAGGGCCAAAAGAATTGAAGTAAGCAACTTCTGCCCCCTTGAAGTTTTTCTAACTTCTTACCAGGGGTCAAGGCACATGGAGTACCTGTGAGTGCAGCTGGCTTGGGCTCTTTGAGGTTCTGCCTTGGGCCTCGGGGTGTGGACACCATCTGGGTGTCAGCATTACCACATTCTGTGAAGTGCTGGCACAGCCTCCTCTGCCCTTTCCCTTTTGTGGGACAGCTCAGCCTCCTTCCGTAGGTGACTGGAATGAAATGGGCTCATTTTCTTGTTTAAAAATAACTCAGCAGCTGTGGGTTCAAGTCTTCTGATCATGAGGCTTGCCCCATCTCACTGCCGGCACTCCTGGTTGTCGTCTCTTAGGGTCGTTAACAGGGTGGACATTGGAACTGGGATTATGGAGACCACCAGACCGTAGTCCTTCGTTTACAGCTGAAGAGCCTGACTGATCAGAGACAGAGGTGCTCTCTGTTTTCACTTGCCTGGGTCTAGCCCTTTCTGGAAAATTGAAGCAACTCTAGAATCAGGAGATCCCATGGCTGCCTTTACCCAGTCCCGATCTGCTCCCCCTCCTTTAGTGCTGGGCTGGCATCCCCTGAGACCCTTGTGTTCTAAAAATTGTTTAAGTAACAGATTTTTAAAAAATTGTGGTCAAATATACATAATGTAAAACCTACCATTTTCTGCATTTTTAAGTATACGGTTAAGTAGCATTAAGCACATTCACAGTGTCATGCAGCCATCACTGTCATGCGGCTCTAGAATTTTCTCGTCATCCCAAACTGTGCCTGTTAAGCAGTAACTCCTCATCCTCCCCAGCCCCTGGCAACCACATCTTACTTTCTGTCTCTATGATTTCGACTAGGTCTCTTATATAGTGGAATCATACAGTATTTGTCTTTTCGTGACTGGCTTATTTCATTTAGCACAGTGGCCTCAAGGTTCGTCCACACTGTCGAGTGTGTCAGAATTTCCTTCCTTTTTAAGGCTGAATAACATTCCATTGTATGTATAGACCACACTTTGCTTACTCACTCATCTATCAATGGACGCTGAGTTGCTTCTACCTTTTAGCAGCTGTGAACATGGGTGCGCAGATATTTGTTCAAGTCTCTGCTATCAGTTCCTTGGGATATATACTCAAAAGTGGAATTGCAGGATCGTATGGCAATTCTGTAGTTAATTTTTTGAGGAGACTTGATTTTTGCCTCTGATTCTCATCCCTCCTGGCCTCTGCGGACTTGACTGTATGGCCAGGACTGAGCTCAGTTTGCTGGGCCATAGCTTCCAGCCTTTGGTCCCTGGCTTCCTGAGTACCCCTGCTTTTCTTCCCATTTAGGTTGAGTGGAGAATGAAGAGAACTGAAGCTTGTTTAGAGGGGCATTGCTGCTCATTAAAAAGAAAAAAAAATACAACAAGAATTAGAATTAACTTGGGAGCATTTTCAGGTTTACTGTTGTTTATTGTGGGTGGGTGGGTGGGTGTGTGTGTGTGTGTTCCAGAACTATGACAAGGAGTAGAATGCTTAAAGTTAATTTGGCTTTAGTGGATTTTCTAACGTGTTCCCAATTACATGTGTATCTAATTTAAGTGTTGTTGGGGAAAAGAATAGGACTCTTAGGAGGTAGAAAAGGGAAAAAAAATCTTGTTCTTATGACTTATATGACCTTGGCCTTAGTTTCCTCTTCTACAAATGGAACTAATACTACCTAATTAATACAGATGACAGTGATTAAATGACAGTGATTAAAATGTCTAATGGATAAAGGTTATGATTGTAGTAGTAACCAGGAAAAAATGGATCTGAAGCACCTGGGACAGTGTTTGACAGCCTCTGTGCTTAGTTAATATTGTCTGTTCTTCCTTGTTTGTTGTCATGGAATAATTGGAGGGTGTTTGGAGGGTGTGTGGTGGTCCTCAGCTTTTGAAGGGTAAAACAGCAGCAGTGGGAAGAGTTTGGAGCAGGACTCAGGAGCTCGGTCCTTTATGCAGGTAATTCCCAGTGCTGTGTGACTCTGAGTCATCTCCCAACTTCCGGGAGGCTCAGATTTCTCACCTGTCGAATGGGGAAGCTGGACCCTCTCATCTCCATGGTTCTTTGTGGCTATAGATGGTCAGTGATTCTGAAGGATCCAGTTTGTACCTCTAGTCTTCATCATCATCATTATTATTATTATTATGATTATTGAGATATAATTGATATATAACATATTAGTTTGAGGTGTACAACATAATGATTTGATATTGATATATATTGCAAAATGATCACCACAGTAAGTCCAGTTAACATCCATCATAGTACATAGTTACAAGTTTTTTCTTGTGATGAGAACTTTTTAAGATTTACTTCCTTAATAACCTTTACGTATATCATAGAGTATTATTAACTATAGTTACCATGCTATTTATTACATCCCCAGAACTTATTATTTTGTAACTGGAAGTTTGTACTTTTGGCCTTTTTCACTCATCTTGCCTACCCCCCACCCCTGCCTAGTCTTCTTGTGACTGCAGAGTCTTCCTTCCTTCCTTCCTTCCTTCCTTCCTTCCTTCCTACCTTCCTTCCTTTTCAGAATTCTTTCTTTTCTACAAGCTCAAGTCTACTTTCTATAGGTGGTGGACACATCCCAGTGGTGTGTGACATGAGCTGAGACTTTCTGGCCTTTCAGGATCTGTTTTTGTGGGGCCAGGTCAGGCCCAGGATTTCCTGTTACCAGCTTGGCAGCCAATTCTCTGGCTCCAGCCCAGAATTCCAAATACCTATGAGGCATAAACCCTCAAGTCTCTGTGTCCCTGGGCTGGCCACGTCTTCTAGCAAGGGAATGGGGTGAGTCCTTCTGACCTGAGAGAGGAAAGAGAAGGCAAGGAGGAGAAGGTTGAAGGGGCTATGAGCATAATTTTTCTTGCTCAGAAATAGAGTGAAGCTGTCTTCAAAGAACTAGGTAGGAAGCTTTCCAGCTCTGCCCATCTCAAGACTTGGCCATTGTCTACGATTGACCTTGCCTGCCTTTACTACTTATTGATCTTCACTTTCTCCAAGAAAGAATAGCCAGCTTGTAATGCCTTTTTCTTCCAATCTTTCCATTAAAATACAAAACCTAAAACATTTATTGTTTATTAGTACTACAATAATAATACAGTATTTTTGCATATTGTATTGTACTTTTTATAGTGCTTTCATCCACTTGGCCTCATTTAATACATTCTTAAATATTTGTCTAGGCCACTTGGCAGCCTGGTTTTGCAAACAGGTCGGTGCAGTCATCTGACTGGCCAAGCTGTTAGCAGAGCCCTCGCACTTTGTCGTTTCCTTCAACAAAGCTGATCAGTCAGCAACACTCAACAGGTATTTATGGAAAACCCATACGTGTGCAGCGGAGATGCTCATGGTAGAGAATTCTTACCCTCAAGGCATTATAACCCAATAAAGTCTTAAGGGAAAGAGGATGGAATTCAAGTTCATTACCTGTAAGTAATCAATTAATGTAATTAATGACAGTGATTAAAATGTCTGATGGATGAAGGAAGGGGGCTATGAACTCAGGTGAGGTTAGGGGATGTCTCTGAACTGAAAGGGTACATATCGGTTATGCTGTCTGAATCTGGACTTAGTGAAAGATGACAGTTTGTAAACCTCTGGGCTCTGTGTCATAGCGCTGCACCATAAAAACTGCTATACTTCAAGCTGTTTCACACTATTATAGGTGTAAAAAGACAGGAAACACTGCCTAACATGACTTATTTCTGGTCTTGAGGGCTTGTGGTTTGGGGTGCTTTTTGCAGAGGATCACTGGAATTAAAGGCAGGACTTTCTTTGGATTAAAAATAAGAATTTTTAAAATAAATTAGATTTCAGTAGATTAGAATCTACCATGCTTTGTGGAAATAAAACTTCTGGAAGGAAGCTTTTCTTTGAATGTCTATGTATATTTCCTCAAGTTTCTGACTTCGCAGATGTTTAATAAATCTGTAAAAATGTGATGTTCAAGTCTGGATGCATGATATGTGGAAAATGGGATGTTCTCTGAGATTTTTCTTTAATGGCTCATCTTGTCTACTCTTAGAAAGGAGTGGCTGTGAGTCGCAGGTCCAGGAATGTGGGGCTGTGTTTGCAAAATCTGAACCTTGGCCCGGGTGCCCCACGTGCTCTGGAAATGCTATGTTATCAACAGAGCTTGCTGGCTGGGACTGGCTTTGGGCAGAGAGAGGTGGCCGGAAGGCTGCTCGATTGTTTGGATGATGAATGCATCTGTCATGGAGACTGCTTGTTTTTTAAATAGGCATAAAAATATCATTTGCTCAGAGGAAATTAATTTGCACACAAATGTCACAAATCTATTCCTTAGTAATCTGTATTGTTTTTTTCTTAATTAAAAAATTTTTTTCAACTACAGTTGACATTCAATATTATTTTAGTTTTGGGTGGACAGCATAGTGATTAGACATATAATTTATGAAGTGATAAGTCTAGGACCTACCTGACACCATACATAGTTATTAAAATATTATTGACTATGTTCCCTAGGCTGTACTTTACATTCCTGTGATTGTTTTTATATGTGGCAATTTGTACTTCTTTACCCCTTCCCCTTTTTTACTTATCCCCCCAGCACCCCTCCCATCTGGCAACCATGAATTTGTTCTCAATATCTATGAGTTCGTTTCTGGTTTGTTTATTTTGTTTTAGATTCTACATGTAGGTGAAATCACATGATGTTTGTTTTTCTCTGTTGACTTTCACTTAGCACAATCCTCTCTAAATCCATCTATGTTGTCACAATGGAAAGATTTCATTCTAGTGTATTGTTCATCTGTGAGATAGTTCACGTATTGAAGAGCTGATCTATAAGGCACGTGAGACGATGAAGCTCTGAGTCTCTGATGGGGGATACTTGTCTTGTCCTACTGTGTGGGAAAGCCCTGCCACATCTTGCCCACTTGGTCCTCCGAGACGCTCTGGTTGTAGGAATTTTTCCACGGCTAAGTAAAAAACTGCCAGCACTCCTGGCAACTAGCAGACCTGGGCTGAGTACCACAACAGGGACGATGTCCTTGAGAAGGTTGGAAAGAAAGGTTGAATGGAATCTGGTCCTCAGATTCAGCCTGGCCTCTGGCAGGGTTGCAGTTATGGTGTTCTCTTCTCTTGGGGAATAACTAGCTCACCTTTTGTCAACTGAGATTTACTTAAAATTCTTGCCAAGTCTGTTCACTCACTTCAGAAAATGAATATACAGTTGACCTTTGAACAATGTGGGGGTTGGGGGTGCCGACCCCCAACATAGGTGAAAATCCACATATGACTTTTGACTCCTCCAAAAGTTTACAATAGCCTGCTATTGACCAGAAGGCTTACTGCTAAATAGTTGATTGACATATATTTTTGTATATTTCAATATTTTATACTGTATTTTTACAATAAAGTAAGCTAGAGAAAAGGACATGTTATTAAGAAAATCGCAAGGTTTGTCTGTGAGTTTTTTCAAATTGTCTAAAATCTCCAAAAATTTTCCAATATATTTATTGAAAAAAAATGTATGTGAGTGTACCAGTGCAGTTCAAACCCATGTCAACTGCATATTGAATTAACATGAAGCTTTTCCTTAAATGTGAAGAGTTGGTTTTCAGTGTATTTTTGAACTTGGGGAATGGAAAGGTGGTTGTGTTTAATCTTGTTTGGCCTACAAACAACCGTTATGGACTCTTTGGCAATGATTTTTAGGAAATTTTTAGGAAAGTATTTTTAATAGAGCCTTGAAATATCAAATGAACTTTTCTTAGACACACAGCACATAAATTCTGTATTTATGTAATGATGAAAATACTTTCTTAAATGTGTGTAAAAGAAAAAAAGAGATTTGAATTAATCTATTGTTGGAGATTACAATAAATCCTCCACCTCCTCTCCTGTTACTGGCAGCCTCCGACCATGTTTATAAGGTGCTGGATAGGATGGCTGTGAAAGGAAGGTGTCCTCTGGCCTGTGGGGGGCTCAGGGTTCCAGTTCTCACTCCATGAACACCTTGATGAATCTAAACAACCAGGTGTCCATCAAAGGAGTGAATCTTGCTCTTTTATAAGGTAGACCTGCAATGGTAACAATGTAATACCACACAGGAGTGGTAAAATCTCTCTCAGGAGTAGTGGTTAGAATTAGAGCGTGAACGAAGCTCGAAAACACAGTTTTCACAGGTCGTAGGGGGCCTGTGCACTAGTTTTGGAACATTCTCAAAAGTGTACTTCTAGAGCAGAGGCTCCCCGATATCTCTGAGCCATATATACACTGAGCCCTGCTAGTGTGACTATGCACATTAGCCTTAGTTACAGCCCCAACACCCCTACATGTCACACTATCTCATGGCTTTCATACTATTTGCTCCCTCTGGCACCTGCTGTCCATCTCTGACTCTCCTGCTGTTTTATATATTCACAAGGTGTGACCCTGTGTGTTCTAGTGAACACAGGTGCTGCCTTGACATTTTCCTATGCCTCTCGCCTTTTATTTGCGGCTGTATACTGACCTGCTCAGGCTGATATTTCGTCCAACAAACAGCACCATACAAGTATGTATTTCTGGCTGTGGCAAAACGCATTTTACCCACTGACAAACAGTTGGCCCCCAGGTAAGGGCTGAGGCATGCTGCAAAAACTATGCACTGGTGAAAAGCACAGGTGGCCTGCTCTTCAAATTTTGGGGGGTACTGTTTTGTTTTAAGAGTTTATTTTAAAGCCTTTAACGATTAGAAGAATCTTGACTGGTTTGGAAGTTCATCCTGGTTCCATGTACAACATTATGTCATGTGCTATCATGGGAGCTGGCTATCCCGGAAGGTAAATTTGACAACACACTCAATATGGTATTCTTTAAAAAAACTTCCTGGTCATAATTTTGTTCATTAAATTAGAAAACAAAATATTACAAACATTTTTTGTAACGATGCTTTCTCCCATGATCTAGTAAATACTAATAGTAGAAAATTAGAAAAATATAAAAAAGGAAGCAGCCCATTGTCCCACAGTTCATCTTCTTGTAACAGTTTTCCAGCTTTCTTCATGTATCTTATTTATATAATTGAGCTCATACTGTATATGCAGTTTTGTATCATTTTTCACTTAACAATAATAGCCGTGGAAAATGTGTCACAAATATATTTTGTGTTCGTGCCATGATTTGCTCAGCCTGTCTCCTGAGTTCTGCATTGACAGCTACTTCATGTGCGTGCCCCTGAAGTGCTGTCCTACCCAGGCTGCCTGGGGGATGCCATCACAGTGGCCTCGCATCATCGCTGGCATTTTGAAGCATGTGCTCATTCTTTATCCTCAGCTCAGGTCTGTCTGTGAGCAAGTCAGACCCTCATGTTATGGATGAGGAACCTGAAACTGGAGAGGTGATCTGTGTCACTCCCTGTTTCTCAACTTTTCTTGACACTTAATATTAGATTTTGCCAACTATTAAAACAGTGACGCTCATGGTCATATAGGTAGGAAGTAAAGAATAGTCTGTTCTTCCACTGCATTGCCAGCACTCTAATGGGGCAGGGTTACAAGGTCTGTTTAGAGTCTTTCTAAAGGCCAGTGCTTAAAATATGTGCGTGTAGGGATGAATTTGGACCTGTGTTTCTGCTGGATGGTCCTAAGCACACTACCTGTCTGCTCGGAAGGTTTTTTCCATCTTTTACGATGTTATCTACTTGTAGCTTTGTATAGTGCACATATGCATCCCTTTTCATCATCCCCTTGGTGGGACAGTCCTGGGTGATGTTGAGAGCTTACCCTGCTGCAGGCAACTTGATTTCATGTGTTGTCCTGTAAGCACAGTGTTCCTAGTTATTTGCCCCATATGGAATCCTTGCCTCAAGAGCCAGCCTGAGATTGATAGATGTGCTTGGCTGAGTAGGAGGGTTGAGTGAGTGCTTGGCTCATGGCTCAGTTCAAGAATTCAGCCTGGCCCAGAAGCATGGTGTACCCATCGGTTGTAGGGGCCAAGTGTGGGCTCCTTTAAGGCACTTTTCCCCCTAAGGACTTAAGGGTGCAGATGATAGCTCCCCAGGGCGAAGGCATTATGTGATGGCATGGGGTGAGTAGATGTTTCTGATGAAACAATCTTTCCTGCCCTGGTGATGTGACTGTCCAGTGCAGACTCTGTGGAGCCCACCCACTCCTGTCAAGGATTCTTCATTCAGCAAGTGGCCTGCTGTGTGAGGGCCCTGTGTCACTACTCTGATCTCCCTGCTGGGAACATGAATTGGTCCTTTTAGAAGCACAGTTTGCCAGTCTCATAAAGGGTAAGACAGGCTGGTTTGGGGGTGACTTCTCTGGATGTGAGTCCCACTTCCTTCCTCACTCATTTGCTGTGTGACCTTGCACCAGCTATATAACCTCTCTGAGTCTTGGAGACAAAACCATGCCCACCAGAGGGTAGCGAGGCTTAAACAGAGGAGACGAGTGGGGAGAGCTTGTTGCAGTCCCTCGCACATACTATATGTGTGATGTATGCTAGCTGATGACAGCAGTATCAATATCCACAGCATAGGGGTGGGGACTGCAATGGCTTGCATTCACAGAGGCATAGCTGATAACCATGTTACAAAGGATAGAATACAGTACTGCTTTATATTTTTAATAAGGCTCTTTGGAATTGTTTTCCTCTTTTTTCCTTTCCTCTCAAAATAATTTTTTGGTGATTTAACATGTTTTACTGGATTCCACTGAGAGAGATGGAGGTTTGCTCTGTCACAGAGTCTGTTAAGTTAGGCTCTTCAGTGTCACGTAACTTGTGAGTTCAGTATTTCTGGGCCGCTGAATTTCAAAGGGGCTAAGCAGCTAAAAAAATTAAAGAAAACCTTCATGGATTGCTACACTTAACTATAATAATAGGAATCAGCTTCTAAGCATTAAGGTGTAACTGCCCCATTCAGAAGTTCTGCCAGGTGTACGAGTGTATGTGAGTGTATCTGTGTGTGCGCACGCGCATGCATGCCCTCCAAACACCTTCTTTCTGAAGACCAAATGCCATTAGCCCTGTGCCCTGGCGGGTGCCTGCAAACAAGCTCTTGTTAGGGTCACATATCAGTCAGCTGCTCATCATGTCCTTGGGTCTGTCTGGAGCTTTCGTGGGACTTTATTTCTTTCCGGCATTTCTGCTGCCAGGTTGAACCTGAGATTGGCATCCTTGTACAGGCCTTCTGTTTTGATTTTAGTTACTTTACTAAGGAGACTGACAGATGGTTTTCTCCTAAATGTGGTTTGGCTTATTCTTTTTTTTTTTAATTGAGATGTAATTCACATATAACATTGTGTAAATTTAAGGTGTTCAGTATACTGAACTGATACATTTATATATTACAGTATGATGACCACCATAGGATTAGCTAACACCTCTATCATGTCACATAATTTTGTAGTGGGACAGTTAAGTTCTAGTCTCTTAGCAACTTCAAAGTTTATACTACAGTGTTGTTGTCTGTAATTACTGTGATGTGCATTAGATCTCCAGGACAAATTTATCTACTTGTTGTAAGTTTGTGCCCTTAAACAACACCTCCCCATGTCCCCAGCCCCCAGTCCCTGGCAACCACCATTCTGTTCTCTGTTTTTACCAGGTCAGCTTTTTTAGATTTCACATATAAGTGAGATGGTACAGTATTTGTCTTTCTCTGACTAATCTCACTTAACATAATGCCCTCAAGGTGTATTCATATCATCGCCAATGGCAGGGTTTCCTTCTCTCTCATGGCTGAATAATATTTCAGAGTATATATATACCATATCTTCTTTATTGGTTCACCCATTGGTGTATGCTTAGGTTGCTTCCTTATCTTGGCTGTTGTGGGTTGGTTTATTCTTACCTGTACTTTATGTTCTCTTATGCAGATTTTACTGGGCAGCTCCATCAGATGGCAAAGGGCCCTGCTTATGTGCAAATAATATGATAGAGCCAGTGGTTCAAGAGCCTGGAGAGTTTTCAGTAGCCCCCAATCCAGGCCACATAGACCACTGCATCTCTGCGTTAGGATTTTAAGAGCTCCTCAGGGGATTCTAGTGCTGGATGCATGCAGGTCAGCCTGTCCCTGAGGGTGCCAGAGAGGTGATTTGAGTTGGGACCAGTGCCTGAGGAGGCAGAAGGGTAGGGGTGATCCTCATTATATGTGGCTAAGATAGTGAGGGTGGGTTTTCATGTCACCCTTGTCCTGGAATGAGTGATGTGTCCAAGGAAATGTTCAGTGTTCTTTCAGGGACCTGCTATAGAAGAATTGTCTAGATGGTGGCCAGATAAAGAAGAAAGAGGGTTCAGGTGCCTTTTGTTTTCCTGTAACTTTCAAGGTAGAAGCAGCTAGAGAAATGGAAGAGCAGCCCAAGAGCAAACAGCAGGGACAAGAGCCTTAAGGAAGGGGCAAGAGCGTGTCCTGGACTGGTGGCTCTCCATCTTGCCTGTGTGTTAGAATCGTAGAAGAGCTTGGAACAGCACCTGGACCAATTACACCAGCCTCTGGGTGGGGCCCAGGCATCCTTATTTTGGAAGTGCCCCCGGTGACTGCATTGAAACCAAAGTTTGGGAGGACTCCTGCCCAAGGGAGAGATGAGAGGAGTGGTTAGTGCACCCATGTCCGGCGGGGGAGTGGCAGGACCACACGTGGAGGGGCTCGCATCTCTTCTGAGGCTGGTAGTAAGGGGGCTACATGGGGGTAGAAAGGGACACTTGGGTGGGGAAGGCCGTGGGGCTTCTGAGGCAGTGCGGGGGTGGGGGGGGCGGGCAGGTGACAGACGTGAAGTAATCTGTGTCTAATAAGGTTTGCATCTCACCTTCCTTTCTCCTCAGTCATCTCAGGCTGGAGGGGGCTTCCCATGGGGGCTGTGGACCAGCTGTGGGAAAACATGCGTTTTTTGGTAATTGGCTCTCCACACCTCAGAACATGAGAGGCTCCCAAGGAGCCTTAGAAAGGCCTGGGGACCCTGTTTCCGGGAGCAGTGAGAGCCCCCCACATTGAGTGGGCTTGGTCCCCACTGTTGCGTGACTGTGACCGAAGATGAACATATTAAGAGTAACATTGCCTGTTTCAGGAAATTCGGCAAATAAGCATTGTGTTCACGTTAATGCTAAGGAAGTTATTAAGAGCAGACTGCTCAGTTTCCTTGTAGGAGTTGGCTACCCCTGTCCCTACAGGGCAGTTCTGAGGACTTCATTCTTCTAAAGCCTCAAAAACTGTTTTCCCTCTAAATAAGCGACATGGACTTTGAATGTATGGGTGCCTCCTCCTGAATCTGTTTTTTGCTGTACTTAGATTATCGACAGGCCAAGGCAATAAGTGAAACAAATAATACTGACAACCAGTAAGTAGAGATTGGTTATGAAATCCAGTCTGGGTCCAGAAGGCTCGTTGGGGGAGATGGTCAGTGTGTTGTGGGAGGTCATGGAGAGCCCTTTCTGGATATATTTGGAGCTCTCACTCTCTGTGCTTGTGTGCGGGAGTCACCAGGAAGTCTCCTGGGTGGGGCAGTATATCAGTGTCCTAGGGCTGTCGTAACAAAGAACCACAAACTAAGTTGCTTAAAACATCAGAACAACAGTTCTGGGGACTTGAAGTCCAAAATCAAGAAGTCAGCAGGCCATGCTCCCTCTGAAATCCATAGGGGCGTCCTCCCTTGCCCCTTCCTCACTTCTGGTGGTGGCTGGAAACCTTTGGGGTTCCTTGCAGCTCCACAGCTCCAACCTCTGCCTTTGTTGTCATGTGGTATTCTCCCTTGTCTGGCTGTCTTCTCATGAGGACACAAGTTATATCAGGTAAGGGGGCCTATCGTACCTACTCCAGTGTGAGTACATCTTAACTGATTACAGCTGTAAGGACCTTATTTCCAAATAAGGTCACATTCTGAGGTGCTGGGGGTCAGCACTTCAACACCTTTTTTAGTGGGGGACACAATTCAATCTATAACAGGTGCAGGGCCCAGGCGATTTGCTCATTCTGTTTACTATCCATGCAGTCCTGGTTGGACAGATGAGGCAGCTAAGGCTGACAGAGGTGAGGGTGCTTATCTAAGCCACACAGCTAATGAAAGATGGAGTTAGGATTTGAACCCTGGGCCTTGTGACTCCAGAACAACATACAACTTCCTTAGCTTAGACCGATTTTGGGGTTCTTTGGGCTTCCTGTGGAATGGGGTCCATAAGTCTTTTGGGCCTTCTCTGGGCCCTGGGGCCATTACCTAGCACCAGGAAACCAGTCAAGTACTAAGAGACTACATCTCTGTCCTCTTCACCTTTCTCAATGAAATAAATATTACCTGTTCATGAGAAGGAAGCATGGAAACATGAAGTTTGATTTGGAGAAGTGGTGGGATTAAGTGGGGATTTTTCTTTTATTTATTTTAATTTCCATTCTTTTTGCTCAGACACCTTAAAATTCTCTCACATGATCTCAAGAGAAGCTTTTTAGAGCTTAGCAAACCAACATGCTGCTGAAAGTTGCTTGTTTCCTGGGATCTTTTTGTTGTCAGCCTTATGTAACAAGGACTTTACCCGGTTTCTACTGGTGACTGGCCTCTGAAGCACAAAGGTGCCTGACCGGAAGAGCCAGGTCTGGAGATGGCCTGTTTCCATCCTGACTGCTGGACACAGTCTGCAGAATAAACGTCAGTGTGTTTTGCCAACAAGTACTGTGTGCACTGGCGTGTCTCCAGGATCGAGTCTTAAAGCCTGCAACAACTTTTCCTAAATGGAAGGCTTTGAACTGTGAGATTTCAAGATCTATATTCCCAGGAGAAAACTCCCTGTAATAAAGAGTCGTCCATGAGTCTGAGGAAGAAATGGCTGCTGCTAAGGCTCCTCCATTCCATCTTATTAAATTTTCATTTGATTTGATTTTTTCCCCCAATTACCGGCCCTAAGTTTGCTTTTCTCCCACAGGTTCTCTGCCTGTGGATGTTGGCAGATGTGCATGTTGAGTTCAGAAGAAAAGATTTTCTAAAGACAGGTCAGGTGACCACCATTCCCATGTCATGCGATAGCCTTAGAGACAGGGACAAGCTGTCATTTTATCCTTTCTCCCTTTATTCCATGGTTCTGCGTTGGACCCTGTCATGACTAACACATGGCTGAGCCCTTGTCCGAGACTTTCTTGGGACCTGAAGTTGACAATAGGTTCTATGAAACAATAGTGGACTGGCAGCTTGTCACAGACCAGGTCTATAATAATGTCACCTGATGAAGAAGGCAGACCGTGGGCAAGTGGAGTAAATTCACTTCCTGTTTCCAGGGGATGGAGCACCTGTTCTTAGAGAGGTGATGTGTTTTCCTTGCTCCCTAGCTTGCCCTGCTCTCCCCTACTTTTTCTGCTTTCCTGAATTAATGGTTAAATTCCCATCTGTATGACCCTCCAGAAGAGATGGCTCAGCATCTCAGAGTACACATTCGGTGCAAGCTGAGACTTCTGTGCTTGAAACAACAAAACAAAACAAAAACTGAGTAAATCTACTTAATCCCTGAAGTAAATTTAGTTACTGAAACACTTACCTTCTGGCTAGTCTAAGATAAGATTAGTAGAGTTTTGTAACAGAGCTATGCAACTGTCGATGTGTTGCAAGACAGATGGCAGACTTTGAGTAATCAGATTTCAAGATCAGAATCCACAGTGAACAAAACTCCAGCACATGGAGAAACAGTTTCCTTCTAGTGAGCTTAAAGAACCATGGTCTTTGATTTTATTTTATTCAGAAGTTTTGTTAAAAAATGATTTTTAAGGGCACACCTGGAGCCAGGTATACCAGGTGTTGGGAACTGATAAAGGATTCTTGCCTTTACCCTTTGTCTTCTTATACATTCACTTACAGTAAGAAAAGCTCCTGTAGGTTATAGACATTTCGTTGATAACATTTAGTTGTAGCAAGTTAGATATAATTTGATGCCTGAAAAAAGACTATTATCAAGTACAAAAGTGTTGAAGTGAAAGTCAGAGATAAGTATGGGATTTATTGCAAAGGTAGTGAAGGGTATTGTAAATAGTTGTGCTGACATGGATGAGCTAATACAAGCATATTTTGGTGTACCTGCACACTTTTGAGATGAGAGGAACCCACTGTGGCCTCACTGGCTGCAATTTGTAAATGCTGAGAATACTTTCTTCTGGGGAAGGATTCATCAAACTAAAGTGTGCCTGGCACGCAGTAAGTGTTCAGTAAAAGTGTGTTTTAAAAATTGCACACAAGCTGCCATATTGAAATGCATGTAGCTTGGTAAGCCTGATGAAACAGGCAGACTTATCCCTTTTGTAAGACTTGTTTGCAGTTTTACAGGCTCCCAGGGGGCCCTCTCCATGTGAGGAGCTGCAATCCACCAAGATACTCTTTTATTTTGAACTTGAGCCCGTGGAAATATGTCTTGTTTCCCTGATCCTTTTGACTCTCCTATTGATTTCTATTCTGCAAAGGAGGCGCTATTGCTTTATATTACTTATTTTTCTGTGATCCTTGAATGCCTCCAAGCTCCATTTCTTGCCTTTAATTATGTACAGGGCCATAAACAAAAGCGTGGTGTGCAGGGTGGAGGAAGAATTGTGGCTGTAACAGCATAAGGTGCTATCAGGTGGCAGGCTGTGCTTATGATTAAATTTGGTTTGCCCACCACGTGTGAGTTGTTGAACAAGTTTAACAGCTTTTCTGCAACTCTCTGAGAATGAAAGCAGAATTCTTTGAATTTCATGTTCAGTCTTGTTTTTTACTTCCTATCCTCAGTATCCCCAGTGTGGGAACCCAATAGTCTAAATCCATGACTAGTTAGCAACGAGGCTGTAAGTATGCATATCACAGGTTATTGTTAAGTGGCAAGGTGTGAGATAAGTTTTTCCTCTTTGTGCTTTTAAATATGTCTCCAATTTTCTACAGCAAAAATTATTCACTTTTTAATCAAGAAAAAAAAGCAGATTGCTTTAGGAGGACAAATTAAGACTAGGCCTTATTTTTTTAGGGAAGATTTTTGGAAAGGATATTCTTTATGACTGGTTCTCCTAATGTGATTCTGGGAGTATAGATAATACCTCGAGGGCTTGTTTAAAATGGGACATCAAAAGTGATAAATGATTTCGTCTCAAATGGGAAGTCTCCAGTTGCAGTCTATAGGTACCAGAGTGCACCAGGCTATTAAAATACTTGACCCAAGGCAGGTAGCTTCCCAACAAAATCAGGAGATTAGAAATGTTTTGCCAAAGGAATTTGGTTCTTTTGAATTAGGAGAAGCTGGCAGGGGAGTACAGTTTCTGTTGTTATAATTGCCTGCAGCTGGGTCAGGATAATGTAATGTTGCAACTTGTTTTTCTAGGCTTCACAGAGTAAGAATCTGGGGGAGGAAGATTTGGGATTAAAAAGGGTGACAGAGCCTTGAAAAAGAAGGAAATCCTGCCATTTGTGACAACATGGAAGAACCTTGAGGACATTATGTTAAGTGAAGGAAGCCAGTTACAGAAGGACAAGTACTACATGGTACTGCTTATATAATTAATCTAAAGTAGTCAAACTCAGAGAAGCCAAGAGTGGAATGGTGGTTGCCAGGGCTGGGAGAAGGGAGGGAAAAGTAGGAGAAAGGGCACAAAGTTTTGGTGAAACAAGAGAAATTCTTCATGCAGATCTACTGTACAGCCCAGAGCCTGTAGTGAACGGTGTTGTGTCATACACTGAAACATTTGCTAAGGGGATAGCCCTTATGGTAAATGTTTTTGTCACAACATTATATGTATATGTTAGTAGTAATAATAATAATGATAGATGAAAGGATAGGAGGAAACTTGGCGGCGATGGACATGTTTACGGTATACATAGCGGTGATGATTTCATGGGTGTGTACTTCCAACTCAGCGAGTTGTATACATTAATTATGTACAGGTTTTTGTACATAAAAAAATAAGTGACAATGAGTTATTTGGAAAGAGCCAACCAGCATGGGGAGAGCAGGTTGGCATGGGGTGGAACCATCAGGAGGTGAGTAAGCAGGCCTGGAATAGTCAGGGCCCATTTCATAGAATGGCTTAATGGTGTCCAGGGGGAGCTGTGAGCAACCCGGATTGTGCTGGGCTTTGCAGTGGAGGTGGAGCAGGTGTCTATCCCTGTCTACCCCAAATGTCCCTGGCCACTGGTGTTTCTTTGGAAGACTTGTATCAGATCTTAAAGCCAAGGTAGGTATCGAGTCTTAGTTTTCTTCTCTTACTGTGGGCCTTGCCTTTCATTTAATAACCTTGCATCATCCCTACAAGAGTCTGAATCTAACTGCTCTGTGTGGTCACCCTGCCAAAAGTCCAGGTAAGTAGACAGCCAAGAGGATAGAAATGCTGGGGAATTTTTAGAATAACATTCATTGTGTGGAGGCTAAAAAAGTTTTTTCTCCCACCTTCTAAGGTCTTTTAGCTAGGCTGATCAAATTAACAGACAGTTAACATGAGAAAATTAAATTTTAATATGTGTGCATGGGGAATTCACATAAATGAAAATTCCAAAAATAGGCAAAATGAGTATATATGTCGTTTTAGACAAAGGAGAATAGTGGGGAATGGCATTAGGTTTCTGAAGTGAGAATGGGAGAATTTACAGGTAATTGGGGAAGAGCAGAATACACATGGCAGGCAGATTTTTGCTTCAGTGGGGACATGGGGTGATCTTGCTACCAGGCCCCTGCTTGGTGCCTTCCTATCTGCCATCCTTAATTCAAATTAGGCTAAAGTGAATATCTTCAGATTTCCTTCCTGAAGCAGGTTTTTCCATCAGTCTCTTGGGCAGGAAAGGGGGAGGGTTAAAGGTTCTTTCTGAGCCTTTTGTTTCTTCAGAACCAACCTAAAACCAATATCTCAAAAGACATCTTTATGATGGCAAACTTTGGTCCCCTTCGGTTATAGCCACAGCAACATGGGTCCATCCGTAAGGCAGGGCAGTCACAGTGTCATAACTGGCTGTCATGATGGTGTTTCAGTGCAAGATTCTTGCTGTCACGCATTTTGAGCATTACGTCACCCTGCTTGGAGTTAACTCCAACAGGATCTATACATTTGTCTGAACCAAAGCAGACAGCTTGGTCCCCAACCAAGGGTTATTTATGGGGCAACTAGAAGAATGTGTCAGGGTTTAGCGGTATGGACCGAGAGCATGTTTATGTTCAGTTGCATTTATGATTCATATCTTGGGGCTAGGAAATGTTATTTTTATATTAACTTTAGGGACCCAACTGCAAAAATTTCTGACCATTAGAATTTTTACAATTTAAAAAAAAATTGTGGTAAAATACACATAGAAGTGACTGTCAACTATTTTTAAGTGTCTAGTTAGTTCAGTTCTATTAAATATACTGACATTGTCGTGCAGCCATCACCACTGTCCACCCCAGAACTCTTCATCTTGGAAGACTGAAACTATACCCAATAGAGAATTCTCAGTTTTTGAGTGAAGACAAAAAAATGTTCTCCTTTAAGACCAGTGTGAATAGGACAGTCTAGCAGTGTAACTCCTGGCTGACCAAAGCTAGCAGCTGCACCCACTATCCTCTCCTGGTTCTCTGAGAAAGCAGTGGGTCACTGCGTGGCTGTCCTGTTCCCAGGAATCTAGGATGCGCCGTGCAAATGAGGTCCTGGTGGCTTCCTGTTCCCTTCTCAAGAACCAGGGCCAGAACTCCTCCCTTGCCACATCCTGAAGTCCTCCACTCTGGACCTTCACTCTCTCACAGACTCGTGCTGGGGATTTAGCAGTTTCCTCTTGCTGCTGTGATGGGCACAGGGCTGCCTGTGTCATCCTCTTAGCTCCAGAGATGAGCTCATCAGGTGCCAGAGCCTCCCACGGGAGTTACCCTGTGGCTTTGCCCTCTTGTCTGCCAGCACTCTCTGTAAATAGCACCGTCATCTGGTTTTAAAGATTTGTGGGATGCATAAGTGATTCACACCAAAAAGTATATAGAATCATATGAAATGCTTTGTAATAAAAGGTTTAGCAATTTGGGTGAGAAATTTTACTTTGAATAGGTGGCTCTCACATTGGGAATGCAGAGATTCCTGAAATTTATCTTCTCTCTTTGATAGTAGAAAGCGTTTATGTGATCCTTTTCGGTTGTTACTTTTCACAAAGAAAATTTTACCCTTTATTCTGATTCTTTATTCGCCTTTTCTCCCAAGCCTCCAAAACAGTGACGACAGCCAAACCAAGCAGGCCTGACATGAAGACAGAGCTCTAGGCCAAGTTGGTTTCCCACACACAGGTGGGTTATGGCACTGAGCAATGTACTTTGCATGTACTGTCACTACTGGCAGCTTGTATGTATGGTGATGAGAAACCCTTTACTCAAGTACTAGAATTTTTGGTCATGCTATAATGCTTAGGTGTACTGTTTCTAAGCCCAAAGCCATTAGGAAGGCCTTTTTTTTGTTTGTTTGTTTGTTTTTTGTTTTATTGCGGGGGGAGGGGGAAAGACTAGGTTTCTTGGTTTTCTGACTTTTGTTAGAATGCTTTTTGTGGGGGAATGGGTGTCACTGTTTTCTTTTTCTTTTCTTTTTTTTAAATGGGTTTTATCATACTATGGTGCTCTTACTGGTAAGAGCAGAGCACTTTGTTACTGATGCCTATGATAAGTACCAGGCCCAACATAGAGTTTATAAAAACCAGGAGGCAGTGGGAAGGCTTCTGCGAGTGTCCTCGTTTGTCCCGTGTCAGTAGCTGTCATTTCTTCTCAAGCATGGTACCATCAATGAGCAGGAAACTCAGGCAGAATGAGAGAATCATAGCATTATCACACTTAGAAGCAAATTATTTATTCATAGGCCCCTATTTGGGTCCTCATTATAAAACATGTCACTCAACATCTGTCTCAGCCAGAGCTGTTACTCAGATAGCCTGCAAATAGAAGTGTCACACTCCCTGAGACACCAGGAGGGGATTCCTGCAGTGCCAGACAAGCCATGTGGAGCTGTTGCAGACCGGAAACCAGAACACTCCATGCAAGCGGCCTTGCCTTCCAGGGGATTTATTCCTGGAGATGCAGTGATGACTTCACCAGTTCGAGCTTATGGGAGAAAAGTTAGTCTGGGTGCAGATAGAGGTGTAGGTTGGTGGGTGTTCAAGCATTTCTGAAAAGAATCATTGCCCTGTCTTTAAACAGTCCCAGGGTGGGTGAAGACATAGGTTTGGAGCTGGACCTGGGAGGTCCCGTGTAATCTTGACCACTCAGAGCCCTTGTTGCTTCATCCCTCCCTTCGAAGGGATAGACCCTGTTAATAGGAGCCATGTGTTAACATTTTGCCATACATTCACTTTATTTGTATGTGTACATGTATATTTTTGTCTTTGGCCCATTTGAAATTGGCAGACATCATACCCCGTTTCCTAATAACTTTGAAGGATTGCTTTGCCATGCTAACCTTTTTCATTCATTTACTCATTCAACAGAAATTTAAGGATAATTTTTTTTCCTGAATTTTCATTTTACAAATTAATTTTTCTGCCGAGAACCCTCTCTGCCCTGCCACCCAGCTTGGTGTCTTCTCTGCAGTCTGGACCCTGTTGTCTTCTGTTTCTTTTGCCTTTGTGTTTTGGTTGGCTCCACACTATGTGCCCTGGCTCACCCCCTTAATAAGTGCTCCAAACCCTCCTTGGGTCCCTGCAGAGGCAGTTTGCATTTGCACAGACATGGAGTTCCCCACTCCCCCTGCACTGTCCTTGTCTGCAGGTGGACACTGACTGGCCTCTCCTTGTCACTTAAAAAAAAAAAAACACTTCATTTTTTAGAACGGTTTTAGATTTACAGAAAAATTGCAACAATAGTATAGAGAGTTCTCATACACCCCACACCCAACTTCTCCTGTTATTACATTAGTGTGATACTGTTTCTTATATAATGAAATGGTATCAGTACATCATTATGGTAGGCAGAGTAATGACTAAAACCTGCGAATATATTCGATTACGAGACAAAGGGGAGTTTAGGGTGCAGGTGGAATTATAGATGCCAATCACCTGATCTTCAAATAAGGAGAAGTTCCTGGATTATCCAGGTGGGCCCAATGTAATCACAACTGGAGATGGGAGTCTGCAGAGAGAAGCAGAGGGAGGCATGTGGGAGGAACTGGTCCTGGCATTGCTGGCTTTGAAGAAGGACGGGGCCATGAGCCAAGTAAAGGGAGTGGCCTTGCGAGTGGTACCTGGTGCAATCTTGATTTTAGCTCTCGGTGAGATCCGACTTCTCAACTACAGAACTGTAAGATAAATTTGTTTTAAGCTTCTATTTTTGTGGTAATTTGTTACAGTGGCAGCAGAAATACAATGATTATTAACGTCCAAATTTGTTCACATCTCCTCAGTCTTTTTCAAGATCCCATTCGGGGTACCACATACATTTTGTTGTTATCTTGGCTGTGAATAGGTCTCAGAATTTCCTTGTTTTTAATGACTTTAACAGTTTTGAGGAATGCTGGTCAGAAATTTTGTAGGATGTTCCTCAACCGAATTTGATGTTTTTCTCGGGACTAAACTGGGGTTATTATTTTGGGGGAGGAAAAACAGGTAAAGTGCTGTTCTTATTGCCTAATATCAAGGATATATCCTATTAACATGATTTTTGACTGTTGATGTTGATCACCTGGTTTGTCAGGTTTCTCTAATGTTACTCTCGGTGCTTCCTGTACTGTGGTTTCCATACTGTGGGGTTTGTTTGAGTCTTACTTTCTACTACAACAAGATGCTCCAGGCTCATCTATATTTCTTGCTCTAGTTCTAGAATCAGCCATTTTTCCAAAAAACCCTGGTTCCTTTTATTGAAGAATGGTAGAAACCGAGATCTGAGCACTGGGCATGTCCCCTGCTTCCAGGCTCTCTCATTTGACAGAGCAAGGAAATAGATGCATGTGTACTAACCCTTGTATAGACACATCTATAAGTATTTCTGTGTATAGTCATTTGTCTGTAGTACATTAAACATGAGTTCATACCAATGCCTTTGATTCATTACTGTACGGACTATTCTTGTTCCTTTGCCATCTGCAAACTCCCATGCCCACTAAAAACCTTGCTCTCACCCTCCACCATCTTTTCTCTTGATTGTTTATTTCTATATCCACGTGTAGCAGCATCGGAGTTGGTAACCCATACCTGCAGGACTATCGTCATCATGTACATCTCTTTGGCCTTTCTTCCTATGGACTCTGTTCATTTCCAGAGTTACTGAGATCAACACCCTTTTCTCTCACCCTCTTCATTTACTCGTTTCATACATTTGTAACACAGTGAGGTGTTTTGGTCACATTCTGCATTCAGTTGGGGATCCCCTGACCTGCTAAATGATTTTTTAAATTTGCAAACATTAAGGTTTACTCTGTGCTGAAAGCTTCTGTGGATTTTGACAAATCATATACCCACAATTACAGTATCATACAGAATAGTTTCGCCACCCTAAAATTACCCTATTTTGACTAATTCAACCCCTTCCTCTCAGCAGCCACTAATCTTTCTACCCTTGTTGTAGTTTTCTCTTTTCCTTTTTCCAGAATAATTGGAATCACGTCACATGTAGCCTTTCAGATTGGATTTTTTGACTTAGCAATTGCATTTAAGGTTCCTCGATATCTTTTTCTTTTATCACTGAATACTACTCCATTTACCTGTTTAGGGGCATCTTGGTTGCTTCCAGTTTGGAGCAGTTACAAATAAAGCTTCTATAAACTTTTGCATGCAGGTTTTTGTGTAGACAGAAGTTTTCAAGTCAGTTGGGCAAATAACTAGGAGTGTAATTGCTGAATGGTATAAAAAGACTATTTTTAGCTTTACCAAGAAACTACCAAGCTACCAAAGTGGCTGTACCACTTTGCATTCCCATCAGCATTGAATGAATTCCAGTTGTGCCACATCCTCACCAGCAGTTGGTGTTCTCATTTTTTTTTTATTCTAACAAGTAGATAATAGTATCTTGTTTTAATTCGTAATTCCCTAGTGAAAAAATATTAAGTAACTTTTCATATGCTTATTTGTCAACTGTATATCTTCTGTTGTGAGGTTTCTGTTCATATCTATTGCCTATTTTTAGTTGGGCTGTTTGTTATTGTTGAGTTTTAAGAATTCTTTGTATATTTTGGATACTTATTCTTTATCAGATATGTGTTTGCTAATACTTTTGTAGAGCAAAAACTTTTAATGTTAATAGTCTAACATCATTTTTGATTTTTTTTTTTTTTTTTTTTTTTTTATGGATCATGTTTTTGGTGTTGTCTCTAAAAAGTAATCACCAAACCCAAATCACCAAGAAATTTCTCCTGTAATTTCTTCTATGAGCTTTATGGTTTTGCATTTTACATCTAGGTCTGTTAACTGATGTTTTCTATAGGGTTTTTGTAGATGTTCTTTATCAGACTAAAGAAGTTTTTGATTCCTAGTTTGCTGAATTTTTTAAAATCATGTATGGATGTTGGATTTTATCAAATGCTTTCTCTGCATGAATTGATATGATTACACGATTTTTTTCTTAAGCCTGTTGATGTGGTGCATTACATTGATTGGATAGAATGTTCTATACATGCCATTTAGATCCAGTCGATTGATAGTACTTTTTAGGTCAACTCTATCTTTATTGATTTTCTGCCTGCTTAATCTATCGATTCCTGAAAGATAGGCATTGAAATCCCCAACTATAATAGTCTATTTCTCCTTACAGTTCTATCAGTTTTTAGTACCTGCATCTTGTTGCCCTGTTATTAGATTCACAGATGTTAAGGGCAGTTATGTCATCTTGAAGAATTCACCCCTTTATTATTTAATGCTCCTCTTCATTACTGATATTTTTTTCCTCTTCTGAAGTCTATTCTGTCTGAAATTAATATAGTTAGTCTGGCTTTCTTTTCATTAGTGTTAGCATGGCATATCTTTATTTCTTAAACTCCCCTCCCCACCCCCGCCACCCTTTACTTTTAACCTGAGTCTTAATAAAGTGGGTTTCTTGTGGACAGCGTATAACTGGGCTTTTTTTTCCCATCCATTCTGAAATCTGTCTTTTAGTCAGTGTATTTAGACCATTTACATTTAAAGTGATTATTGATATAGTTGGATTAATATCTACCATATGTTTTCTAGTTATTGTGTTTGGGTTTTAACTCTTTTTCTGCCTTCTGTGGTTTTAATTGGATATTTTATTACATTTTTCTTTACTCTTAGGATAACAGTTATGCTTCTTAAAAAATTTGTTTGTAGTAGTTGCCCTAGAATTTGCAATATACATTTTAAACTAACCTTAAGTCCACCTTCAAATAACGTTACACTGCTTCTCATGAAGCAAGGTATCTTATTTTCAGGTTCTCCCTCTCATCCTGCCTTTGCTATCATCCAGTTCACTTCTTTGTATGCAGTAATCACTCAATGCATTTTTACTATTTTAAACATTTATCTTTTAGATCAATTAATTCTTAGAGTTTTCATCTCTCCGCTTGCATTACCTGTCTGTTCTTACATATTGCCTACCTTGTTCATTGGACCCCTTAACCTACTAATCATAGTTATTTGAAATTTTTTGTCTGATAATTCTAGGATCTGTGCCATGTATGAGACTCATTTAATGCTTGCTTTGTCTCTTCAGACTGCGTTATTTCTCATCTTTCAGTTTTTGTTTCTTTATTGAAAGCCAGACATGATGCATCAGGTAGTAAGAAATGAAGAAATGGTTCTTTAGTGTGAGTTTTATGCTGTTCTGACTATGACTTGGGCTGTGTTTAATATTTGCTGTGGGCCAGAGGTTTTAGATTCCTCAGGTGCCCTTGTCTTGGTCCCCCATTTGTCTTTGGGTTTTTTAAAGAGCATTTTCTCAGAGGGAGTCTGGCAGCCCTTTCAGCTGTCATCCACAGCCATTACTCTGGAGCCTGTAGCCACAGTGGTAAAGCGTAGGGGAGGGGAAGCGTCCTGTGGTCAGTGAATCTCAGTCTGTAATGGGCCTGTGTCTCTGGGCTGTGCCCTTCACAGTGTTTCTTAGCTGCCCCCAACCCCACCTCCTTAGGAGGCTAGAGGGGCTTGGAGTCTGAGAAACATCCTTCCCACAGCTAGGCTAGGCTCTGGGAAGTCTTTCCCTTAGGGAGTGGGCCCTTGTTATAGAGAATGCTCTGAGCATATTGCATGGTGATGACGCCACTAGGGGATCTTCGTTGGCTTTTCATAATGAGAACCCAGTGTGGTTCCTAGGGATAGACCTGTGCAATTTTGGGGGCCCCCAAGGCTCTTGTTGTCAGGAGTTTCCCACTCATGCTAGTCCACACGCAGCTCCTAGCACCGTTTAAGTGTTCCTACCAGTTCCTACTGGCTCCAGTGGCTTCCGTTCCAAGTAGGCCAGTCTCAGCTGTGACTATGGACTCTCCAGTTTCTCCAGATTTTAGGGTTATGTTTTGACCTGTGACCTCAGTTCTCTGATGGGTCTAAGACAAGTCATTGATTTTCAATTTGCTCAGCTTTTTCTTGTTAGGATGAGAGTGGACAACTCCCAAGCCCCTATGTGTTAGAGCTGAAACCAGAAGTCCCCTTGTTGCTTTTTAATTGCTGCCCTCCCGACCTTCCCACCAGTTGAAGGGGTTGGATTGCTCAGATGTGTTGGCATAAAACATCCTTATCATTGCAAAAGCTCCTGGGTCTCTACTCTTTCCAATCAAAATATCTCTACTCTTTTCAATCAAAAAGACTGTGTTGTGGCTGCTCTACTGCCTTCTTTTGTTGCTTGGATTTTTCTTTTTACCAAACTAGATCTGGATTCTATCACAGATCTCTTAATTTTTGTGGCAGTGCCAAGTGTATGTGTGTGGGATGGGTGGGGGTTTTATAGCCCCTTTCTAATTCCCATCAGCTTCCCTCATCTCTCCCACCCCCAATCTTTGATAGACAAACATGTTTTATCAGTCTGATACAAATGCATCTTTAACCTTACTCTTGCCCCCCCCACCCATGTTTTTAACCACAACTGCTGCTAAGCTGCTGCTCAGATTCCATAGTAAAGTAGTAGACCCTTTATCCAGCAGTCAGCTTTCAGACCCTCTGTTATCTGTAATTTAGGAGCAAACCAGTAAGGAGGCAAAAACTGAGCCACCTAAGGAATAATTGCTATAAAAACCCATGTACCCTTTCTTCCTTCTTCCCCTAAAATCAATGAGTGGGACAGATCAAGGTTGTTGTGGTACATGGGGTATTTGGGCAGTCGAAGCTTGGATAGCATGAGGAGGACATCTGCCAGGGAGGGAATGGTGGTAGCAGCAGGTACATTGATAAGTGAATATATTAAGGATGATGGAAGTTAGAATTTCTCCGTGTTGGAGAAAGGAGTCGAAAATATGGAAAGAAACTAGAACAAACACTGGTATTGTATCGCGATTGAAAGTACTAGATCGCAATTGGACGTTAACTCAGTTTTTGTACAGATAGATGTATATAAAAAGAAAAATAGGTAACATGTCAACAAATGTGTGTATAAATATGTTTACGCATACATATGCATACATATATGCAGACAGACATATTGTCCCCAGCTCTGTCCACTGAGAAGTTCTTGGAGAGTACCTTGTTAGCAATGAGCCTACCTGGACTCCTTGGAGAAATGGCTGATTCCAAGGCTGGAACAAGAAAAGTACAAGATGAACTTTGATTATTTTATTGTTCCTGAAAGTACAAAATGATGGAGATATGTCAAAAGGACACAGAAGCCAGCTTAAAGGGGCTTCCACTGGCCCAAATCTGAGACAGTTTGAGCATCAAAATAATTATAGTGGATTATAACCCATTAAATAAAATAGGAAAACGTGAAACCATACTTGCATAAATAATTGAATAAATTGAAAATTTGAGGAATGGGAAATCTACAGTTTCAAAGTATCTCTCTTCAGAATACTTGTTACTTACAAAGGGAAAAAGGGCTAACCTCACAGTGCAGCTTTTCAAACACTGTCTTAATCAAGTGAGCAAAGGGAACTTTACCAGTAATAGGACAAAATCAACATCATTTGCCACCTGGTGGGGTGTGATGAAAAGGATGCAACATCACTTCTGTGATTTTTGCCAGAGATAACCTGAATTAAATTATGATCTAATTGTGCTGGAATAGCAGACAGATACAAACTGGGAGACATTCTACAGAAACATTGGCCTGTAATTTTTAAAAGCATCATGGAAGTCAAAGATTGAGAAATGTCTATATACTCAGATGGACCAAAGAGACATGACAACTAAATGCAATATGTGATTCCGAACTGGATCCATTGTAGCAAAAAGACATCACTGGGATATTTTGTAACATTTGAATGGGATCTGAGGATTCGAGGGTAGGAATTTATCTTAATTTTTTGACATTGGTGGTTGTACTGTGGTTATATAGGAGGATGTCCAAGCTTTTATGAAACATAACTACAGTATTTGGGGATTTAGGGTATTAATCAGTAGCTTATTCTCTAATGATTCAACTTAATGTTTGAGGTTGTTAAAAACAAAAGTATGTATATTAGTTGCTCAGGAGACTTGTGGCCATAACTTAGGGCTTATTTATTGCGGAGCAATTATATGTAAAGTGAGAAGCTTAATCCTCTCAGCCGTCTTGGTTCCCAGGCAGTGGAAGATTATGGAGGAACCAATGCTGCATTTTATTTATTTTTGGTCTGCTGTTGAATCATGATGCCTTCCTTAAAATGATAAGCGGTTACGCTTATCATTGCATGTGGTCTGTGAAGGACTTCAATGTGTTTTCTTATTGGCTTCCCACAGTGCCCTTCTGGTAGACAGGTCTTCTTCCACCTTTGAGATGATGACAAAATAACAATGATGGGCCATGCTTACATAGTACTTTTTACGGCCAGGTAGTAATCTAAGCACTTTGAATGCTGAATACATTCACTCATTTAATTCTCAGTTAGCCAATGAGGTAGGTATACTGTGATCATTCCATTTTACAAATAAGGGAATCGGAGCACAGAGAGGTTAAGTAAGTTGCCCAAGGTCACACAGCTTGAAAGTGGTGGAGCAGAGATTCAAGTCAGACATTCTGACTCCAGATCTGTGCCTCTCCTATCGAGACCCTGAGGAATGCTAACAATTAGCTATGTTAAGTGGCTTGTCCAGGCCCCTTGTTCATTTCTTCACTGGTTCTGCAAATCTGCTGAGTGCCTAGAAGTGCCAGACTCTGTTCCAAATGCTGGGAAAGGAATACAAGGCAGCCAGAGCCCTGGGCCCCATGGAGCTCGGCTTTTATGGGGTGTGGTTGGGGGGCGGAGGGGCGGGGGTATGTGTGGAAGAACCGGCCAGCAGCAGTGTGGCGTCCAGACACCTCACTGCCCTTGTACAGGGAGTAGTGCTACAGTTGGGCTGCTTGGCCAGGTCAGTCCCTGTGCTCAGACATACGCTTTCTTTCTCTTTTGAAGGTCGCCTGGTAGGCGCTCTGGATGCAGTGCTGGACTCCAATGCACGGGTGGCTCCATTTCGAATTCTGCTCCAAGTTCCCGGGTCCCAGGTTTATTCTCCCATAGCATGTGGTGAGTTACTGAGTGGATCAGACGTTTACTGGGCCATAGCCACGGGTGAGTTTTGTTTCAGTTGGAATTTCCAAACCTTAATGTCTGAGCACACTGCGTACCTGCATGCTGGTGGAGCTTGAAGGTAACTCCTTTTAGAACCTCATCTGCTTTTCTGAGCTGTTCTTTAACCGTCAAAAGCATATAATGGCAATAAGTGTAGACAACTTAGCTGGAGCTTGACAGGCTTTTGAGTGGTGTGTTGTCTCATGCTGCTGTATCCTATGTATTGAGCCAAACATACTGTCCAAGCCTTACATTTTCTTAATCTTGTGTCTGACACAACAAACATGTTCTTGGGTGTGCATACCTATTGTAATGGGGGAAATGTTAGAGGCTGTGTCTGATGTGGGACAGCCTTCATCTCCTGTTCCACATATGCACCAAGAGAATCACTGGGCTGCTGTGCCCTATGGGAATTCAGGGATCACCTTCTCATTCTGTCCACCTGAGGCTCAGCCCCTCCTGCAGGCACCAGCCAGTTTTCCTCTCACCACTCAGGCATCTCTGGGGCTGGCAGCCCTTACATTCTGAGAAGTCTCTTGTATTAAAAACCAAAACCAAGAGGTGACTTTTTAATTACACAAGTAATAAATGTTCACCATTTACCTTTAGAAATTAAAAAATAGTAAGAGAAGGAAAAAGGTCACCTATAATCCTTTATCCAGGACGAATCACTCTTCTAATACACATAGTTTTTTGGTTTTGCCTTTTCTCTTAACAGTTTACAAGCTACCATACATAGACTTTCAAAATCACCTCTCATTCTTTAACCACGTTGTTTTGTTTTGTTTTGTTTTTCCCCTGGGAAAAATACAAGAGTACAAAGAAGAAAATTGTCATCCGTATCAACCATCCAATACTAACTGCTGTTAACATCTTGGCATGTTTTTTTTTCCCAGCCCGTTTTGTTTTTATAAATTAAGATGAACCAGCTTGTATTTGCATAAAATGATAAAAACGGTGCATGCTCAAAATAAAGACATTAATTAACATTGAAAGGTGCAAAGAAGAAATTATCTTTGGTCCCACATCCTAGCCACCCCAGGTGACCTCTAGTCACACTGGGCTCACATCATCCTGGATGACTATAATTCATTTAGACAGGTACAAGGATAGTTATGAAGGATAGAAATATAAAAATACGACTTTTCTGACTGCTGTTTTCTAATAAAAGTATTCAGTTTTTACTTGATTTCAATAGGAAAAGAAGCTGTAGTGAAACTAAACTGCAAATGTTTCTTTAACAAAAGAGAGCTTATTTTCTAAAAGGTTCACTTAAGGTTAAGGGAAGCAATTTTTGAAAGCATTACAAGGTTAGAATTGTGTCTTTTTAAAACAGTGTTTCAATTCTGATGTTTATTGATTTCTCATCCTCAAGGACAGGGAAACAAGCGTTCTTATTCTTACCCTACTTCTCTAATCTCTTTAAAAAGTTTCATTATTAATTTTACATTGTAATTCCTGTTTTGTAACTTTGCTTTCCATCATTGTTTGGCTCTGTTCTCTATTTAGATTAATTTAATGATTCTACTCAGGTATGACTTTCCCAATGTAGAATCTTTTATTTTGGCTCATCTTTTAATTGACTACATTCCTGTTTTCTTCCCTCCAAAGTGACTCACATTTGCACATGTTTGTCCCTTGCTCTTGGACTTGAATGACACCTTGGCTGAGTACGATAGTCCATGGCCATACTCTAGAGCTTGGTGGCTATTGCTCTGGGATCTTTCAGTATTTAATGTGGTAGTGGGAAAAATCTCAGGCCGATCTGATCCCCCTTCCCCTTTTGAGTGATGTGATTTTTGTGCATATAACTGTCTTTATTGTTGAAGTTTAGTAACATGGTTACAATTTGTTACTGCCTTGAGCACATTGTGTTAAATTTTTCTTGAACTTGATGTGCTCTCTCCACATGCAGATTGATGAATCGTTTTAGGAAATTTTCATATTCTGTATATGTATTTTTAAAAGTGCATTTATGTTCTATTTATTGCATTTTCCACATCAAGAACACTTTATGTTGGACAGCTGTGGTTTGTTTGCTTTTCATTTCTGTCTGATTATCTGCCTTTTTCAACTGCACTCTCCATGCTGTTCGTAACTCTTTCCTCTAAGTAAAAAATTCCAATGTATTCCATACTTTGCTGCTTTGAACTTATTTACCGATTTTTTGTTTGTTTTGATCCTCTATTCATTTCCTGAGGTTTCCAATCTCCCTCTCACCTCTATTATTTCACCATCTCATCTTTGAGCTCTTGTTTTATTCACGTTTTTATTGTGGGAGCATGAATCCTTCGTGAGAATTTCCTTTGCTTCTCTGAGTGTTCCATTTTCTTCTAGGACAGAATCTCTCTTTTGAACACCTCATTCTCATTTGTTCTTCTGTGCTGTCCAGTATCTTGCTTAGGTGTGTTTCTCCTCATCTTGTTCATGCTCAGACATAGTTACCTCAGACCAGCGCTATGTTATTTGCACTAACATAGTGAGTGTGACTTTTTAACTTGCATTTTGGGGACAGCAGAGAGGACTGGTGTGCTGCTGGGCATGGGATATGATGGCAGAGCCCTGTTCCTTTTTCTCCCCTGTTTCTCTCCTCTCTCTTTGCCCAGGCAAAACGACTTGGTTTCACTCTGAATTTGAGGCTTTTGATGGGGATATTTGGATTTTTTTCTCACTAAACTGGCTTCTGGGGAGTTGGCAGGGTAGGAACTCTGCTCAGTTCCTGAACTGTTTTATCCTTGATGCTGACAGTAGCCAGTTGGGCCCTGGGAGGACCTTGAAACTACAGCGATACAATATAATAGCTACGCAGCATTCAGCCTTATAGTTGTAGCCTAATTTACTCATTCACTCTTTCTGATTTTTAAAAGGGTTTTAAAAACTTAAATGGGTGTTATACTTAAAGATTCCAGGACACTCACAATCCCCGCAGTCGATTTATTTGAAGCGTTTGATGCTTGCCACGCACCAGACATGTGTTTGGTGTTGGGTGTGAAGAGGCGGGGTGGTCTCCTTCCATCTGGCTTTCCAGGGCCATGAGGAATACAGATAGCAACCTAGCAATGGCAAGTACAGGTGGAGCAAGGATTAGGAAAGCGAGACAGGACAGGACTCACGAAAAGCACATGATAAAGAATTGCTGCATCAAAGGGTATATATTTGGAATGGCATATATATCTCTCTTCAAATCGCCTGCCATCACAGCTGTAGCGGCTTACACTGGCTCCCCACACCCCACCAGAGTAAGTCATCCTGAGCAGATTTCACTCCTAAACCATTCTTTCTGTTGAACCAAGATCTACTACCTTTAATTTCCACTTGGCTAGACATTTGCCTTGGACCTGAACCATGGCAGGTCTATAGATGCTTCACTTTCTTTTGTCATATTGGCCAGAGAATGTCCCCCAAGTAAGCAATTGTACTCTTCAGTGCAGTTTTTCTTGGGTTAAGGAAGAGAAAATGGTGAGGGTATTTGTTTCTGGGGCTTATAGTATTGATTTAGATACTTAGGCCTATTTGGGGAGTACTCAGGCTTCTTACAGTGTGTTATTGACTCACCATATTTAATATTTTATTGTGTCTTGAGCATTGAGAAAGGATTCCTGCTCAGGATTTCAGGTCTCAGATAGAGCACAAACAAGAACAGTAGAAAGGGCCTGGATGGCACCAAGACGTGGGCAGGGACAGGAAGAGTGGCCTGCAAGAATGATTTATATCTTCATTGGATTTTGGCTGCTCGCACAACAGTATGGGGAGACATAGAGGCTTGAGAACGTTTTTCTCAGTTTCTTTATAAGCAGAAGTGGAAGAGATGGGTAGATAATGTCATGGGTAAACAATATTATTATTTGGAAACAGAGATCTGTGAATGACTGGTTGGAAGCAGACAAGAGAAAAGTTGCTATTATTTGTTTAACTTACGTGGACCAAAGACTCCCAAGGCTTTATAAACATGGCCTCGGTGGCCAACAGATATCGAGAGATTATCTATGAGTACATGTGAGAGGGTGGACAGAGGAATGTGCCCTGTCATTCAGGTCAGGACCCAGACGTCCCCACCTCAGACAGGCCACCCCTCACACCCTGCCGATTGTTTTCTCTGTTCTGGCACCCGAGTCTCTCCGGTACTTATCACTCCTATCATTTCCTGTTTTGTTTTTTTTTTGTTTGTTTGTTTTTTGGTTTTTGGGGGGGCTTGTCTCCCTCCTGAAAATAAGTTGCCTCATAGTCATGTTCACCGCTGACCCTCCAGTGCCCAGGAAAGAGCCTGGGGTTCAATAAGGAGCAGGTGAGCAAATGAGCAGTGAAGTGTGTGGACAATAAGGGCCGGACTTCTGTATAGGAGGAGGGGAGGTGGTGTGTGGGATCACAATGACAACTTGAGCCCTTTTGGAGAAGCAGCGTGGGGTATTCCAGGGGTGGGCAGTGGCCTGGGTCTGAAGCTCTGTACTCAGCTACCAGGATCATTGAGCAGTAGAAAAACTTGTAAAACAGGGGTCTTGCTTTCTTTTCTAAAAAAAATTTTTATTGTGGTAAAATTCACATAACATAAAATTTACCATCTTAACCATTTTTAAGTGTTCAGTTCAATGGCATTAACTACATTCACACATGATCCATCTCCAGGACTTTTTTCATCTTCTCAAGCTGAAACTCTGAGACTCCCTATTGCCCCTCCTCCAGCTTCGGAAACCACCATTCTACTTCCTTTATGAGTCTGACTACTCTAGGGACCTCATGTAAGGGGAGTCAACACAGTATTTGTCCTTTGGTCTCTGGCTATTTCACTCAGCATAATATCCTAAAGGTTTATCCACATTGCAGTATGTGTCAGTTTCATTCCTTATAAGGCCAAATAGTAATCTATTGCATGTCTGCTTTCTTTTCGAAATCAGATCTATGATGATTGGTGCACAAGTAGAAACCAAGGACATAGTGTATGGAACCAGGAGAGTTGAATCCCAGGAGATAATTTCTAATCATGGTCCGAAGAGGGAGAAACCAGGTGGGGATTAGAGGCCCAGGGCTCCAGCCTGCAGGTGGGTCAGCTTTTGACTGACTTGACACCTAAGCTGTAAAGAGCTCTTTGGGGCCCTGGAAGAATGAGATTTTGTCAGGGTTTCTCTGTCTGATGGTCTCAGCCTGTGCTTTGTCCTACAGTTGAGAAGTCCAGGCCACACCAGGCTGTGAGTTACTGATTTATTATTTCATGTTCCTGTTGGTAGGTGGTTCTTGATGCTACTGCTGTGTTATTCATGCACACAGTTTTATTCTTTGCCATGGCTCTAAACATTGAGTTAGCTGTTGTCTTTGCCTGGTTTTTAGGAAATAGAAAAGCCCAAGCAAGACTCTGGATTATCTGCCTAGATCGTTCCAGGAGTTGAATTGATTATGCAATAATTTGACCTTTTAATATCGATTAATTCATATATGGTGTAGATTGTCTTTTCTGGTTACTAAAAAAAGACTTGATTGCTATGCTCAGAGGGAACCAGGGTGGTGTCCTGCCAAGAACAGGGCCAAGATCACAGAAGCTTTATGAGAAACAATTAAACCTTTGTATGGATCATCTTTTAATAGCATTCATGTTTTTACAGACCTGAGTTTACACTCCAGAGTGCCAAGTAGTTTTGTGATCCTGTTTATGGCAGCCTAAGTGCAAAGTCCTCATGTTCCTTGCAAGGTCTATCCCATGGTCTTGAGTGAAATAAGAGCGGGAAAACAGAAAAAGAAGACAAGTGGTGGTGTGAGTGATGACACTGTGATACTGGCTTCTACCAGCAGATGCAGAGAGTTTCAAGCCCACTAAGGGGAGATAAATGCCCACTGGCTGGGCAGATGCAAATCTGTATCTTGGGAGCGGGTATATGTGTAGTTTGAAAAAAAACTTAATGTTTTAGGTTAAGCAAATAGAAAAACATGATTGTGAAATTTCAAGGATCATTAAAGAAAGCGCTGGTATTTTTGCTAATCAGAAGATGGCATATGTTTTAAGAAACTGAGAATCACAGAAGTTATGCTTTCCAGTTTAAAAAATACTTTACTTCCTCATTTGATCCTCTCAACAGTGTATTAGCAGGGATAATTATTGGTATCAGAGAGGGAAGAAGCAAGGTGCAGGTTGCTTAGTGACTTGCCAGGGCCACATCTTGCGTCAGGGGTACCTCACTGGTGGCCCAGGTGCAAGTTCTTACAAAATGTTTTGAGTGTTCTTTCTGATGTGCTGTCATCTCTTATCTCTGCCCTTGACCATGGCTGGAGTTTTAGTTTTTTGTATTCCACATCATCACTGTTTGCCTCGTCTGTGGAGAGCAAATTTTATTATGGAAGGACATGTCCCAGCGTGGATTAGATTAATGTCTTGGTGAACTTTGTGCCAGGGCAGCAAAGGAAGTACCAGCCAGATATTTTTCAAGAACAGAACTCACTGTGCACTTCAAGGAAAGGAGGCAAGAGGAAAGGTGGAGCCTTTTCTGAGTGTATAGTCTGAGGTCACTCATGTGAGGTGTCACACTTATTTTCAGTTGCTTGGGATTTCCTTAGAACAACATTGGCTGGAATTTTCCATGTGTAACTTACACTTGGAAATTGCTGAGGGGTGCCATGCTAATTTTTTTCTACTAGGGAGTTTCTATCACCAGGCTTACTGTTTTAAGTAAAGCAGTTCTGCTTATGCTTCAGTAATTAAACCCACTGAAGATGTTCTTCCATTAGGATGTTGCTTATAGTTATTTAAAAAGCAGGCAATTCTTGAGCCCAGGTTTTAGCCTTAGTAAATTTGGAGGTCAAAAGTCATATTTTAAAAAAAACAAAACAAAAAACAACTTTTAAACCAGGAAGATACTTGAAGACCCCATGCTCTGAGTTCCCCATTGCAGTAGTCCCCCTCCATTACAATTAGCCCTTTTCCTCCCTCTTGCAACAATTCTTTTGCATAAAATTTCCCCTTACCTAAATCCTGATTTTTCTTTTGACATACTTAAGAATAAACATGACCTATACAGAAACTTGTAAGTTTTTAAGCCGAAATCAGACGTTCCTCTAGCATATTATCGTACAGGTCACCTAATTTCTGCATGGGACATGGCTTGTTTGCCACAGGAAGCCCTTTAGAAGGATCTGAGCAAATATCTAGTTTCATCCTTTTCATTTTGGTAGATAAGAAGAGAGGGACTAGGCATGTGGGTTTCAAAATAAGATGACTTTGGTAAATGACTTTGTATTCAATGATTAATAATCGAGAAAGGCAGAGTGTGAGAGAATCATTCTGACTTGCTGTGGTGTCAGGAGTGTGCCTTTTCCTGCTGTTTTTTTCTGGTCTGGGTGTGTCATGCTGGCTTCCAGGCGTTCCTGAGAGCTCCTTTCACACTTGCTGTTTTTCGGTCTTTCCTGACATACATTAGAATCGTATAGATCTGCGTTGCCTGGGGCTGGGTGTGATCTTGGTTTTAAAAGGAAATTCAGAGTATGAAATTCTCTGTCCATTTTTTTTTTTTTTTTTTTTTTTACTCTGCTTTCACTTCTGATTTTCCAGGATATTCCTCATGGGTGGTCAGTGATCCAGGATTATGCCCCCCCCCTTTTTTTTAAGGGGTTTTAAATTCTTTTATAAATATTTAAGAACATACACCAAAGTAGAGAGGACAGAATAATGAAATCCTCCAGATTCATTACACAGTTGCCTTAGGACCATCACCCAAGGTGCATCAAGACCTTTACCCAAGTTGCGTTGGGACCAAGGTTTGCTAACCTTTATCTGAGCTCATTTTTACCCGCTCCTGACGTACTTTAAAGCAAATCCTAGAAATATATTTCACCCCTATATTTTAGTAAATATATGGTCATTCTGACCTCACTGTAATGGTATTGCCGAACTAATAGAGTTAATTGGCATTCTTTGCTATTACTAGTACTCACTGCATACTTAAGCTTCCTGCAGGCTTCAAGAATCCTTCATAAATCTGTTGTTCTAATCCATTTGATTGGTGTCTCTTATGTCTCCTTTAGTCAAGAAAGCCTCCACGCCCCTCCTCCCATCCCACATAATTCCTCTAGTCATTGACTTGGTGAAAAATGGGGCCAGTTTTTATGTAGAATGTCCACGTGCTATATTCATCTGTTTCCCTCCTCAAGGCATCACGTAACTCACTTCTCAGTCCTTTGTATTTTCTGAAAACTAGAAGGGGCTTACAAAGACTCAGTTTATTTAAGGTTCAAGTTTTTAAAAAGGAATGCTTAATGGGTAGGTCTATATCTTTCATGCTGCATCCTCTCATGCGGCACATGTCATGTGGGGTCTTACTCTTAATGAGCTTAGGCCAGTTAATGAGTTCAGATAATGGCTTCTATTGCATTCTTTCCCATCCACCTTTCATATAGTAGTTTTACTATATGAAAGTTTGATTCTCTCAAACTCTGCCTTTTTCGATTATTAAGGAACCATTGAATACAAAGTCATTTACCAAAGTCATCTTATTTTGAAACCCACATGCCTAGTCCCTCTCTTCTCATCTACCAAAATGAAAAGGATGAAACTAGATATTTGCTCAGATCCTTCTAGAGGGCTTCCTGTGGCAAACAAGCCATGTCTCATGCAGAAATTAGGTGACCTGTAAGATACATGCTAGAGGAAAATCTGATTCCGGCTTAAAAACTTACAAGTTTCTGCATAGGTCATGTTTATTCTTAAGTATGTCAAAAGAAAAACAAATCAGGATTTAGGTAAGGGGGAAATTTTATGCAAAAGAATTGTTGCAAGAGGGAGAAAAGAGCTGATTGTAATGGAGGGGGACTACTGCAATGGGGAACTCAGAGCGTGGGGTCTTCAAGTATCTTCCTAGTTTAAAAGTGTTTTTTTTTTTTTCTTTTTTAATATGACTTTTGACCTCCAATATTTGCTGCCCAAATTTTTTTTACATATCAGAAAATGGTGATTTTTCTAATTCGATCAGTCCTCTTTCACCACTGTCAGCTTGAGCTCATCAACTAGGACTATTTGGTCACTCTGAGATGGGATACAGTCAGAAAATGTAAGAAAAGAATGCTCACTTTTGCCCTTCAATTGCTTTTCATTGGTGTAAGGAGTTGGTGCCTTGTGAATTATATGTTTTTGTTTTAGCTTTATTTTCCTTTCTTCCTATATCCCTTTTTGAACTCTCATTTCAAAGTCAATGTCTCCTGCTCTCAACATTTTATTAAAAATTTCAAGCATATAAAAAGTTGAAAGGATTGTACAGTAACACTGTAAGCCAGGAGTTTTATATATTCAGTCTGTTTCAGTTAATTGTAGTCCTTTTGATACTCAGATTGTTATTGTCTGCTCCCTGGACCACTTTCCTGTGGCTTCTGTGACTTCATTTCACTTCCATTCATCTTTGAGTTCTTCCTTGCTCTCTGGCCAACAAGATATTAAATGTTCATCTTGTGCATTTTTCTGCCTCCTCTCTGGTTCCTTTTAGTGGCACATGGTGTTTAGGGACCACAGTCTGGGGTTTAGAGTTGCTCATTGTTACTGGGTTGTCATTGCTTCTTAGGTTTTTCAAGTAAGTATGAGCTAAGAAGTATGTGTTATGAAAAAGAACAATAAATCATGAGTTCATACTTTCTAATTCTGTAAAACTACATATAACTTAATTTTCGTTTTATATTTGTTTTTCTCATACACTGAAAATCTTGGTTTCTAACAGTATTCATGGAATTCTTGATCTTGCTATATTTCATACACACATCCACACACTCTCACACATATTATTTCTAAATAATACCAATATTACTATTAACAGTAAGCGTACTAAATGAAATTTGAGTTTTGCACCCCTGTTTGGTCTTAGAACATGTTTAACTATGGATGTATAATAAATATAGTTTAAGATGCTTATTTTCTCTATGTATGTACAGGTGTGCCTTGTTTTATTGTGCTTCACAGTTGTGATTTTTAACAAGTTGAAGGTTTGTGGCAACCCAGCATCGAGCAAGTCTATCAGCACCATTTTTCTAACAGTATTTGCTCACTTCATGTCTCTGTCACATTTTGGTATTTCTTACAATATTTCAGACTTTTTTTTTTTATCATATTTGTCATGGTGATCTGTGATCATTGATCTTTGATTTTACTATCATAATTGTTTTGGGGTGCCATGAACAACAACCATATAAGACAGTGAACTTAATTGATAAATGTTGTGTGTTCTGACTGCTCCACCTATCGATTGGTCCCCCGTTTCTCTCCTTCTCCTTGGGCCTCCTAGTCCCTGAGACATAATAATATTGAGATTAGGCCAAATAATAACCCTACAATGGTTTTAAAGTGTTCCAGTGAAAGGAATAGTCAGACATCTACTCCTGGTGAAGGTGCTGTGAAGATTGTTGAAATGACAAGGGTTTAGAATATTACATAAACTTAGTTGATAAAGCAGCAGTATGGACTGAGAAGGCTGACTCCAGTTTTGAAAGAAGTTCTGCTGTGTGTAAAATGCTATCAAATAGCATCGCATATTACAGAGATATTGTTCATGAAAGGAAAAATCAATTGTGTGGCAAACTTTATTGTCTTATTTTTTAAAATTGCCACAGCCACCAGTCTTCAACAACCACCACCCTGATCAGTCAGCAGCCATCAACATTGAGGAAAGACCCTCCATCAGCAAGAAGATGATGACTCAGTGAAGGCTCAGAGATGGTTAGCATTTTTAGCAATAAAGTGTTTTTTAATTAAGGTATATAATTTTTTAGACAATGCTATTGCACAGTTAATAGACTACAATGTAATATAAACATAATTTTTATATGTTCTGGGAAACCAAAAAATTCAAGTTACTCTGTTGCAATATTTGCTTTACTGCAGTGGTCTGGAACTGAACCCACAATGCCTCTGAGATCTGCCTGTGTTTCAATAACCTGATAAACAGTTAAGTTTATGCAGTTATTAAATTATTACAGGTTGGTTTTTTTCACATTGATTTAACTTATTTTTTTTTTAAATGCAAAGCTTTTTTTATGATTCCTTAATCAAACCTGTAAAACAGAATATTTGTAGAGAAACCATGTTTTCATTGCTGCCCTCTTCCCTGCTTTCTTCTCTCTGCCATAGGGAACCCTTTTTTTTTTCTTTTTTACAAATATTAAACAATTCGTTTCTCTCTGTATTTCTCCGCCCTTTTTTTATTTTGATCAAATATGTTCTGTTTCATGCCTTCCCTTTTTCACAACGACACATCCTGGAACTCATTCCTTATCAAAGAATAGAGATTGTTTTCTTGTTCTTCTTTGTCTCGTCTTTCATTGTGTGGAAAGACCAGAGTTCATTCAACCTATCCTTTACTGATGGGCATTTGTGTTGTTTTCCACCTTTGCCATGGCAAAGAATGCCCAGTGAATAACCTGGTAAATAAATAATTTTGTCCTTTTGCTGCTGAATCATTGGGATGGATTACTAGTAATGGGGTTATTGGATCAAGGAGTAAATTAATATGAAGTTTCGTTAGATATTACTAAGTGCAGCTCCCTTCATTTTACCATTTAAAAACTTACCCATCAGTATTGGATGAAAGGGCCTGCTTTCCCAGACTTGCCATCAGATTTATTGTCAAACTTTTGGATTTTCGCCACCCCGTAGGTGTTTCTGCAGTTTTAATTTTCATTTTTTTATTATGAGAAAGTTGAACATCATTCATGTTTAAGGGCTGTTTTCAAAACCTCCTTGTTTTTGTCCTTTGCTAAGTATTTTATTGGATGGTGGTTCTTTTTTACCCTCAATTTTTAGATACTATCTATCTATTGGGACTGTTAGTCCTTTATCCGAGATAGGAAATTACAAAAATGTTTTCACAGTTTGTCATGTGTTTTAGTGGCTTTGCTTTTGCTGTGTTTTACCATCACCAATGTTTTTTGTAGTTGTTGTTTGTCTTGTTTTGTTTTGTTTTATGTAGTTGGATTTGGAACTTATCTTTTAGACTTTCTGATTTTTGAGTCATGGTTAGGAAGGTTTTCTTATTCCTAAGTTATACAGGGGTTTACTCATGTTTTCTTCATATACTTGTAAATTCATTATTTTTCTTTTAGTAGTTTTTAAAGCTGTTGTTCCATATCTTCCGGCTTGCATTGTTTCTGAGATCTCATTCTTTGCTTCTCCATAAATAGTGTCTTTATTATTGATTTTCACCAGTTTGATTATGATGTGCATTAATGTGATTTCCTTTATGTTTTTTCTGTTTGGGTTTTATTGAGATTCTTAGATCTGTGTTTATAGTGTTCATCAAACTTGAAGAAAAATGCCAGCTTTTATTTTTGTCAAATATATATGTAATTTTTTTTTCTGTTCTCTAGCCCTCCTCCCCTGTTTTCCCTAGGACTCCAATTACGTAGTTTTAGCTGCCGCTTGTTGTTCCACAGCTCACTGATGCTCTGTTTTTCTTGTTAAACCTTTTTCCTATTTTTTTTCCACTTTAGATAGTTTTCATTAATATGTCTTCAAGTTCCCTATTCTTTTTTTTTTTCCTGCAAGGTCTAATTAACTTTTAACCCCATCCAGTGTATTTCTGATTTCAGATACTGTTTTTTACTCCTAAAAGTTTGATTTGGATCTTGTTGTATATTTTCCATTTAGCTTCTTACCATCCTTATGCTGACCTCTACTTTTTGAACACATGGAGTATATTTATAATAGCTGTTTTATGTCCTTGTTTATGGATTCTTTTATCTGTGTTGTTTCTGATTCTGTTTCTATTGATTGGATTTCTTTTGGTTATAGGTCATATTTTCCTACATCTTTGCTACTGTCCCTACTTCTAAGAAATAAGTGTTTCTTATGGCACTAATACCAGGACATTTAAATGACTATTTAAATTATAAATTAAAAACCTCTTACTTTTGGTATTAAAGAGGTTGAGTTTATCTGTTTTTCACTTATTTCAAGTACTTTTAGGGACTCATTATTTTAACTTGAAGGCAAAAAGGGCACAGAAATTGTGTAAAAAGAAAGTTTTAAAATTTGTTTTCCTGAACTATTTAGTGAGAAATATACATAGGTAATAGTCTTGTAAGTCATGATGATGTGATGTTGATAGTACGCTTTTACATGTTCCTACAAAGATACTGCTTCAGACATACACATGGGATGTGAGAGTCTCCACTTTAAGAATGTATATAATTTTTAATTTCTAAAATTTAAAGCCTTTGGTCCAACCCTCTTCCATCATTTTTGATTTTTATTCAGATTCCTTGCTTCTTAGTTACTCTGTGTGTAATGATTGTCGAGTGGGATTTAGGAATGACACTGCCTTGACAGTTACACTTTTAATTAGTCCCTTCGTGTCTTTGGCTTTTGGTCCAGGCATTTAGACAGTAGACATTTAGTGTTTGGACAGTAGAGAAATGTTTCACTATTACAAAGGAGCATATCTGAGCTGTGCTCGTGAGATGACCACTTCATTGTCAGTTAAGATCTAAATGGCTGGAGAAGAAAATTCGGTTGGATAATTATTATGTAGAGATAGACAGAGGTGATTTGTAAAATTGAAGCTTGGATCAGATTATTTATGGCTGTTTGTGCAGAAGCTATAGGTATAGGCAATGGGATGCTTATTTTATTTTCTGAAAATACCTCTAGTGAAAACATTAGAGAATAAATATTATGTGTGCATTAAAAAGTGATTCAGCTGTTGGGAGCTGCCCCTCCCCCTACACCCCTGTCTCTCCAGGCTCCCACCTCCACTGTGTTACAGATAGAACCAGGCCTCCAGGTTGGCTCTTTTCTGCACCTAGAAAATGGAAATAATAATACCTACCTTGCACTCTTTTTATAAAGATAAACATTACAAAGTATATGGCATACCTAACAAAATCCTTGGATCATGCTAGGCATTCAGAAAATGTCCTTTGTCTGCCACCTCTGGCTTTTCTTTCTTAGAACATAGGGTTGGTCATTTATAAATCATCAGTACTGCTTGTTTTGTGGTCTTAAGATTCCTCATAGTGTATTTTAGTTTTACATAGGGATTTATAAATCTTATTTTTGACTTCTGCGGATAATGTTTAAGATCCACTGAACTTTAATTTTCTTAGAGAAAAGTCTTTTTCTGTAAAATTAGGGACCTTAATAAAACAAAGTATAATTTTGCTGATTGGACTTCTGTTATAATCCATAGTACTCTTATAAATTTTGGTTTTTGAAAACTGTGTTAATCTGTGTGGGCTGCTATAACAAGACTATGGATTGGGTGGCTTAAACACGGAAATTGATTTTCTCACAGTCCAGGCTGGAAAGTCCAAGATCAAGGTTCTGGCAGGGTTGGATTCCTCTGAGGGCCTCTCTCTTTGGCTTGTAGACAGCTGGCTTCTTGCTGTGTCCTCACTTGGCAGATCCCAGATGTCTTTCTCTTCTTATAACAGCAGTCCTATCAGATCAGAGCCCTACCAATATGACTCTGTTAGCCCTTAATTACCTCGTTAAAGGCCTTGTCTTCAAATATGGACACATTAGATTTTAGGGCTTCATCATGTGAACTTGGGTGGACAAATTCGAGACTTGACAACAGCTGTCCTGTCTTGAAAGGCCCATAGCAAGAAGCAGGGGGAATACTGCTATAGTGTTGAGTTAATTTGTAGGCTTTTTGTCATTCTGCCCTTCAGTAGGTTTCAAATTCTCACTTTATCTTGTCATTTTTACATTTCCCACCACTTGTATGTCTGTAACATGGTAGATTTCAAACTTTTTTTGACCGTGACCCACTGACAGAAATATATTTGTGTTTGTGCATAACTTTAATAAATACTTTGTCAGTAACTGCCCTTATAAAGTGGCATATATTCTAATTTCTATTCTATTTCATTTTTTAAGTGATTTTCCAATGGGCTACTTCATGTAATTTGGAAAACATGGCGACATGTGGAGCAACGTTGCTTTTTAGTCTTTGACAGTCACGGATGTGCAGCCAGCTCACATTGGTTTACGGTATTTTTGAAGCCCATCATAAGACTTCCCTGCAGAGGAAATCATAGTTTGGAAAATTTTCCTGCCATTTGGCAACTTTCATAGGAAATGGAAGACAGTGGAGTGGAAAAATTTCATTATACTGATTGCCTTTACTGGGAGAGCCCTACAGCTACATCTTATGTTCAGGAACAGAGTAACTGTGGCTGAGGGATGGATTTTATGTGTGTTTATTTTCTCTCAAGGTGTGGGCTCGGTTTTGTTTTAGAATTATCTTTTCCTATCATAAATTCCTCCACAGTAGGTAGAATTCTTATAAGAATAATAGTTTAATTTTTTGATGACTGTTTCAAATCTTAATTCCACTTGATATACTCTATTGGGACTTCATTATAACTTATCCATGGTGTCTGTGGTTATCAGTTGAGGAAGACACACGTGGTTAGCTGTTAACAACTGTGTTGGCCCTATGAGTATAATAGGATAAATGAAAACCTACTTCATGTCACCCAGGAAGATAACACTCAGGAAAATGGGATTGCAAGGGAGAGTGCTCACTCTGCATATAAGCACAAAGTAGCTTTTTAAAGTGTCAAGCCACAGGAATTACTGGACCTACAGATTGTGTAAGTGTTATTTAAAAATTGAAATACAGCTTATTCTGGGAGGACTCCAGGATACTTCAAGGTTGTAGAGAATGTGTCCGTACCTAGTTTGCCTTTCATGTGATATACCTGATCTTAGAGAGGTACTGGAGCCTCCACTTCCTCATTCAGTCTTCACTACACATCAGTGGGACACTGCCTAACATAGAAAGATTCTCTCCCCTTTCTTGTTTTTCCTCATTCCTCCAGATCTGTTTGTAAATAAGAAGTACATGAAAGCATACAACAGATTAAAGGCCAATAAAGATATTCCTTTCTCTATTTATTCCTTGCTTTAAAAAATTCTGATCAGTTGGTTTTATTATGATGGATAATAAAGGATAAGGATTTAGAAAGAGAAAACCTGTACAGGCGTATTGGCTGTACAGGCTTCAGCGAAGACCCAGACACTGTTGCTATAGTGTTGAGATTTAGGTCCCCGCCCCTTTTTATTTTTATTTTTTTCGGTGATGGATACCTATACTGTTGCCATCTGAGGACGCTGAACAAGTGAAGTTTAGGCAAGAGGCAGGTGAACCAGATATACACGTAAGCCACGTCAGCACTGAGTGTGAGGAATCAAGCAGGCAGTGTGGGTCCTAAGGACAGGTAGATGGCATTTGGAAGCTTTGGGAAGGTCATGCTGTGAATGCTGGAATTGTTTGGTTTGATTTTGTTTCAAAATAATCTTTCCTTTTCACAAGAGGAATGGGAAGCCTGAGGGCCAGGGGTTTCTGGACACCACGGGGGCCCTCCCAGGTGGGAGGGAAGCAGAGAGTAATAGGATGGTCACACTCACCCCAGAGCTAGCTCTCCTAAACCCCATGTGCGCTGCTGCTTGTGTTTATTGATCTGTAAAGGGAGGTGGGATGGAGGATAGCTGGTTGTTATGGACTAAATTGTGACCCTCACAAAATTCAGATGTTGAAGCCCTAGCCCCCAGTGCAATAGTATTTGGAGGTGAGAACTTTGGGAGATATTAGATGAAGTCATGTGGGGGGTTTGTGTCCTCACAAGAAGAGGAGGAGACTAGGGATCCTGCTCGCTCTCTCTTTCTCTGCCATGTAAGGACAAAGGGAGAAGGCAGCTGTCTACAAGCCA
The DNA here is from genome assembly GCF_000151845.1 of Pteropus vampyrus. Classification (NCBI taxonomy): domain Eukaryota; kingdom Metazoa; phylum Chordata; class Mammalia; order Chiroptera; family Pteropodidae; genus Pteropus; species Pteropus vampyrus. The sequence continues at coordinate 283,622 of NW_011889322.1, forward strand.
GAAAGGAGTCTCACTAGGAACCAAATCTGCCGACACCTTGATTTGGGACTCTTAGCTTCCAGAACCATGAAAAATAAAATCTGTTGTTTGAGACAGTCTACAGTGTTCTGTTAAAGCAGCCAGAGCTGACAAAGACACTGGTCAGGCGCTCCTGGTCCAGGCTCAGATGTCCTGACCCTGATGACAGGTGTTGAGTAGAGAGACCCATGGAGCCGATCCTCCATGATGGGAAGACTGGCTTTAACGATGACCAAAGGACATTGCTTTAGCAAGGCCATGCCTAAAATTGGGAGAATACAAGGAAATAAATGCCATTGTTTTAAACTCTTGTTTTTCCTCATGAAGTATTCTGTTAGAACCTTCTGTTTAGGCCTTCCTCAGCTGCCCATTCAGAATGACAGTCCTAACACAGGTGTTCTTCCTAGTCCCTGGCCCTGGGTCCATGAGTCCAGAGTGAGTTTTCTGTCCTGTTCATGTGTGTGATATTTATAAGATCCTCATGTACATTTATACTTTGGGGAGAAGAAAGCTGCAAATAACATAAAAATTCAGCATTAATGAAATGCATGTCTGGCTTTTGCATAAGTGGCATGTGGCTCTGTTGACCGTTGTGCCTCCCACATTAGCGTGATCATCATGCACTGTGGTTTGTTCCACAGCCTTTCACTTCTTTGAGATTAGGGCACGTCCTGCTTCCCATTTTGCAAATCCGGCTCTCCTTGCCAGGCATTCATCTATTTCTGGACTAGACATACCTGGTGCACACGTGCCTTTTCTTGTCCAGGACCACACTTGCTTTAAGTCAGTGGACATTATTGAGCATCTGCTATGGGCCAGGTTTTTCACTAGGAGCTGGCACCGTCCCTGTGTCCAGGTGCCCATTGTCCAGTGGAGAGGAAAAGAGGGCTCCCTGAGAGAGAATATGGCCAACTAAAACAATCAAGCATTTTGGTAATGGTGTCGCTTAATATTTAATGATAGGGCGACGTTGTTGTCATCATTGCCTTTGAAAGAAATTAACTTTATACAATTTAACATTTTTGCGTTTTCGTTTTAACATGTACTATGAAACCTTTTTATATATATTTTGAAAGGCTATTGTCAATGACGTGGAATACAAATTCGTAAACCTGGAAGTCTCCTAGGTGTTGGGGTTAACCATGCCTATTGCAAGTGTTCATGCCCTTGGGCAACCAAGAGGCTCTTCCTCTGTCAACCTGGGCTGAGGTCCTTCTTGAGCATCTGTCATTCTCACAGGTGAAGCTATCTGAGACCAGTGTGAGTTGATCTGCTGCTTGGGGCTTGTATCCCTGGAATAGCTAGCTGTCTAATGACAAATATTTCTGTCATTTGTGTAGCGGGACTCCCTATGTTAGGGAAGCAGGACATCCACAGAGAAGTGGTGAAGAGTAACCTGATTGATTGGCTGGCTCATCTGTGTGGCAGTGCAACAGGCATTCACAAATCCCAGTGCTGTGGTGGGGGAAACTGGGTCCAGTGAAGGGTGCCTGCCTTGTCCGCTGGCAAACTGTGGTCCAGCATGTGAGAAACTGGGCTGTTTCAATACCATAATCACAGGATTCGTGATATTTAGAAAACAAATTCATGTTCTGGGAATTAGTTTTGTCTTTTAATCTCGGTGTGTTTTTCTCTTCTAACCCAGGTGCAACGTTAGAGGAAATAAGCCAGCATTGGGACTGGCTGGAGCAAAATCTCCTCCATACCTTGTCTGTCTTTGATAATAAAGAGGACATTGCCAGCTTTGTCAAAGGGAAGGTGAAGGTAGGTTCCTTGGTTATAATGTTTCTCCCTTAGAAGACTATAGAGTATATGTAATAGTAATGAAACATATCTGGTGTCACACAGTCAGGCAATTGTTAGCTTTAGACCAAAATTTTCGAACCTCACAAGGAAGACAATTCATTCATTTTCTAAAGAAAGACTTTTAACTCCAACTTAGGTAGTTTTTCAGGGTTGGTACATTGAGTTCACATGCTTGAGCTGACTATTTGATCCTCATATTCCTCTAGGGAAGGACAGGGAGGTATATCAAATAGGGATTTGTTTGAGAACCGAGGTTTAGCAGTCAGTGACTCACCCGACTCACAGCTGGTCAGTGGCCAAGCAAGAGACCTGTTCATAGGTGTTGGTCCTCCAGCTTGTTTCTTCCCACTGTGGCGTGTTTCTGGGTATGGACAGACGGTGTAGTGAGCGGTGGTGTAGTGAGCTGTTCTCATTCATCCTATATGTCTCTTGTTGAGCAGTGCAGACACCTTCCTGCTTCTTATCCCTTCTTGCCTCCCTTTGTTCTCCCTGGACAATGGTCCATTATTTTTCTGGGCTTCAGGCTTTGATTGCTGAGGAGACGAGCAGCAGGCTTGCCGAGCAGGAAGAGGACCCCGAGAAATTCCGAGAGGCCTTGGTCAAGTTTGAGGCCAGGTTCAACTTCCCAGAGGCAGAGAAGCTGATCACCTATTACTCCTGCTGCTGCTGGAAGGGCAGGGTTCCCCGCCAGGGCTGGCTGTACCTCAGCATCAACCACCTCTGCTTCTACTCCTTCTTCCTCGGCAAGGAACGTGAGTGAGGTTGGCGCGGGCCTTGGGAGGGATTTGGTCTTTCCCAGATGATAGTGGCCCTTGGGGTGCTCAGTGCTGGTCCCCAGACAAGTCGTTAACAAGAAGAGTCAGATGGCTAAAGATTTAAATAAGCAGTTGAGATAACAGATGATACTTGATTAATTTCCAAATCATTTCTACAGACAATTGTATTTCATGATATATAGCACTACTGTGAGTTTGATTTGTGAGTCCTTTTTCTTCTACTGCCTTGAGAAACATTTCTGGGTAGCTCACTTCATCTGGCTCCTGAAGGGGTTTCACTGCTGTATGTTGCTCCGAACACAGCATCATAACTGATGGCCCAGTAGTTCTACAGGGGTGGGGCTTATTAACACAGGGGCCACGTAAAACCCAGCCCTGAGCGTGTGCACGCGCTCACACACATTTTCTTTTTCTTTCTGCATTTTAGTTTATGCTTTACGTCAAACCAGTGGAAGGGGCCCCTCTTGAATCCGGCTGTAGACAGCTTCCTGCACATGTCGTCCCTTTTCTTGCCCACACCGCCAGCCCCAGTTCAGATGCTCTAGTCTCTACACTCTGTGAGCACAGCTCTCCGCACCCCACCTGGAATGTGTTCTGACCTAATCTTTGCCATCCTTGTTCTCCTGCTTTCAGAAGTGCTTCTCAAAATTGATGCCCGGTCTTTCCTTCATTTTCCCATTCTTATGTCTCTTTGGAAACTCCTGTTCAACTTTAAAAATTTAATTCAAATTTTATCACCTTCAGGGCCCTTCCTTGGTCCCTTATAATTGGCACCATGTTTATGTTTCTATTTTGGGCTCTGTCAAGTCATTGGTTACTTATTTCTTTACATGTCTGTTTTCCTTATTTAAACGAGCTCTTCACAAAGGAGATGCTTAACCAATAAAAGCTGATGGTGTAGATGGAGTGTGTGTGTGTGTGTGTGTGTGTGGGGGTATGTGTGTGTGCACGCGTGCGTGTGTAACAAGACTGTGAAAACAGCTAGAAGTAGCTGAAGGAGCTGATTTTCAAGTATGATGTAGAAATGTGGCTTTTTAAAATTGAGCACTGATGACATTATTGCAAAATAAACGGAAAAACGAGGTAGAAAGAAAAACACTTAATCCCCTTCTTTATTTGAAAAGGAAAATGAGTTCTTTTCCAACACTTATCTATCATTGTTACCAGACCTAATTTTGTTAGGATGATAAAATTTGGAAAAAATAAATGATTCCTAATATTTAATAAGTTATTATTATTATTTTAAGTAGTTCTGCATCTCTCTTCCCCATTTGCACACTATCCCAAGCCACCAGTGTACTGGAAACATTTCTGAGAATAGAACACTTGTTTATTAAATGGACTGTTTATACGGCATTACTTTAAAAGGAGTTTCATAAAAACGACTTGTACTCTGTCTTCTGAAACTAGAACAACTGTCATTTGCCACAGTCTAAATGTTAAGCCTGTCTCTCTGGAAGAGATCATGAATAATCTTCTTTTGCACTCCTTTTTTCATGGCTTATGCCATGAATGCTACTTTAGAAGCCAGCATTTATGTGGATTCAGAAGCTTCTGCATATTTTGCAAATATTTAAGCTTAAATATTTTTTAGAAAGTTTTCACGTTAACTTGATATTTCAATATATATTCCTTGGACGTGTACAGTAGCCAGTAACTTGAGAATTTTTACTTAAACCCTTAAGAAAATCATTAAAACAGTAATTGTTGTAACGAGCAGACGTCAAGCAGTTCTGTGCTTCCTCTTTCCTGCTCTAATTTCAAAGATATTTGTATTTCAGCTTAAGGAAAACCTTGGACTGTTGTTGATGCACACAAATTTGGGGTTGATCTTGGGTGTAAAATACGTGTTTGTCCTTTTTCTCTTCTAGTTAAACTTGTAATCCCTTGGGTTGATATCCAGAAGTTAGAAAAAACATCCAACGTCTTTCTGACGGCTACTATCCGAATTACCACACACAAGAAGGAGCGAGACTTCTCCATGTTCTTGAACCTCGAGGAGGTGTTTAAGATCATGGAACAGCTAGCTGATGTGACACTGCGGAGGCTGCTGGATAACGAGGGCTTCGACCTGGACCCAGGTCTGCAGGAGCCAAGCCAGATCACCAAGAAGTAAGAGCTGCTGGCCCCAGGTGGCCTCACCGAATGGGACCAGGCCATGCACCTCCTTTGTTGACCTGCACTTTGTTAGCCTGAGTTGTACTAGATTTACATTTCTCTTGTGGCAGAATCCAGATTTTTCCATGTTGTGAATTGTGATAGAAATACAGTAATTGACATTGATTACTATTTATTTCCTTTATGCCTTAGACTTTCATTTCCAGATCTAATCCTTCCTTTTTTCAGACATTATTTCAAAATTGATTTTCATTTAAAAAAAAAAAAAGAAAATGTAATTCAGGCAGCTTCATGATAGAATTCTGATCAGCATTGGGCTTTATTAGTGAACATTAAGAAAATTTGCATTTTCATCTTAAATTACTTTGTAGAAAAAGTTTCAGGACAGCTGGATTTATTTTTGGTGCTAATTTGTCATTAGAAATGTGCCTTACTAAGAGTGTCAGTCAAGAGTCATTATTACTTGCCCCAAATTGATACTAGTCACAGAGGCTTGTGAGGTAGTTGCTTGATTATTTGTTCATTAAAGTAGTTCAGCTTTAGCATCTAAAACTCAAATGGTGCTGTTTGAGCTTGACTATGATTTCTGGCTTTGTGGTTCAAATGGTGTAACTGCAGAGTGGATGCAAAGGTGAACTATTCCAATGGTGTCCTTTGAAAAACAAGTCAACCTATAAAGTGCTGTCCTGGCTGGATATATTCATGGAGTTACAGAATGACCACTGCTATTCGAATACTAGTAGTTATTAAAAAGGTTTTTTTTTATTCTTTTAAAATACACATAACATAAAATTTACTATCTTAACCATTTTTTAAGTGTACAGTTCACTGGTATTAAGTACATTCTTATTGTTGAGTAACTGTCACCACCATCCATCTCCAGGGTTCTACATCTTCCAAAACTGAAACCCTGTACTTGTTAAACAACAACTCCCCTTTCCCCGCTCCTCTAGCCCCTGGCACCCACCATTCTACTTTATATTGCTATGAATCTGTCTACTCCAGGGACCCCATGTAAGTGGAATCATCCAGTATTGGTCCTTTGGTGACTGGCTTTTTTCACATAGTATAATGTCCGCAGGGTTCATCCATGTTGTAGCATGGATCAGAATTTCTTTCCTTTTTAAGGCTGAATAACATTCCATGGCATGAGTGTATCACATTTTGCTTACCTACTCATTCATCCATGGACACTGTTGCTTCTATCATCTGGCTTTTGTGAGTAATGCTGCTATGAACATGAGTGTGCAAGTATCTCATCGAGACCCTGCTTTCATTTCTTCTGGATATATCCAGAGTGGGATTGTTGTATCATATGGTAATTCTATGTTTAATTTTGGGGGAACCATTAGTCATTAAAAAAATTTTTTTTTATTCATCTGTTTTAACATTTCTATTCCTTAAACACAAGTGCTGTCTTCTCTGAACATATGGAGGAAAGTTTCTTTCTATTGGGTAGTCTCAGAATGGCAGTGCGTTTAGAGTTTTCATGAAGAAAGAAGGGGAAGATCAAAGGTCTGTAGCACCTAAGACCCTTTCGGTAAAACCATCCATTTGGGAAGAACATTAATCAGTGTTGGCAGTCTCCATTTATATTCCAGAATCGGGTGAATTCTACGAGGCCGCTCCCCCTTCCCCCCTGAAACTGTCAGAAAGTGAGAGAGAGAAAAGTGCAAAAAGAGCCCTGGTGGTGGCCAGTGGTGGAAATGCCTGTGTGCCTGAGGGTGCCGAGGGTTGGCCCGAGGCAGGCGGCCGAAATCTGGTCCAGGCGTGTTTTGTTGGTCACGGCACTTTGAGTGACTTTCTCCAAAAATGAAAGGCATGCCACTCTGCCTACTAATCCTTCACTAGTTCTCATTTGTAGCTGTCTGTCATGGAGACGTAGGCCTATGGACATAAACAGGTGATGACTCAGTCAATTTGACATCCTGCCAAGAGAGTCCAGGTTTTAAAGTTTAGGAAAACAGTCTCTTCATGCTAAGGGCTCAGTCAGAAGTACTAGAATGGTCCTTGGGCTCTTTTGTTGATATATTTTCACTTCCTTTCCCAGATAATGGCTTTAGAAAGGTGCCCTTGAGGCATGAGCCTAGTGATTGCGGATGAGTCATGATCTGCTGCTGTGCTCCCGGCCAAGGGACCTGTGGACACAGAGCAGAGTGAGGCTCGTACCTCCAGCAAAATAAGGGAGGATGGGATGGTGCGTTTTCACCCCAGGCTCAGTGTCTAACGTGCCGACAAGTTAGAACTTCCCAGAGTGGGACCTGGCCCAGGGATTCTCCAGTATGTAGTCAGAGTCCAGGAGGTCAGAGGCAACTGAGGTCGGGGAGGGCTCCCAGAGAGAATGGAAGGCAGAAGGGAATAAATGCGTTGGTCCCGACCTTTCCAAACAGAAAATATCCATTCAGAAGTTGTGAATGATAAGGTGAAAAAAATATAGCCAGCTACTTTTGGGGGGAGAGACTGGAGAAGTGATGGGCTTCACTCAGCAGAAATTAAATATCTTCATTAAAATCTGTTTTGTTGGGCTGAAAATGCTAGAGGAAAACTCAGTGCAGTCAAAGGAAACTTTCTCATAATGTAAATAAGCTCTTTCTGCCAGTACTTAAAGGTAGCTAGTGGCTACCCAGGGAAGAATGTCCTTAGTAATAAACCTTCACCCCCTGGCCACCTGGCTCACCCTTAACTTCCCAGTGGCTTTTCAGACCATCCTCTGCCTTCTCTGCCCAGCTTCATCCCCTTTCCTGCTGTTCTCCCTGGTCCCCCATCAGGATGCTTCAGCTCGCTGCCTGTCGTTTATTCAACTTTCTGTTCTTCTGATCTTAGCTCAGTGTCTTCTTGAACCAGTGGAGACATCCCCGGGGGGCTCATGCACCCCTAAACCTCACAAAGGGAGGCCATGTATCCCACCCTGCAGGAACCTAGCTGCTCTGTGGTCTGTCTGGGACACGGTGGAGAGCAGAGGGTGAGGGCGGAGCCTTGTCAGGAAGGAGACTTTCTAGATGCTCAGTGTTGTGGAGGTCCCAGTTCTGAATCTGTGGGCACCCCTAGCTGAGAGCCTCTGGAAACCTTTCTGTGTTTCTTTCTGAGACACACTGGCCACAGAGGACTGAGTTATTCCAGAAGGGCGAGAGTGGTGGCTCAAGGCTTTCTGTTCAGCACAGAGGTCCTCGTGCCCTGAGCCAATGGACCCCACTTGCCCCAGCCTGTCTGTCACACAACCCGAGCATGGGGAAGCACTTGGCCTCGAAGCAGCTTTAAGCCTCTTACATGTGGGTTTGTGTATGTAGACTGAAAGACATGAGGGAGAGCCGGTATGTCAGGCCTGACCCAGTTCTTACCAAAAGCACTCTAAAAGGTTATGGGAGAACAGGGGTAGGGATGCCTGTTTTTGGTACTCCTTTACCTGATCTAAGAGAGATCTAATTCTGAGTTTGTGAAGAAATAAGAGAAGTACCTACCCCTTAACTTCTTGGGTCTGAGTTCTTAGGAATTAAACCTGAATCTTTAAAATGTGTGCATTTAGTCTACATTTTTCTGCAGCATTGGCGTGCATGATTACACATATTAATTTCAGCTTCAGCAACAAACTTGATGTTTATGGCTAGCAACAAACTTGATGTTTATGGCTTCATGTTCTGACACCCACATGTGTTCCCAGCATGGTTACAGTTCATAAAGTGGCAAGTGTTATGATAGGAGGATTGGCGGCACCCTCCCCTGCTCTTTGCAGCTGTGGCTTTGGCCAGTGCACACCAGCAGTGTGTACAGTGGGTAGTGAATACTACTGGGGCTGCTGGGCTTGGTTCCGTCCTTAGAGAGGAGTCCCGCCATGGCATACAGGCCTGAGATCAGATACCATGTTCTGAGTGTTAGATGATGACCAGTGTTTCTGGGTCTTCTCTATGGAGGAAAAGTGGGGAAAATTAAATACTGGGAGATCTGAAAGGCAGGTTGTGACCAGTGGGCTTTTTGATGCTGTTCAAAAAAAGGAGTTGATACATTTAGCATTGAAACTGCCACCTGCTGTGAAGCAGACCCAAAGGATGGGGTGGTCTTATTCTGAGCATCATGAAGGGTTTGTGCTCCATCTTGTAAGTCATTGTTTCTTCAGCTCAGTTATGTTAGAAACTTAAATGTCATGTATATAACACATATTTAAAGGCAGAATTGGAAGAGAACTTTCTAGAAGGGAGGAAGGACGATTGTTTGGAAAGGTCTCTCCTGCTGTTTTCTTTTTCGTATCAAGAGGCCACTGGTCTCTGGCTACTAAACATGTGAGAGACAGATCTCTACAGTGACAGAACAGCCTGGAAGGGAGAGGGAATACTGTATGTGGTACACGCAGACTGCTTAGAAGCTATAGGGGTATTGAACTGAGCTGTTGGCTGAGGCAGCAGGTGCCCTGAATAGAAAAAAAAACTGGTTTTAATCTGCCTCAGATAACCGAATATCTTATTCTTAAGAAGGGTTGGGTGCAAGTAAGTAAATATAAGCCCTCCCTGCACTCAGCACGAGCTACTGGGATTCAGGTGGTGGTGTATTAACCACCTCCTAAGGGGACAAGAAGGAAAGGACAACAGTAGAATTCGGTGGTGACCTGATAAGATATGAACAGGTAGGAGACACTGGCTTTACTTTCAGCAAAACCAGCGTGGCCCACATACTTCAGGGACAGTTGGATTACATTTTCAATTTAAAGGCTTTTGACAGAGATCAGTTATCAGGGAGCTGGGGTGACCCTTGAGGGGCCTTGCTTTACGAGGTGCATGCACTTCTAAACCATTCGCATTACTGTCCCTGCTTCTCCCAGCTCCTCTCTGGAAGAAGCAATTTCCTCAGAAATAGCCATCTGTGTCATGTTGGGTATCTGAGGACCACGGCTTTGGCCCACAGTCACTGGCCCTGTCTGACCTGTAGCATTCATACCATTTCTCTGCCCAGAGGGCTTTATGGAATGCTTGTATCTTCCCTTGGTGATGGTTCAATAGTAAACTCCCTGGACTGCCCATCTCTGTGGTACGTCTCCTCGGAAGACATCCATGTGAAGGTGGCATGTGACAACTGGTGCATAGGGGACATGGTGTGGAAGGGGTATGGCCCGGGGCGGGGCAGGGTGGTGGCATCAGGGGGCTGCACGACCAATTCATCTCTAAAAAATCACCCAGGCTGTGCTGCAGAGGCTAGAGTGCAGGTTTAATAGCTTACATTTATGCAACGTTTTAAAAGTTATTCTTTTCCTGAACAAAAATAGCTTATTTAAATAGCTTCATTTTTAGAAGCTAATATGTGGTAAAGTAGAAAATTTTAGCTGAATAAAAATGGAAAATGGAAATCTCACTATGCAGAGACAACCATTATTAACATATTAAGGAAATTCTTTTTACACATTAGTTTCTACAGATTTTATAAAACTTATATAAATGAGATCGTACTATAAAATGCTACTTCTTACCTGCTTTTTCTCTTTTATAATATTGTGGACATTTTATATTCACAGGGATTCATCCCTTGAAACAGGTGTCGTTTCTATTTATAGACGTCAGAATGAGAGCAAGAAGGGCTTGTCCGGGGTAACACAGCTAATAAGAAAGCCAAGAGTTCAGGTACCTGACTTTTAGCATTCTGATTCTCTCAGGTAAATCTAAAGAACTCTCATTTAATGACAGAAAATTGTTTACTTCAGTTCTTTGGCTTTTCCCCCTGTTAGAATTTTGAGACGTGACATAAATTCATCAGTATTTTCATACATTATAATTTGGCTGTCGTCTAGCTTTATCGGGTTTTAGGGCCAAGAATCAGGGTCTAGGAGTTCCTGGGGTAGAATCGCTTCACCCTCACTCCCCATCATTGTCTGTTGTCAAGACCGATATGACATCGATGGGGCTTCTGCTCTCCAATGGTACTTTACTCTGATGCTTTTTTTAAAAAGATAATAATAACTAATGTTTATTGAGCACTTACTATATGCCAGGCACCGATCTAAAAATTTTAACCAATTTTTTGAGATGTAATTCACATACCATACTGTTCACTCTCTTAAAGTGTCCCATTCAGTGGTGTTTAGTATAGTCACAGCTGTGCAACTGTCACCGCGATCAGTGCCAGAACATTGTCATTGCCACAAGAAGAAAACTCGTACTCACAAGCAGTCACTCCATCTGTCCCCATTCCTCCAGCCTTAAGCAGTCACTGATCTATCTTTTGTCTTTATAGAGTTGCTTATTCTGGAAATTTCAATTTAAATGTAATCAGGCAATAGGTAGTCTTTTGTATCTGGGTTCTTTCACTTGGCGTAATGTTTTTAGGATTTATCCATGTTGTAGCCGGTGTCAGTACTTCATTTCTCTTTGTGGCTGAGTAATATTCCATTGCATGGATCTATCACATTTTTTTATCCATTTATCAGTTTATGGATGTTTGGATTGTTTCTGATTTGGAGCCTTTATGAAGAAGGCTGCTAGGAACAGGTACATAAGAGTTTTTGAGTAGACATACGTATTCCCTTCTCTTGGGTATATACCTACAAGTGGAATTGCTGGGTCATATGGTGATTTCATGTTTAACCTTTTAAGGAACAGCCAGACTATATTCTAAAATGGCTGCACCACTTTACATTGCCCCCAGCATTGTCTGAAAGTTCCTTTCTCCACATCCACATCAACACTTGTCACTATCTGACTTTTTGATTCTTATACAGTTATTTATGGTAAATCCCAAAGTTACTCAAACCCAGCAGAAATGTGTGTTTTGGTCAGTGAGTTCATCACATTACTTCTGTGCAGAGGCAGCCCATTCAGCTTGTCCTTGTTACAGTGGTTGGCCGTGGAGTGCACACCGTTCTATTTCCTGTCTCGTGCAAGAACTGGTGCTGGCGGGTTTAAAGGTGTTTTCCTTTGTTCATTCACTGTGCCTGCCTCTTTTTATTCTCTCTTCCTCCTTTGCCAGAGACCTGAAAGCCAGAGCACAGAATGAGTTCTTCCGGGCGTTCTTCAGGTTGCCAAGGCAGGAGAAGCTGCACGCCGTCGTGGACTGTTCCCTTTGGACGCCCTTTAGTCGCTGTCACACCGTTGGGCAGATGTTCGCCTCAGACAGTTACATCTGCTTTGCTAGCAAGGAAGATGGTTGCTGCAATGTCATTCTCCCACTCAGAGAGGTAGGGAGGGGCACAGGCGGGAAGCTCAGAGCAAGGCTTTGCCTGCTAAGGATGGGCATCTGGAAGGAGGCGTGGTCTGAATTTGACCATTACCAACTTGGCCATTACTTTTTCTGTTGTATGGCAGCCTGAAATTCGTAAAAAGTGGTGAGACTAGGGCATGCTAACTTCCATGCTGTCAATAAAGCTGTTATTAAAAAGTACGTGCTTGGCAATTAAAGCTAGTTCGACAGCTCTTAGGCATGAGTCTTCCCCTTGCACCCACAAAAGGAAAGAGAAAAGCAACCTACAAAAAGCATCCCTTTTGAAAATAAATGTCCAATTGCTTGGCTTTTACACCCTCTGGAACTAGTTAAAATTTTTTAAAATGCTTCCTTTCTTATGGATCAGGTCCTTTCTTACTAATTCTCTTCTTAGAAATGGAGGGCAACCTGAGTATCCTTCCAGACCTGCTGAGCTCAGTCTTTTGGTTTTGTGGCATCCCTGCTGTGACAGTGCTCACAACTCTGTTGCACACCAACACCTCTAAATTCTTGCTGTTGTAACATGTGGACTAAGCACTCTCCTTTGGGAAAACTCAGTTTTTTCATTCATGTGACCTCTTACCTCCATATCATTTTTCTTAAGCAGATGTCTTTATTTTAAAAACGTTATTATAAGTGGAGCAAGAAACCAGGAGTTGTCTTATGTACTTATTTTTTTTTAATTATATACATAACATTTACCATTTTAACCATTTTTAAGTGTTATAGTTCAGTGCCATTAAATAATTCACATTGTTGTGCAGCCATCTCCAGAATTTTATCTTTTCAAATTAAAACCGTGTACCATTAAATAACAACTCCACACCACGCCACCATCCTTCACTCCCCAGCCCTTAGCAGCTGCCATTCTATATCCTCTTTCCATGAATTTGACTGCTCTAGCTCCCTCATGTAAGTAGAATCGTCCAATATTTGTCTTTTCTTTTTATGACTGATTTATTTCACTTAGCATATCATCTTCAAAGTTAATCCATGTTGCAGCACATGTCAGAATATCTGTCCTTTTTAAGACTGAATAATTCTTAATTGTATGTATAGACCACATTTGCTTTATCGACTGATCCATTGAGGGACACTTGAGTTACTTTTGTTTTTCACTGTTGTGAATATGCTGCCTTACATACCTTTAATCTTTGTACCAGATCCTTATTGCGGTGATTTTGTTTTGCCTTCGGTCTTAAGATATCTTCTGAGTATGTAATTAAATGCCTGCCTCCCTTCTTTCTCACTTTACCTTTGTGCGTATGATTTTTTTTGCCACAGGTGGTAAGCATTGAGAAGATGGAGGACACAAGTCTGCTGCCTAACCCCATCATCATCAGCATCCGGAGCAAGATGGCCTTCCAGTTCATCGAGCTTAAGGACAGGGACAGCTTGGTGGAGAGTCTGCTCGTGAGGCTGAAGCAGGTGCATGCCGACCACCCCGTGCATTATGACACCTCACAAGATGACGACATGGTACGAAAAAGTGGACTTCTATACATTGGAAACCCCATTTTTCACTACCTCTAGCCAGTGGTCTCCAAAAGGGAGTGCACAAAACGATGATCCATGGGGACATAGTGATGATTGGGCCTGTGTGCCAGGTGGTCAGTGCCATCTCTGATACACTGGGCATCCTGAGTGGGTGATGCGCAGGTTAGAGGGGGCTTCACACAGGTTAGAGTGGCCGATGGGTATGCACCCCACGGGTTGGAGGGGCTAACAGGGCACCCCAATCAGGTTAGAGGGGTTGATAGGGCACCTCCACTAGAGGCTAGTGGGGTTGATGGGCATCCTCCTCCATATGTTAGAGATTGATGGGCATATACATATGTCAGAGAAAGGGACTGGCTACTCCCTTACAGATTAGAGGGGTCAGTTCCTGCCCCTACCACCAGGTAGAGGGATGATATTATTTGGGGGCAGCTATAACTTGCTGAAAGAGAAGTTGGACAGCTACAAAAATGGACCTGGTCTGCTGGGGCCTAGCCTCCTTATCCTTTTACTTCTGTCTCTTCTTTCACAACCTGTCTTCCCCCAAAGTGACAAGGAGGACAGGAGATAGCCTTTCAGTACCCTAAAGCTGTTTTCTCAAGATGGTCCTGTCAATTCTGGAAGCTGAGGGAGGATAATTCTGCAGACGAGAAGTACTGCCTTCTTGCCCCCAGGGGCCCCATGCTCTGGGTGCCATGAGCAGTCTCACTGGCAAATTGCAGTGTGGCCCATCTTCCTTCTTGGTAATCAAATCCATTGGGTCTCATTTTAGTCTGTTTTTCCCTTGAGTCATAAATAGGCATGTTTGACTTTGTTATGTTCGTGCTCCCAAAGGCAATGCAAAGATTGGCTTATAATTAAAGCAATGACTTTCTTCTTTATATCACTTTTTATCCCCCCATGCAGATGTCACCTGCGTTTCATTCAACAAGTGTGTGCAGTGACCACAAGTTTGGGAATCTTGAAATGGTGTCTTCTCAAAATAGCGAGGGAAGCGGAACAGAGAAGAGCCCACGGCTGCACCCCGAGGCCGTGAGAGCTGTGTTCCAGCAGTCAGCCAGCCAGAGCCCCGACTCACGAATGGTGGGTGCGCTCGGCCTGGCTGGGCACTCACAGAGTTGCCTCTCTGGCCTGCTGTGGCTTGGCATCTAGGGGAGCAGGTGTGGTGCAGATTGCCAGGCAACCCCAAGCAGCCAGCTCCTCCCTCTTTGCTTCATTGGCCCAAAGTAGAGGAGGTTCACGGATGCCTGCTGGGTGCCTTGAGGATGTGGTGCAACAGCAGGGGTCCGTGCCCTCCCTGCGCCTTAAGTGGGAGTCACCAGTGCCATCCCAGTGGGTTTTTTCAGGTTTTTCCAATAAGTCTTTCTCCTTTTATCCTGTGGTGTCTCTGTGTGTGCCCCTTCTTACAGTATTTCTTTTTTGTCTTCTGGGACAAAGGGTCTCCTGTCTTCTCATTTTACTGAACCAAAAATGTTTTTGTTCAATTTGCTTAATAGCTTTCCTCTTTGGAGGGAGAATCTGAGGGAAATGACAGGTATAGTAGGGTACATAGTCTAGAGACTGTACTTTGAAATGGTGGCATGGTAGGTGGGAAGCTATGTTGTGACCATGAGTACCTATGGGGGTGGCTGTGAATGTTCCTACCCCAAGCTGTGTCTGGGTTGCTTAGTGGCTCTGTATAATGGACTGTTAGCTTTATCCAGTCAGAACCGAACCTTCTCATATACTTTACACAGAGACGCTCAATTAACTTTTGTTGACTGGACGCATAAGAGTACTGAGTATATGTGTAAACTTTTCCCATTACTGGAGAATAAAGATAATCAAAAGCTTATATCAACATCTTGATTAAAAGGCATTAAGAATTCCTGCTATCTAGGGATAATTTTAAAGGATTTTTAGTTGCCTAGAGAAATACTATCTTCCTTGCTTCTGCTAATGAGAGCAACATCATTTTTTCAGATTTCAGTTTTTCCTCTGGCTATCAAGAAGCTCAGGGCAAATTTTGATACCCCTTTGCTGCCCCTAAGCTGACTTGCGTTTCAGCAGCTGGCTCCATGTCAGCATCCTGAGAAGCTTCCCCTCACGCCCCCATTCCTACCCCACCTCCCCATCTGCCTTGGGCTATTTTAGTGTTGGGAAGACTGTTTCTTCCTATTCACTTTGCCAAGGAAATGACATTTTACTTGCGCAAATGCTCTCACTGGGCCTGAGCTCCCCAAGGGCTGGTGCTCTGTGTTTCTTTCTCATCTTTACATCCTCTAGATATTCAAAAATATTTGCTGAACATGTTGCCTGTTACTGTTAACTGTAACCATTACAGAAGGGCATTCCTTGGTTTCAGATGGTAGATGGGCTGGTGGAAGGTCAGACGGGCTTCTTTGCACACTAAGGGCGTTTCCATTTCCAGTCCAGGGAGCAGATAAAAACAAGCTTGTGGAATGACCACTTTGTGGAGTACGGCAGAACCGTGTGTATGTTCCGTACAGAGAAGATCCGGAAGCTGGTGGCCATGGGGATCCCTGAGTCTTTGCGTGGCAGACTCTGGCTTCTTTTCTCAGGTAAACAATTCTGGTGTCTTTAAGGCCAAATGTGATTTCTGGAGCAGACGCAGGAACGGAGGCCTAGGTCTGAACAGTGTGTGTATGGTAGTTATCCATCCTTGGATTCTTCCTGTGATATTCCTAGCTGAGACTTCAGAGCCTGACTTTATCATCTGTGGGACCTCGGTCAGGGTGTCCAAGGCCTCTAGCCTGTGGTGTCCTCCTTGGTCAGTGTGGGGTCTGGCTGCAGTGATCTCTCCTTTACAAATGACTTGGAGTCCAGACATAGTCCTGAGAATTCTGTTGAGAACCAACCCCCTGGAAGGGAAGTGTCTTCTAGGACCTGACTTCAGAAATAGACTAAAGCAAACAGTCTTCATAAGCTGTTCACTTGCAGTGGCATTGAAATAAAGTCCCTCCTTGAAGACACCTTTGTCCCCAAGGGCAGAACACACAGATTTCTCTTCTGTCCCACTTCTTCCTCCTGTGCCACTTGACCCATTCAGTGCTGGCCTTGTCTGGCCTAAGGCTTCCTCTGCTGCTGTTTGGTGACCTCTGGGGTTCCCTCATCAGGACACTTCCTGGCAGATGTGCTGAGACTGGGACCAGACTTTTTGACTGTTGAACATTTGTCCGTCTCCACGCTGATCGTGCCATTTCATCCCAATCGGTAGAGGACCTGGGGCTGGGGAAGGAAAGGAAAGGGAAGGCCCTTGATGTCTAGTGGTGTGACTTTGCTGCTACTTTCAAGATGCTGTGGGAGGCATGGCAAGGAGGTCTACTTTTTCAGATGTCACTGCTGTGCTCACATCAGCAGTGAGCCTCCTGAAGCCTGGGCCTGGGCATCTGTCCTCTCCCCACTCACTTTTCTTGTCCCTCATGGCAGCCTCTCACCCTGATCATCCCCCTCGGCCCTCTTCCTTGTCTCTCCCCACAAATAGCCCAGCCCCTCCTGTCTCCTGCCTGAGACACCCAAGTACAGCATTCACACTTCCCCACATACTCGGAGCAATCATGCAGTCAGTATCACTGATACCTCTCCAGCTACTGCTCACCTTATTCACAAGCTGAGTCTCCCCGCTACCTCCTGGCTTCTTTCTATGGCTGCCTACCAGAGACACACCATCAGAACACTTCCTTTTAAAATGAAAGGTGTCTTCTTTAATTTTACATTTAATAAAAACAACCTTTATTTGAAGTTAAACAGGAAATATGGAGGAGCAAGCAAAAAAGCAACATCATTTGTAATCCAGCCAAAAAAATGGGGTTTATGGTCTTCCAGATATATTTAATGAATGTGTTTCATATATGTGTACTGTCAGCCCTCCATGTCTGTGGGTTTCCCATCTGTGGATTTAACCAACCACAGATCGAAAATATTTAATTTTGGGGAAAAATATCCCAGAAAGTTCGAAAAAGCAAAACTTGAAATTGCCGCATGCTGAGCACTACGCTGAATCCGTGAGAATGACGTGATGTGTAGCAGACCCTGCTGCAGTCTCTGTGCAAACGCAGGTCATATGCAGAGACTTTGCCATTTAAGAAGGGACTTAAGCATCTTTGGACTTTGGAACCAATGGGGGTTCTGGAAGCAGTCCTCCTTGGGTGCTGAGGGATGACTGTTCACACACATAAAGCAGCCGCTTAGTTCGCAGAGGACTGTCTTCATTCCAGTGGTAGGATGTTTCCTTCATCGGCAGTGAGTGACTACACATGGATGCCATGGCGACTGTGTCCTAGATGTGACAGAAGTCACAGTCATGGCAGTGGGGGAGTTGAAGAGGAGGGTATGATAAACCCAATCAGAATTAAATAGTAACTAGCCGATAAAGGCAGAGCTGAGCCATTTCTGTCCCTACTGCTCTCCTGGGACATCCCTTCGTGGGGCTGGCAGCAGGACTGGGGAATCAGCTGCTGCCAGCCCCCGGGAGGGAGCACTGGCTGAGACCACAGGTGCCCTGGCACTGGCCAGTGAGTGACTAGAACCCTCACGTGGGTTGGTTCACTCATCCTCTGGTGTCCCTGCCTGTCAAGAGGCCTGGGCAGTAGCTTGGCGGGGGGCAGTGCTTGGTTGTCCTGCACATCGTGATCCTGTTTCCTGTTGGCAGTTCGTTGGCTCCTTGATGATTGTTAGTGTTGCTTAATCATAATTGTACCTTCTCGTGTGCTTCCCACATAGGTACTCAATAACTTCTTGTTAAGTTAATGCATGAAAATTATGTATGTACATATATATGTAAGTACATATGTATGTGCATATGTATAGATGTACACACATATATATACTTCCTGTAATTGGGGACCACAGTTTATGAAAAGCATGTTGGTAAAACTCTCGTATGAGCTTCTCCCCTTTTCTATATAGGGTTATTTTTAGAAAATCCATGTTGTTTCTTTTTCTTTTTTTCTTTTCTGTTTTTGGCAGAAATGAAGCCCTTTTGGTTGTGTGTGGTCTCAAAATAGTTCATGTCCCTCGAGTCACGAGACCCCACTGAGGTTCTCCAATGAGACAGGCCCCTTCCCCATGTTAACACTTTTCTGGTAATCGGTGCCCCTTGAAAAATTACCGTTAAATCGTCAGATGCCGTCACTGACCTTGCCTCACATCCTGGTTACTATGGCCATCTGGTGGAGGAGTCCATGGGAAAATGTTGCCTGGTGACAGAGGAGATAGAACGAGACCTGCACCGTTCCTTACCGGAGCATCCCGCCTTCCAAAACGAAACAGGAATTGCTGCTTTGAGGAGAGTCCTGACAGCCTATGCCCACCGGAACCCCAAAATTGGGTACTGCCAGGTGAGATGTGTGCTGAGGAGCAGACCCTTTAGTCTACGTCTTATATCGGGACCCAGGCCCTGGATGCCATGGTTCTGAGCCATCCAGTACTGAGGACCGTCATGCGGATGCTCCATTCTTAGTCCTTTCCCCCAAAGAACGTATCAAATGAGACCAAAGGAAATCATCCTCGTAGAGCCGGACAGGCTGATCGTTTGAGCTTAGAGGCATTGCCCAGGGCCCCGTAGGGCAGCATGCAGGCCGAGTACCTGTGGGTGCTGCCATCTTCATGCCCCACACAGCTCTGTCTAGACCTCTAGAACTTCTAGAGATGGTTTAAAAACTGACAGTGCTATTTGGGGAGGAAAAAGATGTTTGGGCAGGTCATTTCCTTCAAGAAGCATGAGTACTGGCAGGACATCTTCTGAGCAGTTCCTGAGGACACAGGAAGTTTGCTCAGTTTTCTCAGGGATGCAGTAAACAACACAAAATAAACAGTAAACAATAAAAAGTCCCCAAACCAGGACTGGATTAGAGAAGCTTCTGACATTTAAAAATATAAGATTTTAAACTTTGTTTTCCTGTGAATAAGCAAAATCAATGGGTGAATGAAGTTGTTTGTGTTACCATCTGTCTGTCTGAACACGAACAGAAGAGATGGATTAAATCTGAGCCTGAGGGGTGCACCACAGCTATGCTGACATGGGGACAGTGACAGAATGGTGGCTGATGGCTTAGCCTAGTGGATCTTCTTGATATGACACATGGTCATTCCACCACACGAGTGTTAGTGGTTGGGGTATGCCAGATTTCGACTTTTGTGGGTCATTTAGGCTTATGTGTTTTTAACATCTCCGTGGACCTCCATGGCCTGGTCAGTAACTGTCCCCTCTTGTGTGACCCCCGAGCAGTCCATGAACATCCTGACCTCTGTCTTGCTGCTGTACACCAGGGAGGAGGAAGCCTTCTGGTTGCTGGTCGCCCTGTGTGAGCGGATGCTCCCCGACTACTTCAACCTCCGGGTCATCGGTAAGCTGCCTCCTCCTCTGTCCCTCGGTCCAGGCAAGGACATTTGTCACTAGTCCTGGTTCTGCAATCTTCTCTCTCTCACAAACACGATTTGGCTCTTAGATTCGCAAAGCTAGCTGGTATAATTCTCTGGATAGTTTTGGCAAAATGGTGGAATGAGGAAACCTGATTACTCTTTTGCTACAAACACTGACAAATTTTAGTATAAAAAAATTACTTGGATAGCTGAATTTACAAGGAGAGAGAAATTCTAGGCTCAAGAAACCAGTCGAAAAGTGAAAACTGGAGAGGTTTTTCACTAATGCAGTGGCCTGGAAAGGGAGGGGGTCTTGCTCTTGGTACTAGGGAGCTCTTGCAGACAGGATGGGAGAAAAGGAGCACAGACCAAGGCTGGAGGGCACCATTAGGCCCAGACCAAAGGGCAGACTTGGAGAATGCCCCTACTTGCATAAGGTGACAATAAGAAAGCTCACTGGTAGCTGCACTTGGTGCCTCTGTCTTTCATGTGGTTGACATTTGAATTTCCACTATGTCTGTGGTCTGGCAACCTTCTATTGGAGAAAATGACACAAAAATTGCTTTAGTGATACTCTTAGGGGCACTTTTCAGTAATCTAAAACAAGAGATGGAGATGGCCCAAAAGTAGGGTAGCAGCAGCAGCAGGAACAGAAACAGTAGAACCTACTGGAGACAGAATTTGCCAAAGGACTGAGGATAGGGGTAAGTCAGGAAGAAGGGATGGAAGATTCATGTCCTGAGACTGAGGGGATGTGATGACCCCTGGGAGTAAGGGGGAGGGCTGGCTGTGAGGGAGGTGGCCTTTCGGTATGACTGACCGTCTCACCTGGCCCGCTTCATGTGCCCATGTGGTTACCTGGCTTGTGTCCCTTTCCACTTGATATCGTGGGAGGCAGTTAGTGTACCAAGTAGCAAGGAATAACCAGAACCTTGACGAGTGTTGCTAAGGGACAATTCACATTCCAGTGACCAGCAGACCCTCTGTGATAACGTGTACACTTGTGACACCCCATCCCATGCAGTGTGGAACACATGGAGCCTCTACATAACCCTCCAAGTTCTCTTCTGCCCCTTCCCCACAGGCAGCACTTGGCATTAATTCTATCACCACAGATTAATTTGGCCTGTCCTGAAACTTAGTATGAATGTAATAATAGGGAGTATTCTCTTTCATGACTAGCTTCCTTTGCACAACACGATGCTGGCACATCACGAGTTTGTCTCTTTTCCTTGTTGCCCAGTATTTCACTGAGCACGTGTACCGTCATGTGTTTATAGACATTTGTTTCCAGTTGTTTATTCTAAGTTGCATTGAACAGTCATGTATCTTTTTGTGAATACTATATATTCTCAGTTTTCTTGAATATTAGGAGTAGAATTGCTGGGTCATAGGTTAGAAATATGTTTAACTCTATAAGAACTGTCAGTTTTTCGAAGAGTATGTAATATATTCGCAGATCTCATACCAGCGACGTGAGTGCCCAGTCACTCCACATCCCATTAACACTTGGAATTGTCTTCTTAATTTTAGCCATTCTAGTGGGCGAGAAGTGGTAGATATGGTGGTTTTAATTTGCGTCTCTTCGATTAATAATGTTGAACATATATTTTTATGCTTACTGGCCATTCTACATCTCTTCTGAAGTGTCTGTTCAAGTCTTATGCCTGTTTAAAAAAAAAAAATTGGCTACTGACTTATTACTAAGTTGCAGGACTTCTTTATTTTGAGTACAAGATCTTCGTCAGGTATTTTTGCAAATATTTTCTGAGTTTGAAGTTCACATTTTCATTTTATTAATGGTGTCTTTTTAAGGACATGAGTCTTTAGTGCTGATGAAGTCCAATTTATAATTTTTTCTATACTTAGTGCTTTTGGTGTCCTAAGAAACTTTGCCTTTTCCTTTTCCCTATGTTTTCAAAGTTATATAGTGCTAGCTTTTATCTTTAGGTCTGTGACCCATTTCAAATATATTTTTCTATGTGGCGTGAAGTAGGGATTGAGGCTCTTCCCCAATATCCATACAACATCCACAATTTTTTAGTGTTGTATTTTATTTTATGTCAAGTCTACAGTACATTGGTTAGACATTTATATATTTTTTGAAACAATCCTCTTGATTACTCTATCTTCTTTCCGGCTCTACACATAGCCATTACATTACTGTTGACTGCATTCCCTGTGCTGTGCTCCCCATCCTCGTGACTATCTATCAACTGTTTTTTGAAAATACTATCCTTTCCCCATCGAATTACCTTTGTCAAAATGTCAAAAATCAGTTAACTAAGTACAAGTCCTTTCTGAACTCAATTCTGTTTCGCTGTTCTGACCTCAGAGAGGTTTTGGTTTCAGGCTAACTTTAGAGAGTGTGGCCTTCCTTCTCCAGGGGCCCAGGTGGACCAGTCTGTGTTTGAGGAGCTCACCAGGGAGCACCTTCCCGAGCTGGCCGAGCACCTGAATGACCCCTCAGCTCTGGCGTCCATCTCTCTCTCGTGGTTCCTGACTCTTTTCCTCAGCATTATGCCTCTGGAGAGTGCAGTGAATGTTGTAGATTGCTTCTTCTACGATGGGATCAAAGCCATCTTCCAGCTGGGGCTGGCTGTGCTGGATGCCAACACTGAGGACCTATGCAGCAGCAAGGATGATGGCCAGGCCCTGATGATCCTTAGCAGGTGGGCTGTGTTTTGGTGGCTGACTGGGGCAGAGTGGGCAGCAGCTGGAACCTTAGAAGACAGATGGCAGGAGGAGGCAGCAGCAGGTGCCCTGCAGGGCTGTCGCTGTGGGAACTTTCCTTCCGCTCTATCACTTGTCACCCTGTGGTCCCCCTAAAGCCAGGTCATCAGATGGCACTTGTCATCTGCATGTGGTAAAGAGTGCCATCTTCCCTCATTCCTCTCTACCAAGCAAGGGAGGGAGAGAGAGCTGTCAGTGCTCTTCCCTGAGTTTCAAATGTCTTGAGTGTAGATAAACACAAAGCAGCCTTGGACAGGACGGACACCGGGAAAAACCTCAGGCAGCCAACTGGAGGTTTCAGACATTTTATACAAGTAGGAGCTGGTGTGTCCCTCTAGGCCACGGACTGGAACCTAGGTCTATTGGAGCTGAGGGCAGGTTGGCTGACAAATGACAGGTTCCCTTTCAGAATATTGTGGAAGCTTAAAACTGCGTGTACGCACAGAAGTTTGTATTTACTTCACTGGAGAGTCGCAGACCCCTGGAAACCTACTGTGGGGCCTATACCACCGAGTCTGGCTTTATAGCTCTTTCCTTTTCTCTAAAACGTGCATAGCGGTTGCTCCCTTGCCTCCTCTTGGTGTCTGGGGACAGATGAGCTGTGTTTAAAAGTGCTGTGACATATCTATGGCCCCTGTGAAGGGAGTTGGTGTTGGATGGTGCCCAGTGAGGGCCAGCCTGCACTTTAATGCCAGGTGGTATGCTTAGGTTTCTAGATCACATTAAGAATGAGGACAGCCCTGGACCCCCAGTTGGCAGTCATCATGCGTTTTTCTCTGATGACCAGGAGCCCTACCCTGTGACCGACATTGCTGACCTGATCCGGGACTCCTATGAGGTAACTGGTCCTGTTCCATTCCACCCTGTGGGAGCATACTGGGGAAATGGACCTCAGGGAGGTTTGGGGGGCTGCTCCTCATGTCCTCTGTATACAAAAGAGTCTGTGAGCGGATCATCATTGTCTCCCCACAGAAATTTGGAGACCAGTCTGTGGAGCAGATTGAGCATATGCGCTGTCGGCACCGGATCAGGGTCCTGCAGGGCCATGAAGAGACCACAAAGCAGAACGTGGTGAGTGGAAGCCTTTCACTGGCCTGGGTGTGTCCCCTGTTGTTCTCTAACGTAAAAATGCATCTGAGTTGAATTAAAAACTTAATAGGTGTGGTGTGGTCTAGAAACAGCATAGGGTTTAGAGTCAGATTGCGAACAAATTAACCACCGTGAGCCACAGGTTTCCTGGTTGTTGACGACGCCCATGGCATGGGACTGAAGGAGTAAGGTGGAGAAAATGCCCAGCATGCGTGCCTGCCATGTTCACTGCTGTTCAGGAAGAGCCTTCTGCCCCAGCTCCTTCTTGCCTAGTGTTTAACTTCCATTAGAACATACACATTTATCTGAAGGCCCTGGTGTGTGTCTTAGAAAGGCCAAGGATTAACACCTGAGAAAGTCTCCATAAAGTGATTTTTGTGTCACAAAGGAGCAGACACTGCTCAAGCAGACAGGGAAGCTGGCACTGGACACCTGGTGTCCCACACTAGTAGAAAGAACCCCCTGTCCCCCACCCCTGATTCTCCAGGTACAAGCAAAGAACTCACTCCATTGCTGTTTGTTCTTCCCTCAAGCTCCGTGTTGTCACTCCAGAAGTCTCAATTCTTCCGGAAGACCTCGAGGAACTATATGACCTATTCAAGGTATGAAATTCTGGGAAGTAGAGGGAGTGGCAGGCCCTGAGGCAAGCCAGAACCAACACTACCAGTCCGCCCAGGGTGACGTAGAGGGCTCTGCCCTGTGCTTGTCTGGGGCGGCTCTGCTTAGCCTTGTGGGCTAGAAGCCCATGCACTAGAGCTGCTACAATGCATCCCCAGTCCACAGTAGATGGAACAGTGACCCGACTGTAACTGTCACCTCAAACACTTTTTTTAGTTACTCATAATCTTACCCACAATCCATGTCCACGTATTTTTATATTTGGCCGGTATGCATTCTCTGTTCCCTTGCTGCTGTTTTAAACATTTTTCCATGTTGCTACATAGTCTTAATCTTTTTTATGTTATTTTTGTCATTTTGGTAATAATATACTAAACCATATTTCTAATATTTGAATAATAAGGTAGATTCTCAGGTCTTGCTATTTAACTCACCCTGCAAAGAACATTTTTAAGTGCCTTGCTAAAAATATTCTTGGTTGAAGCAGTAAATAAAATGGGGAAGAGTGGCAGGCACATTGATCCACTCCTGACCCCTGGCAGTGAAGGAAGAAAGAGAGCAGTTGCAGAGAGCAAGTCCAGCACTGAAGGGAGCAGCGTCCAGGGCTCTCCCTGGTGGACACTTGAAGCCACTGTCACTGCTGATCACAAATTGCCAAAACAGTTTAAATAGTAATAAGTAGCACTCCAGGTACTTCTGAGCAGAGCCTTCGAGGTCATCCCAACCCCACCCCTTGTGGCACGTTTCCCTACAGTCACCGAAATGGCTGGTTGGCTTTTGGATTCCTAGCATTCCTCATTCATAATAAGCAGGACTCCTGGCCCTGTCTCCTGTAAACATCACCCGTTTTCAAGTTGTACAGTTTCCTCTGTTGCACAAAGAGAAAATCACGTCATGCCAGTCACAAATACGCTCTCCCTGTTCCACAATCCCAAGCCCTTTGACTTTCAAGGAGGAAAAATAGGGAAACCAGAAACACGAAAGCAGGTATACAAATGTGTTGTTTAGCATAGAAAGACTCATTTGTTTAGAGTTAACTGTTCTCCATTTGAGATGTATCACGAATCTGAATTTATATAATTCAAAAGATTGCTTTAAATTTAGTATGAAAACACATTTCAGTAAGTACTAACCATGTCATTCATCTTTAATACAAAGTTTTTAAAGATAGATCTGACTTTCTTGTTTCCCATTTTTGTCTTTCCTGTGAATGATATGGTTGGCACTTGATGAAATCTTTCATATTTGTAGTCAGCCCGACTAGTCTTTCATATATGTAGGACAAACCACAAATATAAATTCATTCATACATTCATTCATTCATTTAAATTTGAAGCTTTGTCTTTTATTTTTATATTTAAATTTTTTTTTTATGCCTACAGCACCTGTAGGAATACTAGGTGGTCTCCCATCCAAGTACTAACTAGGCCCGACCCTGCTTAGCTTCCGAGATCAGATGAGATCAGGCGTGTTCAGGGGGGCATGGCTGTAGACTACATAAATTTAAAAACTGTAACTATAGATTATTTTCAAAATATACTTCCAAAGGAAATTGCAGTAAAATAGTGTCATAATCACAGTGTCTAATTCTGTTGTGCAACCAAGGCGCCCCCAATACACACCCACCCCAGCACCTCCCACCAGGTTTGGAGTCACATCACCTGTACATGACAGCCCCTCAGGCTATCCTTTCTGGTCTCCCCTGAATTGCCTTGGCTCTCACACGCTTCATGTATCTTAATACTTAAGCACTATGTATATATTATGTTCTCTAGCTGAGTTTTAGATGCTTCTCTCTTGAATCAGAATTTAATTTTCTTAAGGGGAAAGGCCACACTGAAATACCCTTACATTGCTTTATACGTATGTGGCAGGTTCTTAGTAAGCTCTTCACTCCACTGCACCCTGCCCTCAGCCTGGAATGTGGAGGCGTGACTTCTCTGTGTCAGCTCTGACCTTCACCTTTACATTCTCTTTCCTGTTGAAGATGAACCATGTGGTTATACTTAATAAAATCTATTTTTCTGGTTAATTTAAAGCAATCTTTTTTATCTTTTAATGCAGTTATTTTTGTCTTTCAGTTTTATTAAGATGTAATTGACATATAGCACTATATGAGTTTAAGGTATACAGCATGACATGACTCACATATATTGTGAAATGATTCCACAGTAAGTTTAGTTACTTCTCATAGAGATGCCCCCAAAAATGTTTTTGTCCTTGTGATGACAGCTTTTAGGATCATATTATCTTAGCAGCGTTCAGATATGCCATACAACAATGCTGACTACAGTCATCATGTTGTGCACGGCATCCCCAGAGCCTACTTATAACTGGGGGTTTGCACCTTTGGACCACCTTCCTACAGCTGCCCCACTGCCCCCTGCCTCGGGTAACCCGCAAATCCAATCTCTTCATCTATGAGTTTGGGTTTTTTTGTTTTCTTTTTTAGAGTCCACATGTGAGATAATACAGTATTTGTCTTTCTCTGACTTATTTCACTTAGCATAATACCCTTAAGGTTCATCCATGTTTTAAATCAATCTTGAAAATTACATAAATTCAGATTTATAATGTTCACCTCCTGTTGAGAATAGCTTCATTAATCTTATCTTTCCAAATACAATGTGAACAGAGTAATTTATACTCTGTGTGATAGCCCACTTCTGGAAACACAGGGGAGCTGAAACCATCCATACTCATCAGCCTGCCCTCCTTCTCGATAATCAGTTACATTCATTCACTGTTGCTAGACTGCCAGACTCTAGAGAGCATCTGGTCTCTTTAATACATTTTGCTCATTTTCATGTTGTGGTTAGACTTTTATTTTCAAAATTTAATTAAAAAACAAGTAAAATTAAATTATACTTACTCTCACCTACAATCCTACCTTGTACAGGTAATTCTGTTCACAATATATCTCTGTCCTGATTTTTTTGCCTCTTTATACTATATCTCTCTAGACACACTCACACACACACTTTATTTCCACATAGAGTGAGATTGCGCTACACATAATGGACATATCATGGACATATTTCTAGATCAGTATCTACAGATCCTTTCTCATTCTTTTTTAATGGCTGCATGATTTCATTATAGGGTTGAGCCATAATTTAACATTCCCCTACTGAGGGACAATAATGTTGTTTCCAGTCTTTTGCTGCGTGCCGTACTGAGCAAACGCCTTTATGCCTTTATCAGGGCATCAGTGCAGCTCTTAACATGGAGTCGGGGCACAGACCAAATTTCGGACAATACTGCTAACACAGGATTGGTTTTTCGAATTTCAGTTTCAATGATGATGTCTGAGTGCTCATTTCCTATACTCCGTACCCACCCAGCATTTAATATTATGCATCTTTAAAAATTTTGCTAGTATTGTAGAAAATTGTATTTTCTCTTAATTTAAATTTGTTTACTCATTAGTGAGGTGACTACCATTTCATGAGTTTATTGGCCGATTGTATACTTTTTTGTATCACCTGTTCATGTCCTTTGACGAGTTTTATATTGGTTTGTTTTTCTCTAAGAGTCTAGGTAAGCAGGTCAGATTGGTCCTTGGCCTGTATATGTAATTGTTTTCTTCTGGGCAGGATTCTGTGGGCCCTCAGCATCAAAGGATGTACAACTACATGTGGAAATTTAGTGTGTCTTGGGTTTTCAGGAACGGAAATTCATTAGACCTCTGTAGTACTTTTCACGATTCTACAAAGGCTCTTTAAAGAACACAGCCACAATGAATATGACAGTAAAATTACAAATGGCATTTTGGTTTCTATCCAGAATGGAATATGTGCTGGTATTTTACAGCGCCGCCTCCTGTCTCTGTGCCATCCTTACGGGTGAAGAGCATTGAAATTGTGGGGAATCTGCAGTTACTGGGACTCATTTCAATAGCTGGGATGTCCTAAGAGGTGACATAAAAGATATATTCTAAGAGGCTCAGCTAGTCCTCAGCAACAGGGCCACTTTTGATTTCTTTAGTTTTCTTGCCTATTTCCAAGACTTGAAATCACCTTTTTTACTTTTATTTGAATTGTTAATATATTGTTAATAATTGTCCATATGATTCAAAATTCAGAATGTATATAAAAGTATGCAGTAATAAGACTTGCTTCCATGTCTGGATCTCTACTCCCACTTCCCTTACTCACAGTGTTGCTAGTTTCTTTTGTATATATAGATCTGCCTAGTACTTTTTGATTTTGAAATAATGCAATTATGAGAAAACATCAGATTAAAAATTGTATATCCACCTAGGAAGACCAGGTGCTGTAGGTGTAAAAAAAAATAAATGAAAATTTTTAAAAAATTAAAAAATAGGGGATTGTAAGTTGACAAAGTCCTTGCAATCTGTGAGGTCAACCAAGGGTTGCCTCACCTAAAAAATTTAAAAAATAAAAAAAAATAAATAAATAAAAATAAAAGAAAAAATTGTATAACTTCTATAATTAAAACTATGGCAGCCGAATTATGTATTTAAAAGAGTTAAAATGGTAAATTTTGTTATGTATATTTGCTACAATAAAAAAACCTTAAAAAATGTCAAAATGACATTCACGTGGGCAAGGACTACAGAGTGACAACTTTTACATCTGGTTAGGGGGGTGAGATTGCAATTTAATTTTTTTCCATTTGCTCTATAATGTTGCTTATTCATTACACAATAATTTTACAAGGCAAAGTAAGTCGTGAGAGAAGGACTTGTTAGCCTTGGCTTAAGTGTGCTGCCATCTCTCACAGATTGCTCTCTCCTTCATCTTAAGAGAGAACACATGCTGAGCTGTTACTGGGAGCAGCCCAGGCCCGTGGCCCCTCGCCATGACCCCAGCAGGCCCTACACAGAGCAGTACCGCATAGATGCCCAGCAGTTTGCACACCTGTTCCAGCTTGTCTCACCATGGACCTGCGGGGCCCACACGGAGATCCTCGCTGGAAGGACGTTCAGGCTTCTGGATGACAACATGGACCATCTTATTGAATTCAAGGCATTTGTGAGCTGTCTCGGTATGACTCTGTGGGTCTTTATTGCAGCGAGTTGATTTTGGGGTGTGAATGTATGAATATAAGACAAAGTGGATTGTGGAACAGGGAGAGCCACACAGCGAAGTGCATTTGTGACTGGCATGACATGATTTTTATGATTTGAAAAATCACTCTGCAGGCTCCTCTCATGACTGTTTTTATGCTTCGAGGGGTGGAAGAGGGGCCCAGGCTCTCAACATACAAGGTCACTTGTTCTCTTTGGTGCCCAGGATGTGGTGGTGGTCTGTTAAGGAGCCACGTTTTGAACACTTGCACATGAAATTAAAATTTTTCAGAAAGTATGAGGCCAAAATTTGTAAGGTTATTTTGTAGCTCAACAGTCAGCAATCGCCACCTTCCACTTTTCCATTTCAAACACAGTGTGTGTCTGGGGCAGAGAAGTGTAGAGTCAATAAGTGTTGACTTTACTAATCTCTCTCCAGTGAGTTTGTGTCATGACAAGTGTACTATAGCCATCTGCACCTACTCAATCTTTTTTTTTTTTTTTTTTTTGGCAGATACTATGTATAATGGAGAAATGAGTGAGAAAATTAAATTGTTATATAGGCTTCATATCCCTCCAGGTAAGAAATTCCAAGAGGAAAAATTAGGTCATTCCACCATGACATGAATCAGCTTTGTGCACAACAATGCAGTTCTTTTTAAATTTCATTTAGACTCAAGGCAACAGACATTTCTAGTTTGGGCTCCTGATGACAAATTTTAAGTGCTGTATTGTATGGCCTACAGCAGAGATGTCCAAACTTGAGTGTGTGCCAGAATCACCTAGAGGACTCGTTAACTTGCAGGTTGCTGGGCCTGCCTCAGTTTGACTTACCATGTCTGAGGACCACACCTTGCAAACTGCTGGCTCATGGAATGTGTGGGGAAGCCAGGCTCTCATGGCCTTAATGGATGGCCATTTCACCTTGCTATTTTTGAAGGACCATTTCTTTTTCCCAGCATATAAGGCCATGCTTCCTTCAAATTTAAGCAGTGGTAACCAGGGACAGGGAAGCAGCTTGAGAACCTCTGGGATCAGACTTGGTGTTAACCTTGGACCTCTGACACAGATAGAGGTGGGTTCGGAATTCCAGAGGGTCTCTGGACCTCATTGCCATTGTTCTGGTGCTGGATGGGGACTCTGACAGAACTACCCAACGCAGACGCCTGGGAGGCTGGTGGGCTGTGAGATTTCCCAGGCCACAAAATCCTAGTGGCTTTTACAACTAATACCTGTATAAAAGTTGGACCTGCATATGGACATTATTTGTGGATTTCTGGGTACACTTCCTGAAGTCAGCCACTGCTGAACTGGCGCATAGTACAGTGTGCACTTTCTTTCCAGGAAGCATTCTGCAGCAGCTACACCTCCACCCTCTCACAGATTCTTTATTACTTTAGTGCAAACTGTTTAGCATCGGTGAAGTTCTTTGGCTTTTATGCCAATATAAGTTAAGTTTTGTTTTATATTCAATTTGCCTTTGCACAGATGTTTTCCTACTAACATAGAATACGTAAATAATTATTTATTATCATTATCATTTTTTTCCATAATAATTGTTTCTGGTGTTGCTAAAGAGAGAACACCAGTGATTTTATTCAATTTTATCTTGATTTTTAAATTTTATTTTGGGGTAATTTTAGACTTATAGAAAAGTTATATAGTATATATTATTCTTGATGTATTTTTAAATTCATTACTGCTTTTTGATATTATTTGAGATTGATATTTTTAATCTAACTTTATATTGAATTATTTCTAAATTATAAGTTTATTTCTAAAACGCATTTTAATTAGTTCATTAAAGGCATTTGTAGACCTTCATGGCTTCAGAAAACCAGTTTTTCAAAACTTTTGAACATATGTGATTGTAATATTTATATTGCATGAACTGAATTTAAATTGTTTAAGAAATTAAGATTTGCTATTTTGCTCACTTATGTTTAACATTTGAATTTTTGATGCAGTTAAAAGAATGCAGACCCTAAAACCTCTATTTAAACATATAATTTGCCAAGGCCATAAAGGTCCAAAATACATTTAGATACTTTTAATTTAAACATTTAAATAGACTTAATTTAAACAAATATTTACTTTCCACCATAAAAATTTTTTGGTTAAAGGTGGGACAAACACACTAGTCATAAAAAAAGTTTAACTCTTATTTCCTGATGGAAGGCGGGGTACCCAATAAGGTACATCACACCTGGCCTCAAACTCCCACATTATGCAGAGGGCCCTGGAAGAGGTGCAGGGCTTTTGTGAGCTTGCCTGCAAAGGTATCTGATACAATTCAGGAATCAAAGAGGCACTAGGCTCAGGGCTTCACAGTTCCAGAAGAGCTCACTTTATTGGCTCCATGGTGACTGCAACACTGTTTAGCAAAAGAAATAAATATTCCAGATGATTTGATACTGTATCAGGTGACATAGGGATGAAGAGTAGTCCAGATTATTAAATCAGGAGTTTTTATTGCAGATTGATAGATCTGCAAATACTGGTCATTTTACTCAGTTAATTGGACTTCCAGGTGACAGTTTCCTGGAAGAACATTAGATTCATTAGAAAGAAGCATCAAAACAAGCTACTGAGAATGATACACTGGCAATGGTAAACGGATACAAATGAGCAAGCCACTGGAGGCCTTCTGTAAAATGGCATATATGCTGAGAGCAGAGTTGACATCACAAGTTCCTGCTGGGGACTCTGAGATTGAGGGACATTGTTATATTGGCAGGGTAACCCTCCAAAAAGTTTCCCTGCTGGTCTGCATCCACATTAAAATGTCGAATCTAATAAAAATTTGACCTGCTCCAGTCTTTGTGTTCAGCTTTATGGGAAGAAGTAGAGAGTTCTGAGGTCTCGTTTGTACCAAAGTGTGTTTGCTGTCCAAAGGAAGAGTTTTGTCGAGAAGCTGAGTTAAAAGAAATCGTAATAATTCCAATTTGCAATTTGGCTAAAGCTAGTTATTTTAAAAGGCTTAAAATATTGAAAACTTGAATGAACTTAATTGGAAACTGAAAGAGCCCATGAAAATATATTAACATGTACCGATAGTATGGATTCAAAGGAAAATTTCCACTTAGAAAAGAATGAGGTTACAAATGCTTCATTAGTGATGTTTAGTGTAATTTGAATCCTGAAACATAATTGTAGGCTAATACAACAATATCTGTATGAATGGGGAAAAGCTTTATTTTGAAATACTTGATATGAAAAAAAACCTCAATGTTACATTTGTCAGTCAGGGAGAAGCTATTTGATATGCATAGTGACTACGCAAGAAGTAAAATTGAAAACATTTGAACCATTCAGATTCTCGGTAAGGACAAAAAAGGAGTTTCCATCAAGTAGAGAAAAATGCCACTTGTTTTGACCTTGTGATGGTGACAGTCTGTTGAAGAGGTCATTCTTTAATAGCCCTAATCAGAAATTATATGTAGCCATTTCAATATTAGTATGAAAACTAGTATTAAAAAGTCCTGAGTGCACTAAGATTTCAGTACCACTTGATCATTTTATTCACAAAATCTATTTTGTTCCATTGCCCATTGTAAAAGAACGTACTTTTGAAGTTTAAGTTCATTTACTTGGATCCATTTTCTAAACCTATGCAGTACACTTGGAAAAATACAAGAGCTTTGCATGGCATTGCTTTGTGAAGAGTACCTGCAGATAAGTACTGATAGAGTATTCACTGTGGATGAAAACATTAGCAGTGTCACCAAATAGGATTATTGTGTTTGAAATGAATGTCAATAGGACCGAAGATATATTTGATATGACGACATTTGCCTAAGAGAAAAGTTGGACACTCAGATTACAGCCAGGTATTCGTTCTTCACTTTTTGGTTGGTCTTCTCTTATGGTTATATCAAGAAACGATACTGAAGATAAACTCCAAAATGTCCCACTTTTGGGAATGTGCCAGTATGTGAAAATATTTACTGGAATCCAGGAAAACTGAAGGATTGCTACACCACTCTAAGGACCAAATTATTCATGAGAATGGCCCAATGACGGACATGAGGAAGGCCCACAAGTGAAATGGAAACCGAAGAGCTAAATGATGATTCCAGCCAGGAGCAAGGACTTGCCTTAGACAGTAGAAACTGAAGATTCGTTGCAGAAGATAATGATTTTGAAAATGGATGATGTACCGAGGAAGGTTGCCAAGGTCAGCTTCTCACACGACACCAGCAATGAGTGTACATCCAAGTCTAACAGCTTTGGCAATACCGACATCAACCGCATCAGAACTGACACCAAGCACACCGGGTGTGGTGACAGCTTAAGCTAGAGGAGATCTGCTCTTTGGATTGGGATCCAGAGTTGAAAATACCACCTGAAGATTTTGAAAAATATGAAAAGTGTAGCCTACAAACCTCAAACTTTTGTAAAATTAAAGTTTGCATTGAACTTTTTTTTAAGAGAAAAGTGAGGTGCTGAAGATCCCCAATATTATTCAAATTGTCAGGGAGCCACTAAGAAATTGGGTTTACAATCCCAGCATTTAGTTATTACACCTCGAGTGGCTTTTTTTATAGTAGATGTCTGAGACACAAGTTGGATACTCCAGCTGACTTTCCTATCAATGACGGATAGATCGGAAATCCTAATTAATCCAAATGCAAGTCCTATAATTTGATTGCCTTTCCCAACCACTACAGAGGTGTAAGAGGAGGGTACTACATTGCCTTTGCAAGAAAATATGATGGGCAATGGTATTTTGATGACTGCAGTATCTCAACTATACCTGAAGGCCACATTGTTTTGAAAGCAGTATACATACTCTTCCAGAGACAGGAAGTTTCAGGTAACAGAATGTAAATCACTCATCCCATTTTAACTTGAAGTGAGACACAATGAAACTTGTATTTGGAGAGACACAATGACTACTTTAATAGAAATGTCTCTTTATCTATTTGTAGTCTTGAATTATGAGTTATACATATATTGGAATACAAAAATAAGGTTACATTTATATGTTAAAATACTTAAAAAAGCTGAAAGTACATTTACAGACCGTATAAAAAACTCGGTGTTTACTATTTTCCCTAATGCATTGTATCTTCTATTCCTGACCATAGAGAGATGTTTTTCAGTGAGCTCCTAGCTGCCTCGTGTCCCCGTGTCCAGTCTGGGTAGTGGTTTCCGTGTGTGCCTAGAAAGAGGTTGGGAAGCACTGTTCTGTGGTTGGTTGGCCTGTCTGGTTGTCACTATTGGTACTTTTTCTGCCTCCTTTCTGGATACTCACTTACCTCTTGAATTAATTGTTCTACTCTGTGCCCCCATGACACTTGTGTATTAGTTTTCTGTTAGAGCATTTTGTTAGAGTGACTTGTGGACATGTTTCTCCTGTTTGATGTACCAAGCTCTTTAAGGATAGGGAGGGACCCAGTATGTTCTTGACAACTCAGTGGCTATGACCTGAGAAATCCTCCATCATGACTGCTCTAAGCACCATCCAGGGTTTGTAATTTTCCTCCTATTCCGTTTCTGAGTAGGTTCTCCCATGTGCCACTGCATATACTTTGTTTTAGGCGAATTTCGGAGCGGGGCTCAGTATCTCTGTTATAGTAAAAATCAGAAGGAAAAAAACCCCAAAAACCCCCACCCGCCAAAATCCAGAAACCTACCTTCCAAGGAAGGAGGGTAGCTTATCAAGGCTTTGGTACCATCTTTTAGATATTTGTTCAATAACACTGAATTTTGCCTTTGATTTATTCGCAGTGAATAGCTTACTAGAGAAAGCTCAACCTTTTTAAAATATGAGGATCCTGTGTAAATGTTTTAACAGCTTTATTGATCTACAGTTTACATACCACGCAGTTCATTTAAGGTGTACGGTCGAATAACTTTTAGTATATTTAGTTTTATAGCTTTCATCACAATTTAGAACACTTTCATCACCCACCAAAGCAAGCCCATACCTTTTAGCTATTGCTCAGTCCATCCATTTCCCTGCTTTGTCTAGATTTGCCTAGTCTGGACATTTCATATAAATGTAGTCATGCAACATGCATGCGATTTTGTGTCTGGCTGCTTTCACTTAACGTTTTCAAGGGCCATCCATGGTGTAGCATGTATCGGTGTTTCATTCTTTCATGGCCGGATTTGGTACCCCAGTTGGTGGGCATGCTGAACTCATGCTCACCATTGATGAACACCTACCTGAGTCTGTTCCCACCTTTTGGCCCTTAGAAACAATGTTGTCACAAACGTGTATACAAGTTTTTGAGTGGACATATCTCATTTCCCTTTGGTATATCTACTGGAATTTCTGGGTTGAATGGTAATTCACATTTAACTCTGAGGGAACTGCCAAACTTTATATTTCCATGAGTAGTCTATCAGGGTTCCAATATAATTGTTTTTGTGCATTTCAGGAAAACTTGTAATGATAAAATGCTTTGGGTTTTTTTTTTTTTTTTTCAATTTTGTTAGAAATTCTGTAATATAGCAGTAGGTGTTCATTGGAACTTTTCAAATGGGATTTACTACATACGCCTCCCAGGTCAGTACCTGCCATGCAAGCCCTGCGCATGTCATCAATCACAGCAGTACGTATACGTTCAGGAAAGGCACTGACTGGTGCAGGATGCTTCATTTATTCCGTGTACCCAGTGCCTGCAAAGGCAGGAGTCTACAAGTTGGGGGCTGCTGGCTTGGCCTTTAGTTCTTAAAGAGATACAATAATTTGTTCAATTTTTTTTTTTTTTTTAAGCACTCACTGAAAATGACCAAGACAGCCAGTCACCATTAAAGAATCCTCTGTTGTCGACGTCAAGACCCCTGGTTTTTGGGAAACCAAATGGCATGTATCTCTTTTCATTGTTCCCTTCCACCAGGTGTGTCATGGTGACTGTCAAGAGCCAAGACTCACCTGCTCCCTCCCTGGAGAATTAACACTGCTTTCACAGGCCAGAAACCTTCCTGAGCCGCAGTGCACTGGGTGACAGCCCCTCAACCCTACCGACCCTACCACATTTACTGTCTTGCTTAATGTTTCAGGGAAGGGTTCTCTCCTAGCAAGAGGTCACCCAGCTGCCACACTCCATTTCTGGTCAGCTGTAAACAAACTCCCTCTTATGTCATCTGTGCCCCTTTGTATATGGATTTTCTTGGTGGAATTCCTCATCCCCTCACCACTCACTTCTACACACACATACATGTTTAACTTTCATGGACTTTATGTAGATTAAAATATGTTTCCTTTGTCTCAGGTGATGCAACCGATTATCAGAAACAGCTGAAGCAGATGATTAAAGATTTAGCCAAAGAAAAAGATAAATCTGAGACTGAGTTGCCCAAAATGAGCCAGGTATGGACTTTATTCTGTGTAGAAAGTTAACTATTTTGCCAAATGATTTGTTCAGAAGCTTGATGGTTAAGCTGAGACCCCTTTACCTCTACAGCCATTATCAACGGATCTTGTAACTTCTAGCCAAAAATTGTGATTAAATGGGAAATATTTAAGAGGCTGCCACACACTTCATGTCTTTGAAGTTTTTATATCAAATGCATCTATACCCAGGTTATGGTTTATTCCCTAGAATGATAGCAGCATTTGGGGGCACTGGGAATAGTATTCTTCCTTTAAAAATTACCCTTTAGTTTCTTGAAAAACTAAAGTGACTACGTAATATACAGTATTGACATGTCTCTAAAGTCTATGCTGTCCCCAGGAGTTGTCCAATTCAAGTGCCATGATGATAGTGGGTCATTTTTATTTGAAAAGGGTTCCTCCACAATGTTTAGGAAATGTAGGCTGCAAGTTGAAACTGTTCCTTTATTATATGATCTAAATATTTTGATAGGTACTGAGCCTTCAAGAGTCAAATTTAGCAGTGTTTCTTTTTGTGACCACAAAACATCTTGTGGGATTTCCGATTTCCCAGCCTGTTCGAGAAGTGCTCCTGCTCTTATCTTCATTGTACTCTCTGAATATAGTTAATCTCATCTAGTTAATCTCATCACTCAGAGCTTTTCTTTTTTAACTATAAAAAGTTGGCTGCAGCAATACCTTGCTTTCATTTACTTCAAAGTAATCATGGATATTTCTCCCAAATGATTAAATGAGTAGTTCTCTAGGTATTCCGAGAGTAACTGTATAGCTAGCTAAACCCACAGGAAGCATCTCAAGTCAGTCTCACCTTAGATGGGAGCAATTTGAGAAAGCATGACATTGTCATTGTATATTTCACAGCCTTTAGTTGCTGCATGCTGTTCCACCAGATGAACAAGCCCCAATTTTAGTCATAATAGAGCTGTTTTCAACTTTTTTCCTATTATAACCCTTAGCTTAAACATCCCTATAAACAAATCTGCAGTTTGTGGGTGCATTTCTACACGTTGATCTGCTGGGTTAAAGGGTACGTACATCCTTCAGCTTTAAGAGTTGCTATACAGACAAATCTCTTTTAAGTGTACTGAAATTCCCTAGAATCAAAGGGCAGCGACTACCTGCTTCAAAAAGTACTATGCAGTTTCCTCTAAGAAAACTTGGAGAAAGTATAAAGTATACTAAGTATAAAATTTTAAAAAATGCATTATACCACCATCTTGGTTATGCCGCTATGTGCTCTTTTCATTCCAGAGGGAATTTATCCAGTTCTGTAAGACGTTGTACAGCATGTTCCACGAAGACCCAGAAGAAAACGACTTGTACCAGGCCATTGCCACGGTGACCACTCTGCTGCTACAGATTGGGGAAGTAGGACAGCACAGCAGCAGCAGTTCAGGAAGCTGCTTCCAGGAGTGGGGGGAGGAGCTGCAGGCCTTGGAGCCCTCTCCAGAGCAGGACTCGGTTTTTGCAGACAGTGACACTGGGCCAACACCCCAGGACTCCATGGCATGTCCTGAACAGGCAGAAGGGAACTGGACTGTCTCCCTTGAGCATATTTTAGCTTCACTTCTGACTGAAGAGTCATTAGTAAACTTTTTTGAAAAGCCACTGGACATTAAATCCAAACTTGAAAATGCCAAAATCAACCAGTACAGTCTCAAAACTTTTGAAATGAGTGGCCAGTCGCACCCTGAACTCAAGGAAGATAGCAGTTTGCTGACGAGACGAGCCTGCCATACCAAAGTACAGACCACAGTGTCAGGGGCTGTCAGCCCGTAAGTGTGTGTCACACGCTGGGCATCCAGGTATGCACCCCAATAGCCCTAGCTGGGGCTGGGGGACTGAGGCAATCCTCAAACATTTCTATTTATTTGTTAAGAGAATTATGAGTTTTACTTTTATCAGATTTGCTGAAATGGGCACTTCTACTGTGATTTTGTTCTCAGATGAACACAAGAGTCCAGTGTATCATGCTAACTCAAATAATACCCAAGTTCTCATTTTTCACTTGGTTACTGGGTGGTCAAAATCAAGTTCACTTTCAAGATCTAAGAGCACTATCTGTGCAATCGTTATTTGGTTTTGTTTGTTTGTTTGCACTAATTTTGTTTCAATGCTGGTAATTGAAACCATTTTAATATTTTTGGTTATATTCACTTTGTCCTTCCAAAAATGTGTACAAACCATGCTTTCAACGTTAGCCTCCAAGTTTTTTAATAAGAAATTTTTGTACTGACTTTGGTCCTTGTTTATACCTTTTACTTACATGCATGTTTAAGGTCTAGATGGTGCCAGTGAACAGATAGGCTGGAGCTGTCCCCTCCCCTTCAAATATTGTGGTCCTCAACCCTACTGCCAGTGGCTGTCCACTGCCAGCACCAACAAGGCTTCAGAAATGACCTCTTTACAGTGGCGTAAAACTAATGTAATCCTTGCAGCGCCTTCCTTTCAGGCTGAATTCAGATTTGGATGTATAAGCAGCTTTACCTCTGAGCTTTAGCGCCATGTAAACTAGCACTAAAAATTCTTCATGGGGCCATTACTAGTAGGTGAGCTAAAATATTAACTGTACATATAAATTAAGCATATCATTAAGCATTTACACCATCAAAAATCTATTTTAGATGACAATTATATACCTTTTGAGAGTTACATTCAATACAGATATAGGCAGAAGCTTAAGGACATACTACCAAATATATTTCATGAAATCTAAGATGCTGTCAATTGCCTCATTTTGGTTTAAAATGAAAAGTAGCCAAGAGCAGCTGAGTTCTACATGGCAGTTTCTGGAAAAATGTTTATCTTAGAATTAACGAAACATGCAGGTAACAAAAACTAACCTATGTATCTCCACTTTCCCAGCTACCTAAGCAGTTATTCTAAAGTGAGGCTACATACACTTCAAAATCACTTAAAACTGCTTGGGCCCTGTCCAAATATTCAGAAACTCGAGAGGCTGGGGACAAAGGACACAGGCATAGTACTTAGGAAAAGCTTTCCAAGTGATTCTATAATTGGGAACTACTTTAAGATACACAGTTATTACACTGCAACCAGAAACAGGAAACCAAACCTCAAAGGCAGTTTTGTATCTTTATTCGACAATCAGCAGTTAGTTCTCATCCACATTAACTGTCTGTAGATCTGCAAAAGAAGTGACAGCCAGTCACCTTCCATACCCACACATCTCATTTTACACTTTAACTTTCAAAAACCCTTTTCTTGAAGGGTTTAGGCAAGTAATAATATTCACTGTGACCTTTTTACAACCCAGATATGAACCCAGTTTGTGTCCTTTGAAAGCATTTTCTCATACCATGACAATAATGGTTGACTCATCAAGTCTGTTACTCAGATCCCTAGTGGGATGCCAAACACAAGCGCACAGCATTTGTTGGACAGATAAATTCATGTTATAAAAGAACTAAAGATGTTCTTCTAAACAGCTTTGCAGAATGGAGTAAAAACTTACTTTTGAAAGTGGTGACAGGCACATAGGTAACTAATGTATAGAGCTTGTTAGGTGAATCTTCATCTTCGTTACGTTTTCTGGACAACCGCACCCGGATACGGTATGGGACATTCCTTATAAATATAAACGTGTTGCTAAAGTCAGTTCATCCTCACAAAAATAGCCACCAGCTTACAGGCTGTCCTTACTTCCAAAACATGCTTCTAATGCTCCATCCATTGTTCTAATCTAACCAAGCAGCCATCACAGGTCTAGTTCCCTGGAAAATAAACTCACCCACAGGTAGACATAAAATGCTGTCATCTCAGGATGGATACCTGTCTTAGTAGGTAGCCACCACTGACATTCAATCTATGCAAAACTGTGGCTATGGGCTTCATCTGTTAAATTTCAATTTGGAGAAATACTGAAGGCTCTGTAGGCTTAATGGAACAGGTTAAGACCAGGTGTCTACCTGTGGGTTTCAGTTCCCTACCTGTCCGCTCACCCAACCTCACAGCAGCACCACAGTGGACTGTATCTCCTTTTATGGGTCTGAGGACCTGAAGCGTCCCGAACCTCAAGACCGTTCCTGGCTCCTACGACACCACTTCAACTTTATCTCCAAGGAGCTGTGTTGGCTGCTCCTTTTTTAGACACATCTCTACCGTAACTCTAAATGCCAGCCCACTACAGGGCTGAATCTCAGAGCCCTCTACCATCTCACCCACCCCAACATTGAAATACCACCCAGATGCTGCACCTTGCCCTGATCCAGTCTCTCAATGCCACTCCCCTTCGCACTCCTATGCACTCCTACTCTGGCACCTGACACTGTCCTCCACAGCAAAAACCACCCTCCTGCTGAGGTGCAGGGTTTCTAAACCTCCGCACTCCCGACATCTTGTCTGGACAGCCCCTGCAGGGATGCTTAGCAGAATCCTGGCCAGTAACACTCCCTGTGGTGATAACCAAAAACGTGCCAGGGGGAGTGGGGCCAAAGTTGCCTATGGCTGAAAACCAGTACCCCAAAAGTTTCTACAGATAAATCCCAACTCTTCACCATGACCGACATGATGCAATGTGGCTTGTCCCTTGCCTAACTCTATTCTCATTCACTGTTCAAGTCATTTATTTGACCCCATACTCATCAACCGGTTCCCAGATCACACCATGCACACTCTCTGTACAAGGCTCCCACTGGACCCTCACGATGGTGGCTCTGCCATTCAGGTCTCGTTTCAAATACCATGTCAAAAGGCCTCCCTGCATATGCTACCTCACCCTTGAGTTACTGTCACACTATTTTCTTCTCTATGCATTAGCTATTTACAGAACATGTAGACCGCAGAGCGAGATAGGTAAGCTAGTGTCACTTGAAAGGTCTATAATACAACACAGGTAACTTTAGTACCTGATCCCTTTGGCCCAGACGGCCTTGTTGAGCCTGGTATCGATGCGTACATCTGGAGTCCCCATCTCCTTCATGGCGAATTTCCGGATCTCTTTGAGTGCCCGAGGAGCACGCTTCTTGAAACCCCTGAGATTCAAAAGTAAGTAAATAAATTACGGAAGCACAAAATTAAATGAAAATGACCTGTTTTCACAAAAGACATCTAAACTGAACTCGAACAAGGCAGAAACAATTCTTTTCTTCCACTGGCATATAATGCCTAGCAACAAACATACTTGAGACAGAGAAGATGCTCAATCCACTTTCAATGAGGTAAGATGAGGGCTCTGCATGTGATCCTTAAATAATGCTAAAATACACATCTGTCAACCCTTTCCTGATAAAACATCCCCAATCTCTAATACCACCTGTGGAGAATATACTCAAAGAATGACATTAGAATATGCTTGAACTTATATCATACAACACTGTATAAATGCAGTAAGCACCCCCAGATCAACGTATAATTCGA
Source organism: Pteropus vampyrus (assembly GCF_000151845.1). NCBI lineage: Eukaryota > Metazoa > Chordata > Mammalia > Chiroptera > Pteropodidae > Pteropus > Pteropus vampyrus. The sequence continues at coordinate 325,575 of NW_011889322.1, forward strand.
TTGTCACATCTTAAGACACAGCATGTTTTTGGAGATTACTCATATAAGTCCACAAACTTGGTATGTGCTTGAAGAGTAGGGGCTTGTGATGTAGACTGCCTCTCGTGAAGGACGATGTGGACCACAGTTAATTCTATGGAGCTCTCAGCACATGTCAGGCACTATTCCAATTCTGAGCCAAGCACTATTAATTCTATGGAGCTCTCAGCACATGTCAGGCACTATTCCAATTCTGAGCCAAGCACTATTAGTGCACTGTTTAGAAGGGTGCACACATCCATTTGAATCGCATGCTTTAAATAAAATGTGAAAAAGCAAAACTTTACTATAGGCAGAAATGACTAAATATTTGCCTAAGTGCAGGCCATTCCAAGTGGGGCTGAGAGCGAAGTCTGAAGGGGTGTCCCACCACCCCAACACTGAACGTTGGAGAGGGGCCCTGTCTATTTCACCTCTGCAACCCCATGCACAGTGCCTGGCACATACAGGTGCCCCACACTTGTTAGATGAAGTGAATTTTATGAAACCCAGTAAGTAACAAAGAAAGCATGCTAGAGTGACTTAATTCTGCTCTAAAAACTTCAGTGACTTCCTGACCCACAGAAGACCTGACTCTCCATCCACCCCCACTCCTCGCTTGGCCTCTTCTTACATCTCCCTGCTCCCTCTGTTCTATCTAGCAAGCAAGCTCACATCTCTTAAAGGTGCCAGATATAATAGCAGTAGGTTTAACAGACAAAATCCTCTATTCTTCAGCTTATGTAGGTAGTACTCCTGGAGTACATCAGATGTTGTCAAGTCTAACAAAGAAAAATAAACCAGTGAAAAGAGGGAGCATTAGGGGAAGAGACTGCAGGTTTGAGTAAGATGGCCAACGAGATACTGGAGTCAATATCTGAAGACAATGTAGGCAGCCATTCAGGTATGTGTGAAGCGCATTCAGGCAGAGGGAGAATAAAATAAACATAAAACCAAACAGCTGCCCTGAATCAGTTATGTGCCTGGTATGATTAAGAAAATAAATGGCCAGCTCATATGGAATCATAGCAAGAACTCTGACTTCTAATCTGAATAAAATGGGAAGGCAACATAGGGTTTGAGGACCAACCGGGTAGGTGAGGGAGGGAACCACGAGCAGGGAGCTGCTAACTAGCCATTCAAGTGACAGAGAAGGTGGAGGAGCCAGTGCAATTAGTCCAGATGGTGACTGAAACAGGGAAGGCCACAAGAGAAATGAGAAGGTTAAGGCTGGAGATGGACATCGGGAGTCTGGTTTGGGGCCATGTAAAGTTCAAGATGTCAACATAAACACCTAAGCACAGATGTTAACAGCAGCTGGATATGAAGCCCTAAGGCAGACAGAAAAGAGCATCTGAGGCCTGGGACTCCTCACCATTAAGAGGGTGGTAGCTTGTGAGGAGGAACCAACAAAGTAAAATAAGGCATTTCTGGAGGAGAATGAACAATGAACTGTCGAACTTAGCCACCAGGGAGGCCTTCCCCTGGGGCGTCTGTATCAAATTCACCCACCTGCAATGGCTCACACCTACTTTTCAAACATTCCTTGCTGTGCTGGCCTCTAAAACAACACCCCCTACACTCGGTGACTTCCACTTCCCACTTGGCCATTTTTTCCATTTTTTAAATACTTGCCTAACTTCCAGTACTAAGCAAACTTGGATGGCAGGGTCTTTGGTTCCCCACTGAATCTGCAAACAAAACTGTGCCTAACACACAGGTAGGTGCTTCATGCCCCAGATAACGGGGTGAGGGGGAAGAGGCATGAGTACTCACAAATAGCATTAACGGAAAGGTGGCACTGATTTTTGACCTGGAAACCATCTGAAACTCCAAATAAGACAATGCTCCTTGGCTCACACTCGGCTAGGAGTGCAGAGCTGAAAACGCCAGACTCAATGTGGATGTTGCTGCACATATAAATCTCTCACAAAATTAGTTGTGCTGACACAAGACTGCCCAGTCAAATGCAGGAAATTTTGCTCCAAAGATTGGTGCCCAAATAGACTATTTTGCTATGTAATATAACTATTCAAGATCTGTTTACATTATCAGCAGTAGGCACTCTGTACAAAGAAAAACGCAAGGCTTAGAAGCCAAAAACCAAACCCAAGGAAAAACCAAGCACTAGAATATTCACACCACCAGTATTCTCGTGCATCTCAAATCCACAGCTCCCATGTGTCCCCACCACAAATACTGCCCTAAAACTCCATCTGTAAACTCTTGTTAGAACTCAACCAATAGTAATCAGTACACATCTGTGTAAGTCAAAGAAAAATAATCAATTTAAGCGTTCACATTCTGGGATGGACCTGGCTTTTTTACCAGAGTCTAGAAACTGTTTGCTTTCCTGTAGGGAGCTAAAGCTCCCCAAATTTAAAAGAGTGCATGGATTGTCTCGGGAGGCCTGCTTGCATAAAAAAGAAAAGGCTGGTTCTGCTGAATTTCAGGAAGAAGAAGGTTAAGTATAGCCTAAGGGAGTCTCAAAGGAAGTGTCAATTGCACCTGGATCTTCAGGATGTTACTTTTATGTTATTTTGGAATGCAAAAAGAAACAGATTGTGTTTAAAAGGAGGTTAAGAAATAAACTCGGAGAGGCAGTTGTGAGATCTGCTCTCCCTCCTGCACCCTGTCTGTCTTCTCTTTTTTCTCAGTCCCCGCTCCCCCATTCAGGTACCCGGTTTGACTTGGTCGGCTGGCTTCCGACACTTTCCCTCGCATATATACTTTTCACCCTTTAGCCTGCCCAAGTTTATTTAACTACAAAGCACAGAGTGAAATGATTTTATCACCATGTTTTCACAATTGGCTCTCCCTGGAACCTTATTCTATCTCACGTTTCCAGTCATTAACCTCCCGGCATTAAAACCCCATAAACCTCAAATACGGTCCACTGATTAAATCTGAGCGTTTGAAGAAGAAATGCGTTTAATTTCTAGACCACCTAGCCTTTAAACGACCGAACAGACCTGAGTGACCACCAGACGCGCTGAGTTCGGGAGCCCCCAAAGCAAGGCCCTGGACGACTGCAGGAATACTCACACTCCATGGATGCGCTTGTGAATGTTGATGGTATATTCTCTGGTCACCACCTCGTTGATGGCAGAACGGCCCTTCTTCTTCTCGCTACCCTTCTTTGCGGGAGCCATCTAAATCCAGGCAACATGGAGGATCAGAGCAGAGTGAGACAAGCACAAGCCAAGTCCTCCCTCCCGGGCCTTCCCTCATGCGGCCGCCCTCGGGAAGCTCCCGGGTGCAGAGGGCCCGGCCAGGGCCCCGATTCCCCAGGTCGGGGCAAAGCCAAGCCGGCCATTCCCGGCACAAGAATCCGCTCCCCTCAGGTGCCTCCATCCCGGAAACCCTAGCAGCCCTGGGCTCCTCTAAGCCATTCTCCCTCCCAAGCTACGAGCCCTTAAACGCAGTGCTAATTTCCATCCCTCGGAACGCGCAGCCCCGGGCCAGCTCAGGACAGACCCCGCTGTCTCGGTGAGCGCAATCCCGGAAGAGGATGGAGCCAGATTACTGAAGATCAGACCAAGCGCCCATACTCACAACGCCGGGACCAAGCTGGAAAGGACGAGCACGAGGTATTGTGGGAGAAGAAAAGCAGCGTCATAAGTACAACTTCCGGGTCGCCTGGAGGCGGCAGGAGCGAGAGACGAGGCTATGACGTCAGTACTGCGCGCCTGGGGTAAAGCAAGCGGGTCTCGGGGCGGGGGGCGGGGCCTGGGTGAGCCGCGGCTGCGCGCTCAGGCAGCTCTGTAGAGTTCTCGTCTTTGCTCCGCGTCTCTGTGCCTGTTGTCTAAGTCATAAAGACGGTAAAAAGTGCCCACTGAAAAATAATTCACTGGAGAAGTAAGTCACAGGAAATCAAGATCTAGGCCCCCAGTTGGCCGAGATCAATGTCCGGAAAAGAAGATGCTCTTTTTCCTATTCACTATTTATTGGGCCCACTTCACTGAACCTGTGTGCTGCTGTGTGCTGGCTGTGCTGGCTGGCTAGCATTTCCAGAGACGACCAAGGCCCAGCTGTGGCCTTGGTGGTGCTCAAGCCCAGCACTGCAGACTCCTGAAGAGTGGTTATGTCCTTGACTCTGGAGCCACTCCTGTCGGGCCTGATGAACAAAAAGGGCGACAAAGCAGCCCTGACGAGCTCCGGGGCTACCTGGCAGGCCTGGCAAGCCCAGTGACTGAAAGTAACCACACAGGATGGTCTGATACTTCCTAATTGGGCAGGTCATGGTGAGTAGTCACTTTGCAGGCCTGTGGCTTCCATAGCAAAGATCAATTTTTACCTTAAATGAGCACTGTCCATCATTCCTACATATCTAGGAAAACATTTTTGAAATGTCAAAATAATTTTCCAGGCCCCTCAGAAGCAGACTTACTGGTCACGGAGTATATGGACACTGAAACCCCTTCCTTATGTCTCCCACATACCATCTCTATTCACTATCTAATGTTAACTTTCCCGTACCCACTTGCGTAATATGTGTTTCCCCATTTTGCTTTTTATCCAATCCTAGACATTTCTCTGCTTTGCTTTCTCCCACCTCCTTAATATCCTACCAATGGATTTCATGTAACCTTCCTTATGCTTTCAAAAGCCTTTGGTTGTAAATTTAAAATAAACTGTAAAAGTGCCATTCTCCGGAGCATTTTCCCAATCTTTTGAGATCTTGTGTCCAGGCACATCTTCAGACTTGGCTCAAATAAATTCTTACAGAGCTTTCTACAGGTCTAGAGTTCTTTTGTCAATAGATGGGCCAGGGAGGCTTGTGCTGGGTCTGGAAGGAAGGGCAGAAGACAGCTGGGCAGAGAAGTGGCAGAGCATGCAGCTTGTGGAAGGTCTGAAGCAGTACAGTTTCCCATACTCTAGGCTGAGAGGTGAGATAGCTTGTGGCCTTACTCAAGAGTTTGAATATTACAGGTAATGGATCATTGAAAGGTTTTGAGGAGGGCAGTGCCATGATCAGATTTGTTTTAGAATTAATTTGCTTACATTGTAAAGAATAGATTGGGAACGGGGCATAAGATGATAGCAAGGAGACCGGTGAAAGGAAACTCTTCACATAACAGACAAATGAAGAAGGTCTGAACTAAGGCAAGTGCCTTGGGATTGGAAGGAGCAGACTCATTTTATAGAAATAAAGAGGTAAAATCAAGAGGACTTGGAGAGAGAAAACCAGTGTAGACTCACTATATCTAAGAAGTCTGGAGTGCAGGGGCTGAAGAAATTAGTAAAGTGTCATTAGAACAGTAGGAAAAGACTTTTGAAAATATTCTCATAAGTCCAAAGGAAGCCCGAGTGCTCAACAGGTTCTAAATGCTATAGAATTCAAGTAAGGCGAAAACTGAGATGTACTCATTAGATTCTCCAAAGTGGAGATTTTAGTAAGTTTCATTGCTAGAGCAGTGGGGAGTGGGGAGGAGCCAGATGAGAACAGAATAAGGAATGAGTACGGAGATGGGCTGCTTTCCACCTATTCTGTCCCTTGGGGCACAGAGGCTGGAAGAAGACAAACTGTGGCCAGCGAGCTGAGGAAGCAGTAGTGGCTGGACAAGTGGCTGGATATGATGTGAGGGATGACTGAAGCTCTTAGGAGGTGCCCTGAGAGTCCTTCTAAAGCGTCTGGAGGCCTAGGAACAAGATGTCACCAGTCTAGGGATACTAAGTCAGTTGGATCCATGGATCCACACCTTCTTCATTCTTGATGAAGTTTCTTATGTCACAGGAGCACACCCTTTAGTGACTTCTTAAGACAGGGAGAATGGGTGCTAAAGTTTTTGAGCCCTCACAGATTGAAGATATTTCTTCAACTCTCAAAGTTGTTACTATTTTGACTTATATGGAGTTCTAGGTTGAAATCATTTCTCCCCAGCATTTTGAGGGCACTCTCCATTGCTCTCCTCTCTTCCTCCACTCACCCAGCCTATTCTGCTCCTCTAGCTCAGGGTAAGGCACCTGAAACCTGCCTCAGGCCTTTCACAGGGCAACAGGTCTTTGGGATGACTTTCTGATCCTCACTCCCTATGCCCCACCTGCAGTCCTACCCAAGCCTCAGGGTCAGGCCAGTCACTGCTGGCCTTCCAGAGACCAAAATCACTAAGATGAATTTTGCGTGCTTTGTAACTCTCTTTGTATTGTGTGGGTTGGGGAGCAATGAGGAGGCTGTGATCCAGCAGAAATGGGTAGGAGCGGGCTAGGGGGAAAATAGTGGGGACAGAGAGGAGAGGACTGGCACATGAAATCTTTTGAAATTAAAATTGACAGTTTATAACTGACTTTACATGAAATGTCAATTTAGGTAGAGTAAAATACTACATAAAATTGGTTGAAGAAATCAATGTGATTACATTGTATGTACTTAGCTCAATCACCACAAAATGGCCCAGTAATAGCAACAGAAGCAGCACTTCTACCCAATACTAACTCTCATTCTCATCCTAGGCACTCAGATTTTAATCTCTAATGCTTAAAAAAAAAAAAATTAAAAGAAATCCAGTTTCCTTGGAGTTGATTCCATGCCTCGTAAGCAGAAAAAATAAATCCTGTAGTTTCGTGAAAGAAACTGGAATCTGATTTTTGATAGACGATGTTAAAATGATAAAGGCACCAAGAAGGGAACTTGCTAAGTTGTACCAATTTGAGCATAAAATAATAATAATTAATTAGAAAAGCTGAGTTTATAAAAGGCCACGGGCTTGCAACTTCACGCTTACAGTAAAACATGAACTATAAAAGAGGAAGTTGTAATTAACAAAGGAGTCAATATACTAAATATGCCTATTTATTGTTTTTAGTAAGTGGGGAAATATTGATATGCATGGGTGTCCTGTTTCTTTGTAATGCTCATGTCTGTTAATGATGTATAGAGACAAGCTTACCTGCTGTGCAGTCACCCTGATGGCTACATGCCACAATCGTGAAAGCAGGTCCAGGAGTGCATCCTAGCTACTAGATTAGCCAAACATCCCCTGAAAGAAATGCGATCTCCTTCTCTCAAGGAATAAACCTCTAGATCCACGGTCCCCAACCTTTTTGGCACCAGGGACCAGGGATCCTATGAGAATCTAATGCCCGATGATCTGAGGTGGAGCTGAAGTGGTGATGCTAGTGCTGGGGAGCAACCACAAATACAGATGAAGCTTTGCTCACTTGCTCGCCCACTGCTGCTCACCTCCTGCTGTGCAGCCCAGTTCCTAACAGGCCACGAACTGGTACTGGTCAGTGGCCCGGGGGTTGGGGACCCTTGCCCTAGACGACCTCTCTTAATTACAGTGAAATGTTGGTAAGACATACATAGTTTCCAAACAGGCCAGCAGATCAGACTCAACATGTCGTAATAACCATAAAACCAGCCATAGAAAATGTAAAGGAATCTCTTCAAAAATAAAAATCTATATGAGACAGCAATTAAAGCTGCCTGATGTAAGTAAGACATGTAACTTCAAAATGAAAAGGGAGGAATCTGATGCCACAGATCAGCGGGGAGTTGACAGACTGTATAACCAAAAGTCCCCAGTCCCTATGACAAACTCACAGGTTGCTAACTCTGCACCTTCAGTCTCTGCTGGCAGAAATCAGTGTTTTCTGGAGGAGGGTGGGTATGGTAAGATCCTTAAACCTAGGGAAGTACAAAATTTTCATTTGGTGAGTTATTGAAACCAGAGAATGGTATATAAAAACTGGAATACTAAGAAGGTATGAAAATGAGTACGGATTAAAAGATTAAAAAAATAGATAAATCATGGTATGCATATCCTTGCAACCAGTTTTGATGTAAAGGTGGTCTTGTTATCATCACATTTTCTGGATTTTTTGCTTTTAAATGTTTTACTACTTTTAAGGGATCTTCTAGATCAGAATTCAGATTTTAATTAAATTCTCATAAGTATTTATATTTGTAAGCTACTTACTTCATAATTGGGGGAAATTATTTTTGTGAATTCTTAAATATTGATTCATTTGTTGTTTAAGTAGTAGATTATTAAGGAAAATGTTGACTACTTAATGGTTAAAAGATTGCTAATTGATATAAGATTAATGAATTGGACATTAGATGAATTACAGTGAGTGGTGACTATATCTTTCCATGTACAAAATCCCCTCTGATGGAAATGAATTCACTAGCACAGAGGAGAACGATTTTCAGTTTGTGCAGATGGGTTCATTGTAGCTCCACTGAAAGAGATGGTGCTGTTGGGACAGATAGTTTTAAAGGAAACTGAGTCACACGCTGAGTTAAATTCAGGATCTTTCCAGAGTATGTAAGGGGTAACCCAACATTTGAGTGTCCATTTTAAGGCATGCATTAATTTAGTGAATGTGCTGAAGGGTTAGCCTGTTTCCCCCATAACTGGACATTGGTTGGTTAGGCAAAAATCCTAAAAGAGATTTTTCTTTGTTTCTAATGAGCTTTTTTTTTCCCCTAGAAAAATAAATCTCTTTCACAGTTACCAGAAGGCCATATATTTCAGCTATTTCATCAACCACATTATGTTTACAGAAGTCTGCTACCGTTTGTATTGCACATATGTACAGTATGTAACTCGTGTCTATCCATAGAGCCACATATGGCATTTCCATGGAGGATCCAAATTAGTTATTTCTCTAGGTTATTAATGCCTGGCTTAAAAACTTTCAGGCTTCACATAAAACGAAGACAGAAATTGAAGCAATTTTGTACCAAACACTCAAAGTTTTCCAGATAATTTAGGCAGTCATACAAAATGTCATGGCTTAGAATGATCTGATAGGTGACCGGTTTACCATGTTGCCGGTATAAACAAAAAATTTTAATTAATTTAACGAATGGCAGATGCCATTAGAGACAGAAGATACTACATTTCAGTTGATTTTAAGATATTCAAAAACATGGTATATTCCAGAGTTCATGCTTCAGTTGCTTCTCGTGAGCCAAGATTTTCTAGTTTTCCAAATAACAGGACAGGGTTGCAAAATGGCCTTTTAATAAACAAAATTAAATGAATCAAAAGCTTAGGGAGTAAACTCCCCTGGAAGTTCTGTGGGTTTACAGAAATATTACACAATAAGAGTTTTCTGAATTTATCCAGATTCTGAACATGTGTAAGATTTAAACAATGCTAAATTAAATTAGCAGCATGGAGTACCCCACCCTGTTCTAATGGCTTCCAGCTAGAAAATCCTAGGATGATAAATAAGCTGTTTCCATTAAAAATCTTGTTCTACTTAGGATTCTGACAGCCCATTAAAATACAAATTCTTTTACAGAAAAACCAGACCTATAAACCTTTGAATTTACAAAACAGTTAAATTACAAAAAACTTAATCCAACTGCACACAGACTTTTTGTTTTAAAAAGAGAGTTCATTTCTGGTGCCTTTAGTTTTAAAGAGTAAATGATCCTAATGCATGCAAAGTATTTAGACTTACGTTTTTCCAGAAATACACAGCAATTGTGTGACAAATAAAACTTTATTTTGATGTATTTTTATGGCAGCCTCTCATGCCATCCAAACCTGATCCTAGTCGTGGGGCCAAGAGGAATGATCCATATTCCACATGGAAGCAAATAGAAGCACAGAGTTATAGCACTGGAGCAGGAAAAGGACCTCAGTTCTCTTGGGCCAGTGGTTAGGAACATTGCTGTGCAGAGCATCGCCACCTCAGTGTGCCAGGGCATCCTCACATCAGCGTGATGAATCCTTATGGGAAAGGGGGTTGTCTGTAGTTGGCAGAAGCCTCCAAGATGCTGCTGCTCTACCTGCCCGTCACATGATGTGTGTACATCTCATGTGTACACATGCACACAAACCCTGTGTGCATCACCGATATCTGTTAGCAGTCAGAGCCCGTGGAACTCAGCCCAGGTGAGCTGAGTTATAGGCTATAACTTCTCTGGTGAGGAATGCTTTCGTTACTGCCACAGATTACCTGTAAGGTCAACATGTTTCCATGAACTTTTTCTGCTTTTGTTTGTTTTGCTGTCATTTCTACAGCGAGCCATTGTTTTTCTCTGGCATGACCTAGGATCTAAAGATCAGGAACCTGATGGCCTGACATACATATTGCAGCTGAGAAAACATAACATTATTACCCGGCTTCCTTACAGCTTTCTTCCACCATTTCCACATATTTGACTGTCCTTAGAAACATCTTGAAATTAAAAATATACACGTGTGTATGTATATGTATATACATATATATATGAACTGATGAAAAGATGTATGCATGCATATATAACCAGGCACAGAAACTATTTCCAGAGGAAATTGTACAAATCTGTTAATTTATTACAAAATGTCCACTCACAGAAAAACACAGGAAAACTTTTATACTTTTATATTTGGGAAAGGAACTGGTGTCTCAGATACAAAATAATTTACACATAATCCATACAATTTTATTTTATATAGAAATAGGTCATTATTACAACAGCTGTACATTTCACTACACTTTGTCTTATAATTACATAAAATCTTTTCTTTAGAAACATCTCAACATAACAAAACATACAAAAAAAAAAAAAAAGCAAAGTGCATTTCGAAATGGAAATCCAATCCCAGGTCTTATCGTGGAAGGAAGTTCTGTAGGAACATGGAGCATTCTCCCTCACAGGCCCAGCACAGGTGTGGGTTCCTCAGGGCCTGCCTGGCTTGTGAAACCTCTCCCTTCACAGCCCTGGGGAATCTCAAGATTCTGGAAGGTCAGCTGCATGATTGTGCTTTGCTCAGAGTCCGCCTTGTAGTTGCAATCAATGAAGTAAACAGGAAACAGTCCAGTGTTATATTTAGGGAGTGTGGGGCAGGGGTGGGGGGGAATCACCAGCATGGGGTGGGTCAAAAACCCTCATTTCATTAGGGGTTAGGAGGGAGGGTGTGGGCCAGCTTTGCTCTCTGACTGGTAGGCTGTTGTTATTACTGTGGTCTCCAAATTGAGTCATGAGATCTTGTTTTTTTTTAAAGTTGAAAGTGCCTAAGTTATCTCTGCTGTGCAGCTGTGCAAATTAAAATAAAAACAACCATTTAAAAATAATGAAAAATAAGCTCTTTATTCTCTCAACAGATCTCTGACTCAGTGCTTCTGGAATGCAAAAGAAAGAGGACTGAGAGAGTGAAGGCCAGCTAGCATGTATGGACGGGCCACCACCAGGTAGAGTGACCAGTGCACTCTCGGGAGGATGCAGCAAGATGCGCCATCTGATAAGGTAAACTGAGTCATGACGTCCAAGTATGGCTGTAGAGTGTGCCCAAGGAGCACAACGGCAAAGGACACGCATGCGGCCAGGGTGGCTGATCACTCTCACGTGCCAGCCGCTACTCTCCAGAGATGGTTACCATCCAGGAGATCTGAAATGTACGCAGTGTGCACAAACGCCAAGGGTTTAGTTCAAACTCCTCTCCCCCTTCATCCGTCCATTGGTTAAAGCTGATTGGGACCCAACCTTGGTGCCCGGGCACTACCGGGGCGGCTGCTGGAGGCCTGAGGACTCAGACAGGCTGCTGACCCTGCGAGATGGGCGTGGGGGCTGGGGCTGCGGGGCAAAGCGCAGGGTTCCTGGCTGCTGCGAGTAGGTGGACAGAAGTAGTGAGTCCTGCTCCTCGCTGTGCAAAGAGGTTGGCACCTGTACCTGAAAAGAAAAGGAAAGGGCTCCAGTGGTGGTTCTGGAATTCCACAACTCAGCTGCAGTGGAGATGGGGTCAGACCACAGGACTCGCCTCCGCGGAGGAGGTCTTGTGGTGAGGGCTCAGGCAGGACCCTGGGGGGAGGGTGCACGGGGGAGAATGGGATCTGAGGTTCTGCCAGACAGGGGTGACTTCTGAAGCCAAGCTCCCCACCAGCATGAGGGGTCCTTCTGGCCTAGTGGGCCTGGGGGTAATGGTATACTAGGCACACATGTACACATGTAGCTTGTGTGTGTTCGAGTGTTGGGAGCTGAGACCACATACAGATAATAGGCAGGGTAGGACCCAAACACACATGCAATCTGCATACTCTCCCTGGTTCTGTAACTCCTTTCACCCACCGCAACCACCAGCGTCTACCAGGAGACATCCTGATTTGAAGCTCAGAAACATCAGCTGGCCAAACCTCAACCTTGGAGCCTTCGGGCTCATCTCTCACTATTCCTGTCCATGAAATTGCTCCCTCCAAGGGACCCAGTCCACCCTGTTTCTGAAGCTGCCCAGGCTGTCTCTCTTGCTGGGATCCTGTCCCTTCACCCCTCTCAGCCACCCACACTTTGATATTTCCCAAACATCAGTCCCCATCCCAAATCATGGCTGCAGCTGTGACCTGCAAGCTGACAAGTATGCAAAGCTGACTCTGGAATTGCCTCCCACCATGCCTGGGGCCAGAAACATTTGAAAAGCACACCACACATGGTTTAGCAGGTTTAATTAAATTAGCTTCTAGACCTTCGAGCATGACTCTTTTCACCTCTACCCCACTGTCTTTAAAATGTGTCACTGCACACTCTCCTATGGCTTTGAAGTTGCCCAGGCAGGGTGAAGGGGAAGCCAGTGTACTTAGCACTTGTTTTAAGTAATAAGTGGCCACATTTACATGTGCCTCACATTTTCCTGAAAAGCCCCAGCCTCATGCAACATACTTGTATCTGTAAAGAAGTCTGATGAATCTTTAACTAAACATGATTTAATTTTATATTCGTATAAGACTTGGTATATAAACACACTAATGGGTCCAACAAACACAGTTATCAGTGTCTGATTTTTGCTTTAAAAATACGGACACCATAATAATAACCTTTTAAAAGTGGACCTTTTTAACACATAACCACCTGAGGCATAATAGCTGATGCTAAATTTCTCACACTATATATGTTTATAACCTTTGAGCATTGTGAACTTCAGAAACTATCGAGATTCAAATACAAATCTGCCGGGGGTTTATTTTGGTCCTGAAGACCAGAATCATCTGAAAAGCAAGCGGGGCGAGAGGCCTGTCAGGCCTGGGCTGGGAGCTGGGCCCTGTCTCCCAGGCTCCTGGATTAGCGGGCACCCACCTGCAGGAAGTGCTGCTGTGGCTGCTGCTGGGCCTGTGTGGGCTGCAGAGGCACCGGCTGGGAGCTGGGGAAGGTGGAGTGCAGCACTGCCTGTCCCATCAGCAGGACGGGGGTTGAGGCGCTGCTGCTGGTACTGTGCATGTCTGCATTCAGAAACACGGCCTGGCTCTGTGGATACCTGTTTGGTTTCATGTGGGAAAGAGACAACAGACTTTTAAGAAAGAGGTATGACACCAACAGCATGGACAATAGTGGAAAAGTAGACAAATTAGATCTCATCAAAATGAAAAATGTTCATGCCTCAAAGGACACTCTCCATAAAGTGAAAAGGCCACCTAGGAAAAATATTTGCAAATCATTTAGCTAATAAAGGATCGACATCCAGAATATGGAGAGCACAACTCAACAACAACAAACAACTCGATTAAAAAATGGGCAGAGGGCTTGGATGGACATTTCTTTAAAGAACAGATTCAACTGTCTAACAAGCACTTGGACAGATGCTCGACATCACTAGTTATTAGGGAAAAGCAAAGCAAAACCACAGAGACCCCTCCATATGATGGCTATCATAAAAAAAAAAAAATAACCAAGTGTTGACAAGGATGTGGAAAAATTGGAACACTGCTTGTGGGAATGTAAAATGGTGCAGCCGCTATGGAAAATAGTATAGAGGTTCCTCAGAGAATTAACCATAGAATTACCCTATGACCCAGCAATCCCATTGTTGGGTATATGCCCAAAAGAAGTGAAAGCAGGGACTCAAACAGATATTTGTACAGCCATGATCATAGTAGCAGCATTGTTCACAATAGCCAACAACTCAAGTGTCCATTAATAGATGAATGGATAAACAAAATGTGGCCTATACAGACAACAGGATATTATTATTCAGCCTTAAAAAGGAAGGGAATTCTGGCATACGCTATGGCATGGATGAACCTTGAGGCCATTAAACTGAGTGAAATAAGGCAGTCACAAGAGGACATATACTGTAGGATTCCACTTATATGAGGTCCCTAGAGTGGTCAGATCCACAGAGACAGAAAGTAGAATAGTGACTGCCAGGGGCTGGGGAAAAGGAGCTGGAGAGTTAGTGTGAAATGGGAACAGGGCTTCCATTTGGGAGGATGAAATAGTTCTGGAGATGGATGGTGGTGATGGTGGCACGACACTGTGAATGTATTTAATACCCCTAGACTATACACTTAAAAATGGCTAAAATGATACATTTTGTGTGTGTGTGTGTCTGTGTGTGTGTGTGTGTGTTCTACCACAATAAAAAATAATAATAAAGTTAGAGGTGTTGACAACAAGCCATTAAGAAGGAGCAGAGGAAGCCCATTTAGGAAAGCTCCCGGGGAGCAGAGACTGGGAACAGATGCTTAAAGACGCTGGACAGAAGTCCGTTTTGCATTATATTTTTAAAAATGTTATTTCCCTGTATGAGATCATTTGCAATAGGCATTGGGGGTTCCTAACTTCTCTTGAAGAGGCCTCTGTGTGTGTGTGGGAGACAGACCTAGACACACCCTAGAAGATGGAGTGTTAGGTCACGTCTGGAAGAGGTGGTAGAGGGAGACGGGGAGGGTATAAATTATTGGGTTAACTGAAAATGGCAGTCAGGAGTTCCAAGAAGAAAGAGTTTCCATTTTTACCTAGTTCACTGCATTTTAAGCATCTCTGGAAAGCAATGCAACAAGATTCTTTGTTTCCACTCACTTAGGTCACTTAGGAAGAACAGGCAAAATCCCAAACCAAACCCAAAATACCCCTGCCTTATTGCGAGCATTGCTGGAGAATTTTAAGGCGGCTTCCCACAGCACACACCTGCCCCCACCTGCTCCCATCACAGGGTTTTTATCGGGACAAAATGAAACGATGTAAGTACAGACCCCTGACCCTGAGAAATGCTCAGGAACCGTCTGCTGTTACTCTTATTACTGGCTGAGCGAAGACATAAGAGGAAGGACTTCTGGGGACAGTCTCTGTGGATGGCTGCAAGGCCTCTGCATGAGGGCATGCTAGGCCTACGTAGCTAGCGCTGTCCCAGTGAACTTCCGACACAATTTAAGCCAGTGTTTACACGTCTGTGAGATAGCTTTATTTCTGCTTCATTTCAAAGGCCTAGAAACTGTTTTCCAGCTCTGCCAGCTTTTCAAGTGTTTGCGGCTTTGTCTCCAAGAACCTCTGTCTCTAGAACTAAGCACCTGAGCAAAGCTGCCTCTGGTCTTGGGGTTTCTCCCAGGGAAAGGAGAAATGAGGTTGTGTGTGTAGGAGGCTAAGGGCCCATGTTCGCAGGGTTTCACAGTTCTAGAACCACAGAGCAGGCAGAGCACGCTTGTGGAATTTGCCAGCATCTGCTGGTCAGCTGGACCAGTTGCAGGCTACATGTTTACCCGGGAGACTGCCAAGGGTGAAGGCGTTTAGAACTGTAAATCCAGCTGAAGATGATGCCAAACTGGGGATATAATTAATTGTTTCGTTTAGGTCCAGTTCTAAGCATAGAACACCGACACAAAGTTTTATCTGCTCAAATGTGAGACCGTGGAAGGAAAGCTACAGGAGGAGCCTTTCAAAGGCTCTGGGCTCACTTTGACCCTGTCCTCGGTGGAGACTCATGGGGTACGCAGCTGGTCTAGGCACACGAAGCCCTGCCAGCCTGAGATACTCAGTACAGCCCACGGCCTCTTTACTCCGCTCGGTCCACCTACTTGGCTTGTCGTCCAGTCCTGCCGACCTCGGATGGCTGCCTCGTGTCACAGGACCCAGGCATCATGGGCTGGATGGGCTGGCTCAGCAATAGCCTTTGAGCGGAGGAAGAAACAAATGGGAAACTGATCAGCACCTAAACTGTAGACTCGCTGGCTGATAGCAAAACTTGCCCAGCCTGGCTGGACTCGTTCTGTCTGACGGAATCCCTACTCCGCCTGCTCTGTTTTCAGAGGACAGTGAACACAACGGGTCTAGACATCAAGACCCCAGCCCTCTGTTGCCTCTGCATTAGCTGAGATCAGTTTCGGAGGCCCTGGACTCTGCCTCCATCGACAGCATAAAGGAGAACAGAAATGAATCGTCTCAAATGACCCCTCAGTTATCTTCCAAACAAGGACAGTCTCAGTACCTGAGCTGCCGATCATGGCTGAAGTCGGGGCTGGGATGGCACTGGCTGGCGTCCTGGGAGGCAGAGGCTGGTGTGGTCAGGCTCAGAGCTGGTGGGAGCACAGCTGTGGGGCCGCTGAACTGGGGCGCCAAGCTGCCCACCAAGTGGCCGCTTCCCTGTATCTGTGAGCTTCTCATCGGCTTGGGACCCTGTTGCATCATTTTTATGAGAAAGGTGAAATTTAGGGTCACTGCAGGTGTCATCTCTCCAGGAACTCCCTCCCCAGCATCTTTTGCCTCTGCCCTCGGCCTTTTGTCTAACTCAGGACCTATTATTTATTGAATCCTTTTACTCCTGTGACTGTCTTCTCCATTGGATTGTAAGCACCTCAAGGAGTTTTGAATCCTGGGGCCCAGGACAGTGCCAGGCCTTCAGCAGGCAAGCCAGACATGCGTTGAACCAGACAACTCAATTTTTTTGCTTTACAAATTCCATGCAGGGACCCCAGGCCTCCCCCTGCTGCAGAGCTTTTGCACTGGCCAGCCCCCTCTAAATAATGCTCTTTCTCCTGATCCAGATGCACCTCATCCTCTCATCCCCTCAGGCCTATCCTCAAGTATTACCTTCTCAGTGAGGCCTCCTCTGGCTACCTAGTTAAAACTCCAACCCACTCCCCACCATCACCAGCTTCCCTGCATCACCACTTATCAGACTGAGATTTTCACTTATTTGTATCCCTCTCCCCACTGGAACCAAAGAGTCCATTTTTTCTTTTCTTTTTGTTCACCACTGTCCCTCAGTGCCTAAAACTTAGTGCCTGGCACACCGTGAGTGTTCAATAAATATTTGTTAAGTGAAATAATAAATAAATGAGAGAATGAGCTTGAGTTTGCTTTTGGGTTTTCTACTGTTTCACTGACTTTCCATTCCTATTTTGGCACCATAGGGTTTTACTTCTCAGAGCATCTATGAAATCTTTTAATATCAGATAGTATCAATCCTGACTATTTTTTTCTTTTACAAAGTTTTCTTGACTATTCTCAGCCATTAAATTTTCTGTTGACCTTTAGAACCAAAAGGCTGCATTTTAAAGTAAAATTCTTAAATCTAGGTGAAGATAGACTAAACTCTCTCATACATGTACTTCTCCACATTTTATTGTACGTTATCTGTTTATGTTCCTTGAGCCCCCAACAGACTAGAAGCTCCTTGAGATCAAGGTCAACTTTTATTCATCTTTGTCCCCCTGGGGCTGGCAAACCGCAGGAGCTTGGGGGGAGTTCACCGGGTCCCCAAGTCCAGGTGCAAACACAGAAGGCTGAGGAGAAGCTGTATCATGTGACCTTCTAGAAGCAGGGGTTCTGCACTTCTTAATTCCATTCGACTCTAGTGCCTGTCAGATGGCAAGGTCACTGGTAGCTTTTAGTAAGTGGTAATTGCTGAAAGGGAAGGGCTTGGCAGGGAATCTGAGGGACCAGGAGGAGCATGAAGGCCCTAGGGAAAGGGACAATAAACGGAAGCAGATAGCCTGTGTTCTCACACTTACAATGGCTAAAACCTGGAGTAGATGATGGGGACTGAGGACACATGCATGAGGACAATTACCTGGGTTGATATCACACTCGATTCTCTGAGCAGGTGCTGGTTTGTGACCTGGGCAGAGGCCATCTGTCCCGGAAGCTGAGGGCTGGCAGCGAGTGGGGACTGGGTCCCTGGGGCTGACCTCTGTGGGAGCTGAGCGTCGGGCTGCTGGGCACTGCCGAAACTCAGGGATACAGCTGGCTGCTGCAGAAACATCTAGAAGGACAACAGGAATGCCTTCACAGGCCTGCACTTGTATTCTCTGACCACGGTAAGAGGTTAGATTTCATGCTCTCTCTGACCTGCCTGGGAAGGTCATTCACTCAACACGGAGACACTGAGGGCCTGTGCTGTCATGAGCACAGGGCGAGGCCCTGGACATGGAACGATGGGCCAGAGAGACACTGCCCTTGCCCTCAAGGATACAGTGTAGTGATGAAGGCCTAACAGTGTCAGGACACCTAGATCCAGATGGTTGGTTGATGACTTCTGCTTGCATAGAGTCTAGGCTGGCTTATCAGTTCCTTACTAGAAGGGAGAAATATCTTGTGAATGGAATGAATGATGCAGTAATGGAGGCAGAGAGTTGGCTAACCTGTGGCATGGGTCACGTCATCTTGGCAGAAGGCCTGGGCTGTGCCCAGCCTTGAATCTCTAACCTGTGGCATGGGTCACATTGTCCTGGCAGAAGAACAGGGCTGTGCCTAGCCTTGAATCTCTGACCAGTGATCAGGGTCTATACCCATATTGTGGATTGGTGCCTTAAACTCAATGCTCCCAGCGAGGATGTCTCCCATGAAGGAGGTGACTGCACCCCTAGGAAGGCAAATGAGCAGAGAGATGATGACATAACATCAAGTCCATGTACTTTGAAAATCTTGGTTATGGATAAGCTTTATAATCATTGCAATAATCCCTACACACTGTTATCCAAGAGGCTCATGTTTAAGAGGTGGTACTGTGTTAGCCTGGTGATTTTCCTGTGAAGGGTTAGGAGAATTTGATCAAGTTGGTAAAGAGTACTGAAATCTTGTGAGAACTTCGATCTGTCTCATTCATAAGTTTGGTGTATGATTTAAAAGAATTGGTTGGGTGCTTACAAAGATTTTACTTCTTAGAGTTTATAAGCCTGCCTTGTTGGGTATGTGAAATGTTTGAAAGATCTAGATGTATTAACTGTGTAAATTAATGGCTTTGGTAGATAATGCTGATTATTTACAATTGGTTAAATAAATTGTATTTAACAGAAACTGATTTAACATAAATAAAAAGAAGTAAAAGCATTACTACTTTTAGACCAAATTAGTAGATTCGTAAATAAAATATGATCTGTAAGTTGACTCTAAAGGCTTAACAACGTCGATAGTCCTAATAATAATTTAAACTTAAGAACTGTGTCTAGCTCTTTTACAAAAGCCTCCCTTCAGCATTAAAAACATTAACTGGTGTTCCCTTATGCACATAAAGTAGAAACGTCAGCTGATGTTATCTGTACCCTGATTCTTGACACAGTGCTCCACTCCATTTTAGGCCCCTAGCTTTGGGTGCTTTGGGGGGACTCTTTTCCTCCCAGCATCCAGAGTTTGACTCCCAATTCTTGCACTTAGTGCAGTGCAGCCTCATCCCCAGTGCAGAGCCCAGAAGCTGACACTGGCTGAGCGGTTTTGGGGGCGCGGATATAGAACCCCTCTAGGCAGATGCCTGCAGGAGCACTTAAGGACCAGGAAGTTAAAGCCTCTGGTTCAGAGGCGGGGTCAGCGGGTGGCCAAGCCGGACAGGGCCCCACCTACTGCCCTTTCTACCACACCACCTGATCGCCCTACTTTCTCATCAGGTCCCCAGCTCCAGCAGAGGAGCCTGCAGTTTGGAATGAGGGTTTTTCATTGCTTTTGAAGTTGAGAAGAATTTTCTGGTGTCATCATCTCAGATTCAGTACCATTCAGGATAAATCCAGTCTGAGGATTCATGCTTTGTGTGATCCCAGTTACCTACTGTAATATGGCTTGTCTATAGCACAGAGAGTAACACTTCAGCCCTTCAGCAAAATCCCATCACTCACATTCGATAATGTACATTTTTTTGGTAGGATACAATTTACCTTATGATTAGTTCAAATAAATGTGCTCTTTATTTATGACAGGCAGCATAATCTTGCTTAAATCAGGCATACCTTAGTTCAAATTCCAACCCTATCTTACACTAGCAGTATGACCTTGGGTGATTCTCATAACTTTTCAAAGCCTTAGTTTCCTCATTAATAAAACAGTGACACTAACAACATCTACTTCATAAAGGATGAAATGAGAATTATGCTAAGACACAGTAAGTATTAAATAAATGTTAGGTAATAATGATATTTAAAATGAAAAAAGGAGCATTTTGCTCCTTTGCCTAAAACTTTGGGCATATAAAAACTAAGAAGTAAATGAATGGAATAAATAAATGAATGAATAAACAAATAAATGAAGCTTTTACTCAAAGGAAGAAGGACAACTGCTTCTGCTTGCATTACATCAGAGACTCCTTGGTCTGCTCCTCCATCCCACTAATATGTGGTCTCTGAGGATAGAACCCCCACGCTGTTTATCTCTGTATCCCCACAGTGCCTCACCAAGTGCTTGGTACATAATGGGTGTCTGCTGGGTGGGTGGGTAGATAGATGGATGAATGGATGGGGAATGGAGGGAGAGAGAGTGGGGGAGAGGGAGGGAGGAAGGGACGGATCGATGGATGGATGGATGGATAGAAAGATAAATGGATGGTTGGATGGATGGGAGGCTAGATAGGTGGGTAGGTGGATAGATAGAAGGAAGGAAGAACAATGGATAGATAGATGAATGGAAGAAAGAAGGGAAGAAAGAGAGAGAGGAAGGAAGGGAGTGAGGGAGAGAGGGAGGGAGGACAAATCTAGTTAACATATCATTTGCCATTGCTACAGGTGTCCTTCCAGGCATTTCTTTGACTAGCCAGCAGAGGGCACACATGTTCTCAAAAAGAAAGTGAGACGCAGCCTCCCTGGGACTGCCGGGGGTGACAGAGTCTTTCCCTAGAACAGGCATCCCAGGTGGCATCCTTTATGACTATATCTAGGTGCCAGCACCAACACTCTAGAGGAGCTCTCCCTCATAACTCAGTCTTTTTTTTAAATCACACTTAGCAAGCATCACAGTTACACAGTCTCAGTGAAAGCTTTGAGCCAATGAGTAAAGTACAAAAGCCCACTGAGTTTGGAAAAAGGACTCTGTGGGGGGCCACCCTGGTTTGCTGCTGTACACGGCCATGCCTACTTTATGGACAACAAAGCGGAATTTTGTGGCTTAAGAGGAGGATTTCTTAAAAGAGCTCCAGGGTCAATGTGATAGAAAGCATGAGAAAAACAGTTCCCTGATTCAAGTGACAAAAGTTATCAGAGAAAAAAATATACTTGTAATTTTCAAGAACGAACCAATCGTATACTCACATGTGGCTTGTCATTTTTCTTATCTGCTTACTTCTGTAAATACTATCACAGACCGTTTTAGAAGTATACAAAATAGAGACATTGTCTAATGAAACCTGCTGTACCATCATTAGACTTCAATGTTTAGTTATCAACATTTTGTCACTCTTGTTTAATCTATCCACCACATTTTTGCGGGGAGGAGTACAGTAATTTTTACTTGTTTTTCCTTACGATTAAGTCATATAGTTTTTCTTTTTTAAAGAAAAAACAAATATGTTTTGGTTAAGCATTTTGGAACATATTTCTTTAAATCTTTAAACTTGCAAAATACAAGAAGACAGACTTCTGGAGGAAATGTTCTCTGGTTCGACTATCTGTGGATTTCCATGTTCTCTGGAAAATTCCACTGCAAAGATAAGGCTGCAGGAATGAAAACAGGGAAGGGACAACTAGAGATGGTCTAAGGGCTTTATTTTCACATTTCCTTTACAGCCCCAGGTGCTCGTGTACTTTGCACAAAATACACTGGACATGAGGAAGAAAAAGAATAATTCTTCATAACAAGGAGGGAAAGACATAATGTTGTGTTGCCTATTATTTTAGAATTCAGCTCAGTGTTGAAAAGGCAGGAAATAGAAAAATCTGGGCTCCAAGGAGGATGTTCATACGCCTACCCTGCTTTTAGCAGTTTCTGGCTCTATTTTCCCTTTCCTGTTAGTGAAAAAGTTCCATTCACATAATAGAGAGTCAGGCAAGTTCTACCAATTGAACTCTGTAAGAAAAAGATTAGAGCTGGGGAAGAATAAATAAAAGGGACTTTGACACTTCAGTGATTCCATTTTTCATGTGAAAGGTTCAGTCTTCTCCCTCATCAGTTTTGGGGTGGGGGGGGTTCCTTGAAGAGGTACAGGTAAGGGAGAGCCGCAGGTCTCTGGGGGCGGCCATGGCTTTCTTAGCAAAGCCTGCGGGCCTGGGTGACAGTGGATGGGAGGCACAAGTCCTTGCTAAGTTCCAGCCACTGAGGAGCCAGCACCTCTGGGGAGCCCAGGGACACAGCATGGCCTGCTCCAGTAACCATCATGCATTAATCTCAGCGTGACTTCTCAGGATGCTGTGCCCATACAGGGCCTGCCCATCGAGGGTGTCACTGCATTCCCAATGTGGCCAGTGGGGTCGGGGGTGGGGAGCGCTGTAGCTATTTTCTCCCAGGGTCTCTTCTGCTTCCTTCTGCCTCTCCTAAGTGGGTGCAAAGGCTTACAGCTCTCGGGACAGACTCTCAAGTTAGCCAGAATTACAACTCCAGTTAAAGGCTTGGTCAAAAGAATGTACTTTGGAAGAAAAACATTCCTGGACTGACAAAAGTGACTTGTGGTAAAAATAATTTATCCTTGAAAGAGATTCAATATATAAAGATTTCCTCTAAGACAAAACTCTCAAAAGGGATTCAAAGCAGTGACAACTGAGGGGTCATAGTTAAAATTTGCTGCTGTCAAGGCATTGACATGCCACAAATGGGTTGGCCTGGAGGTGCCAGCGTGCTGCCCTCCAGTCCCCAGCTCCCGCGGCTGTCTCCATCAGGGCACAGATGTCATCAATTGCCATATCTCCCCGAGCTGTTAGGAAAGCAGCATTACACAGAGGCTGGAGCTCATAACCCACAGGATGGAGGCTGGCATCAGGGCAAGGCGGTACACCACCACCAAACCCATGACTGAAAATGCAGGTGAGGCGGCAGACACATGCCTGACAAGAGAGGGGAGAGTGAAGAGGATGCCATACAAACTCCACATCTGGCCTGGATTTGGGGAGGGAAGAGGTGGCATTAATTCCCTGTGCTTCTCCTGTGGCTATTTCAGTGTGCTTTGTACGCAGGGTTCTCTCAGGCAGTACAGAGGTACTGGGGAGCCCTGCGGCCTCCCTGACACATGAGTGGAGACATAGCATGGAGCAGGGGGTTGGGACATGGACAGGTCTCGTGGGACCACCAGCCCAGACAGGGGCCTCACCTGGATGCTGGAGTCCTGGACCAGGCAGAGCTGCTCCTGGATCTTGTGGAGTTCCTCCTGCTGCCACCGGATGTTGGCCTGCAGGATGCGCGTCCGCTGCTCCAGCTGGTCTTTGATGGTCTGGAACATGCTGAATTGTGGTGGGAACTTCCAAGTGGAGTCAGAAAACACAACCAGATCAAAGACTGGGCCCCACCTCACAGACACATGTTCTGTTGTTCTGAGTGGCCCTACCCACTTTCGCCTCTATCCTTTCTCCACCTTTTCGGTTTCCCTAAGGAGTGACCCACAGCCCGGAGTTGGGCAGTGAGCAGGGGCTATGGATAGGGCTAGGTGTCCCCAGGGTCCCCCCAATCACCCACACCCTGAGCTTTTCTCAGGCCCACCAGAATCCATGGTCCTAATTTATTACGCTGTAGTCTGGAAGGAGCACGGAATCGCAACTTGTTTTTGTAAGCAAGGCTTACAAACGGCGTCAGAGGAACAAATGGTTTGGAGAGGACTGTCAAAAGCAGGGCATCAGAGACCCACCCCTCCTTCCCACTTTTTCCCCCTTTCATCCAGAACATGACGAATGGCATGTGACAGCTTCACAGGCAATTTGGGGTCCTATCATTATCTCAGATCTGATCCTGGAGAGCAGGGCTCTTCTGGAACACTTCCCAGATGAGCTTGGAGTTGACAATATATTTCTTGGGAGCCCTGCTCTCCAAGCTGTCCATGGAGACCTGGTCACTCTCCCTCCCCTCTCCCAGTCTCACTTGCTGGCTGTGCACTCCTTAGAAATCTGTGCAAAAAAAGAATTAAGGAGAAAAACAATACAACCACCTAACATTTACCCTGAGGGGAACACTGGTGGAGGGTGACCTTATAGGAGGGACACTGGTATCTGCTTTGCCAAGAGGCTGTCTCCCCTTTCTTTCACCTCTGATTCCCTTTCTGGGACAAAGGGCTGGCTTTAGAAAACCTTGCAGGTGATCTCTGCACGTCACCACCCATCCACACTGACACAAGGGACTCTCCTGAGAGGAAATGGGTGGACGGGAGGGACCATTGGGTAGGGGTGGACACCTATGCAAAACCATACTGTATCACAGATGCATTCATCAGAATGTGAGTTATGCAAACACTTAGCTGGGATTTTGAAAGAACATTCGATTGAGAAAGAAAACCAGCTAGATCAGACACTTAATTTAAAAAACAAAACCGAAAGACTTCTGTGGTGAGTTCTACAAAATCAAAACACATTCAGGGGTACTTTCTGCCTGCCGTGTCTAGGGGACACTCTACGCTGAGAGGGCTGGGAAGTTCTGGGCAGCCAGTACTGTTCTTCGTAAGAGTTAGGTACTTCCAGTGTGATTCTAATTTTCTCGAGGCATCCAAGATGCCCAAGCATTACATTCATGATCATGGCTTTTTTGATTAAAAAAAAGAAAAAAAAGATCTCTAACTTTAGAGACATTTTAGAAACACAGCATGAAGCGAAACCACCAGAATGCTGACAACCGATTCTCAGATTTTGGATTTTATTTTCCCCTTCTCCTGACAAGGTGCTACAGTGATAACACCTGTGGTGGGAGGCGGGGGGTGGGGGGGCGGCTTGGGGGGAGAGAAAGCTCATTCCTTTACATGAAGGACAGTCTGACTTGAAAGGTCCTCATTATGTAAGAATGTCTTAACGAATATGTTATTATTAAGTAGAATATGCCTAACAGACTAAGAACTCTTACTATTAAAATTAGAATCCCAGAAAGGCCTTACCCACACCATTACATATTATAAAACAAAGAAATCCTTTACTATGCAAGACCCAGACATTAAAGGAATTCTCATTTCGCGTGCCCATGGATTGAAAAGTTACTAATTTTATACCAAATGTGCCTGGAAGTTTGACCATAAAAACAGTTCTTTTTTTTTCTAATGAAGATGAATATGGAGTATTTTAATTAGTTGACATCCTTCCTCAATCCTACCTCTGGGGAAAAGCATGCGTTAGCACATGTCTTTCTTATTTTCCTCGTCCCTGCTAGACCTCCGCTTTGCCATCTGGCAACCTTCTACCCACACTTCCAAGCCCAGCTCAGGTGTCACCTCCTCCAGGAAGCCACATCGGACTACCCCAGGCAGACTATTTTCTTACTGGTTCTATAAAAACACATACCCTGTCACGGTGGTTTCTCTGTTTATATGCCTAACTCTATTTAAACTCTGAGTATGAAAAAACAAGAGCTGTGTTACAAGCATCTCTGTGTCCTCCATGCTTGTGCACTGACCAACCCAGATAATAACTCACTGCATGCTGCTGAAACAAGGAAGGAATTACTCAGCAAAGCAGTGATCCTTTTTTTTTAAAAATGTGATATTTATAGTACTGGATTCACAGCTTTTAGATCCTTTTAGCATCTTCCTATGACATTTGGCCTAATATCATGGCCAATTTGGAGTCATAAAAAATAAGAGGAACATGGAAAAGTGGCAGAGAGATGAACAAAGGTTAAGATTGAGGAACAGACACTAGTGAAAAGAGCAGGGAGAATGTCTCTAGAGAAGACGGAATGGCAAAGCAAACATGTGCAGAAACAAAGCCCGTAGGTCAGCGTGTCCCACCTACACGTTGGGAGAAATATTCTCTATTTTGGGGCCCTGGTTTGGTACCTAAGTGCATGACACACGTAGGCACCAATGCACCCACATGCTCAAGAGGCCACCATTCATTGTGTATTGGGGAGGTTCTACTGCCAGGTACCCCTTCCCCCAGCCCAACTCACCTGCGCCATGGGGGCAGGCGGGCTCTGCAGAACTGTCTGAGGCAGGAGCTGTTGTGCGAGGTCACAGGAGGACTGGGCAGACAGGGGAGCCTGGGGGAGGGAGGGGCTCTGTGAGCAGACACTGCTTCTGGACTGTCACAGAGGTGTGGGCGTGCTGTCACTCAGCTGGTTTTCTGGCTTAAAGGAAGCCCTTCCATTCCAGAGTGAAGAGCTTACATCTAGAGGGTACGAGCGTGTGTTCCCTGGGCAAAGGTGGGGTAGCAGGCTGGTGCAAGGTGCAGGTGGTTCTTGAGCAAGGTCCCGGGTCACTCGGGGGGTGTTGCCACGGTGTGCTCTACAGAGCCGCTGCTACCTATAGGAGCTTAGCGGCTCCAAGTGACTTCTCCCTTGCCTCCTACACTCCACCTTTGGTGGATCTGGTTCTACACTCCACCTTTGGTGGATTTAATTGTTCTTCTCCCAAACTGATAAATTCTTAGCAATGTCACTGAGCAGTATGAATGGGGTTGTACTCATAAGCAGTGTTGGCTTTGTGTGTGTCCTACCCTTTCCGCTCAACAGACGGACAGACACACCATGCCCGTGGACTCATCCTGACAGCGAATACTGGTGCAATGCACGAGACCCTGCCTGTAATCTGAGAGACTCCGGGGCAGTCAGGTGAGTGACAGACCTTGTTTCCTGATCACTCGGGTGGGAAGGAGAAAATATGTCAAAACAAGAATGAAACCCCCAGCCTCATGGGCTATTTAAAGATTTTAAAAGTAAAAGCGTTCTTCCAAAGTTACTCCTAAACTGCTCTCATTTCCTAGAGACTATTTAAAACAGTCCAAATGGAAAGTGCCACCCAGGACAATATGGGGAAGAAATGACAACGGGAGACTTAGTTTTAAGTAAGAGATCCCATGCACAGGGTTATAGCAGGGACT
Source organism: Pteropus vampyrus (assembly GCF_000151845.1). Lineage (NCBI taxonomy): Eukaryota > Metazoa > Chordata > Mammalia > Chiroptera > Pteropodidae > Pteropus > Pteropus vampyrus. The sequence goes on from NW_011889322.1 coordinate 352,434, forward strand.
GGTTTTGGTTTGCCTAGTTGTGTTTCCCTGCACAGTTGGGAGAAGATGGAAGAACTGTGACACCACTGGTGGCACAAAGGGTCCTACTGGACAGCCACATGTGGGCAGAATGGCAGTCGTGGCTTACGAGCTCATCTAAGGGTGGCTGGAGAGAAAGAAAGTGGTCTTTGTCATATTCTAATTGAAAATAAAACATGTCACCCTAGGTTTTAAGCAGCCTGTGCATAACTTTCATGATGATGGCAAGCAGGAAGGTGGGACATTTACCCCTCATCTCTAAAATGTCAGCGAGGGATGCATATGAGGTATCTGGCAACTGTCTGGATGTGGCCCCTAGAGTTCTTGACATTTCTCTCATCTAGAGGTAGAGGTCCGTGTCCCTCGCTATGGGTGAGTGTGTGTGTGACTGCTCTGACCAAGAGATCAAAAGGTATGGCAGAGGTGATACTATGGGACTGCCAACCAACATTAGGACAGAGAAGGCCATGCAGCCTCTGCCTGGCTCTTTTGGAAAGGTCCCTCTCCAGATGAGACTTCTTAGAACCCAGTTGCTATGCCAGGAGAAGCCCAAAGCAAAGAGAGGACTGTGCAAGTGGACAGTCTCGGCTGGGCCCCAGCCTTCGGCCTGCCCAGCCCAGGTCAGTGCTGGTTGGGTGAGTGAACACACACTAGGGAAGTGGGTTCCGCAGCCCTGGCCAGTGAGGCCACCAACACCCTGCAGCAGAGAGAAGCTGTGCCCAGAGTGCCCTTTCTGAATTTCCCACCCAGAATCCGCAAACAGGAAAAATGACTGTTGCTTTATGCCTCTGATTTTGGTGTGGCTTGTTACATGGTGGAAGATAACTCCAGTACTGGATGTCAGTGATTCCGCAGACAGTGTGCTTTCTAAGAAGCCACTCACTACCCAGTGTTCTGGAGAGGTCTGGCATGTGTCAGGGGCATGGCCTGGTACATGCAGAGGTACGTTTTGGTTGACAACCAAGCTTCTCAAGCATATTTCACTGGAGTGAAAGAAGATCCAAAATGGGAAGACCCTAATCACATTTCCTGCACCCATGCTTTGGGGGTGTGACCCCAGGTATGAACTTTTGAGCTTTATCTTTAAAATTCATTTGGAGTTTGCATTTTAAGGAATATAAATCTGTGTTGATTTCGGTATGAAAACATTTTAAATTACCTGCCAATTAAATTACCCAGGTTCCCACCCCCACTGGCTACTCCACACTCTTAATCTCTAAGTAAGACTGGTCTTCTGGGGAGGTGTGGCACACCATCCGGTTGCCTTGCAGGGTTGGCGCAGCATAGCATGATTGGCTGAGTCTAGGGACACACATACCTGCATCGTGGCTGTCTGGCTGAGCCCTGGCACCGGGAGATCTTGGGGCAGGGTGGCTGATCTTGGCATGGCTGTGGTGCTGGCTTCCACAATCAGCTTGCTGGGAGTGGCTGGAAGAAAGCAACAGATGGCCTTTCTGAGACACACATCTTTAACAGCTTTCTTATTAGGAGAGGACCATGACCCTAGTGTGCACGAAACAAGGGCTGGACTACAGCCTGAGTCCAGCAGCAATGGAGGTGGCTTCTAGATCTTGTCGGGTGGCACAAAGTCCTGCCAGGCCCCTGCCCTGGCCTGGGGGCAGGTGGATGACAACAGACTGTCCCCAAACTTCATGTCCACTAATTATTTCAGACACCTGCCTGATCACACCCCTCATGAGAATCACTAAAACCTAGCCACATTATCTACCCTGCAAGTCACCTGTGTTATGTCTGCTTCGCACGCAGTGATAGAACCAGAGCGTGGAGAGGTGGGAGGCCAGTGGGGAATGAGGCAAAGGGTGTGAACAGACAGCAACTTCTGCTTTACAGACACGACGACCCTGATTATGCCCAGGCCCGGGGCCCTTCGGCTCTCAGGGAGCCCACCCCTCTCCCCATCCATGGCATCACACTCACAGGTGGATTCTGACATGGCCGTGTGTGACGATTTGTGGGAACTTCTTGAGGATGCTGATGGCGAGTGACTTGTGTTAAGGCCCGAGGTGGCCATGTCAAGTGCATCCAAGTGCTGCTGAGGCTCCAGGCTTGAGCCCTTGTTCTGAAACACACAGACACAGCAGTCCACATGACAGCATCCAGGTGATGGGAACAAATTACTGACTTTAGCTCTCCCCTGAACACACAGAGAAATTTAGAGGCTGTTGAGAGAGAGACTACCTGTTTGGGGATAATTCCAAACCCATTCCAGTAGAATATTTATCCTTCTCTATAAACATAATCTTTGAGAGGCTTTTAGCCTATAAACAGCAGTTATTACACTTTCCTACCTTCTATCTTGATTTTTTAGATTTCCGTAAGTGACTTTGCATTTTATTTGTTTTCCTTACAATTGTCACCTAACTGCCCAGAGTCTGAACTTTCCCAAAAGGAAGGAAAGGCAGGTTCCAGAAATAAGGTTGCCAGTGGTACCAGATTATTAATGCTCCAGGGAAACAAATGACTTTGGACCCTCCTGGGTACCTCAACCCCCATGCTGCCCTCCCACTGCCCATGCCCCCTCTGCGGCCTCAGTTCTACAGAAGGGGCAAAGGGCCTATGGTTCCCCATCCTTTGACCTCTGGGTCCTGATGGATGCTGTCTCCTAGCATTCCTCTGACTCCAATATAGTATATGAGAAAGCAGCTGTGACTTTCCAGCTCTGAGGGGCTGTTTTTCCATCCTGCAAGGTGTAGGTGTCTTAGGTGTAAGAAAACAGGTATGATAATTTTTAAGCTTAAGAAGACACATGATGAAGACTCCTGAGCCATGTTCCTACATAGTCTTAGACGGATGGTGAAATTCCTGCCATCAATAAGGCAGTTTGGACAAGCCAATCATGTCCAACGGCCTTGGGTGTTAACCCCCTGGGTGTGAGTCTATGTATTCTGTCCCTCGAGTCATGGCTCCAGTGAAGGTGAACACTGCTCGTGTGCCCTTGTTAGGCTGAAATGATATGTGACCTATGGGCCTTCGTGCAACATGGAATTACAAGATGTGTTTGGATTTGCTGTGCTGTCAACTTTGAGACTTGACTGCTTAGTCACAGAGTCGCCCCTCAATCAGATCCCTGAGAGGAGGTCCCTGGCCCATAGTCATTTGTGAATTGTGTGCTCTCGGTCTGAAGAGAAATAAGTACAGGAAGTGAGAGTAAGCACTGAAAAACTTTTACAGCCATTTGACGTCCCCTCACATCACATCCAAGCATGGCAATCCACCATTTACAAAAGCATCGGTCAACAACAGATCTGACATTAAAAAAACCAGCTGGTCTATTTCCACTGGTGGTTTGAAAAGTATTGTCCTAGAGCTTTTCCTTTAGGAGGGGCCTCGTAACCTGGCAGCCTGAGACTGAGTGTGTGTGTTTACATACATGTACATGTTTAGGAGAAGTTCCACTGGGCTCTGGGATTCCTAAAGCAGGAGTCCCCAACCCCTGAGTTGCAGACTGGTACCAATCTGTGGCATGTTAGGAACCGGGCCACACAGCAGGAGGTGAGCAGTGAGTGAGTGAGTGAAGCTTCATATGTATTTGCGGCCGCTCCCCAGCGCTAGCATCACCACATCAGTCCCCACTTCAGGTCATCAGGCATTAGATTCTCATAGGAGCATAGGTCCCTGGCACCAAACAGGTTGAGGACCACTATAAAGGATGAGAAACTTGAGAGTAAATTTCAGACTGGATGACACACACATTAAACCTGTTCTTCAGCTGTGATGAACGGTGTGTCTAACACTTGCCAATCAATGACTTAATTCCATTCTTGGACAAGATATACAATGCATTATGTGACAGAGCTGGCTAATAAACACTTCCCTAAACAATGACAGGTGCATCACATCAGGATGCCAATGATGAATCACCCTACATCGCACCCCGTATAGCAGCCAGCAAAGGAAGCTTTGCAAAGATGCCTGCTGTTCTCTGGTCCTTAAAGGTGATTTCTCCTTCCCCCCAACTCGGTCCTTGGTGGACCATGGTGCCTTTGTTGCACCATCGCTGCTGCGTCAGCCCCAGCCGGCCACTCTGCATCCTAGCTCACGGGGCGGCCTGGAACTTGAACCATATTTCAATAATTCTAAGGCGCACTTTCCCACCCCCCTTTTGACATCTGAAACTGGAATGTGTTCTTCAACTGATGAAAGAAATCCTTTTATCATAAATTGACCAGCAGCATTTTCTCTCTTTTAGAGGAAGCTAAAATAATGGTGGATCTTATAGTCGACAGCTTCTTCGTTTTGATGACATACAACACTCCCTCCTGTTCTTGCTTTCTCTTTTTCCCTCCTGACATTCGTGTCTGTTTGAAGAATGGCCTTTAAGGAACAGGGCTGTGGTCTCTGTGCAAGTTGAGGAGATGGGGGAAGCCCAGACGGAGGCTGGAGAGTTCAGGCGAGGGTAGTATAGGAGACACGGCTCCACAAAGGGAAATACATCTCATCAGGAGAGCCCCCTAGCACGAAGCTGGCTCCAACACCACTATTAACTAAGATCCCAGACATGGGAAGAGAAAGTATGCCTTGCCACTGATGACATGGAGGGTGCCCAAGTCCCAGAGGCACTGAGCAGCAGCACTGAGCTAAGGGAAGGACGGGGTCCTCAAATCGTCTTATGCCTCCGTGGGATGGTGGAATAATCTCCCAGCTTTTATCTGTGGGAGAGACACCAGGTAGACTTCTCATAACCATTCTCATAAGGCCAGGAAGTCACCAAACCCTGCTTGGAGCACAGAGGCAGTTTCTCACCCAGTTCTGTGACTTAGCAAGTTCCAAGCCTCGGCGCCTTGGGTGCATTAGCTTCGGAACTTCTGGGTCTCTTCCCAAGAACCAGAACGAGAACAATGCCTGCCTCCCAGGAACTCCACGGTAGTAAATGAGCAAATACCCAGAAACCACCTTGAATAATACTGGCAACATAGCAAGAGCCCAATAAAAAGGACCTGCTGTTTTTATTATTACTATTTTCATGATAACAACTCATAGATGATTCTACGTAACCAAACTGCCTTGGTGCACTTGGCTGGGATCGGCATACCTTTAGTGCTGAAGGGTGCATGGCCTCAGATGGCGGATCTTCCAAAGCCAGCTCCTGTCTCCTTTCCACCCGGACATCAGCGTAACTGATCAGGAAATCAAGAGAACACAGCTGGAGATGGGACAGTCCAAGATGACAGCGGCAAAGAGGGGTGCATGATGCTTCGAGGCTTACATAATACCTACCCAGAAGAGTCACCATGAAGGGGGCTAGTCCTGGTACTTGTCTGAGAAGGGAGTTTCGTTCTGTGCCTAAATTCCACCAGAGTGACTTCTAATGTGACATTCAGAATGGCTTCTATTTCCAGGATGTTTTCATTTTCTTCTCCGTTACTTATCCCCACACACACACACCCATGAAAACTCCCAATATAACTGTCTTTAAAAACATATTTTCATCTATAGGATAAGCTTCGACCTTCAGATAATCAGTAGCCTTTCTTAAAACCTACTCAGTTGAGGCTGTGCATACAGAGAAGTGACACAGAAGTTTTTTAGTAATTATAATCTTCAGAAACGCTTCTCTCAAACAGATCCAGAACTGGCCAGAGCGAGACTACCGACTTGTTTATGAACCTACCTTTTAAATAATGTGGGCAAATCAATGCGGTGACTCAGCTCTGGCCTTTGCCTGTGTAGAGATGCTGGAGACAAGTGGCCTTTGGAGGGACAGTGGCTCTTGGGCCACCAGTATGCTTGTTACCGTATTTACTCACTCAGTTTACTCCCTACTTTCTCTGAGGGTTTCTTTCTAAGATTTGGGAGGGGGAGGATAGAGAAGAAGAGCACAGTCAGGGCAGAGTCTAAAGAACAAGATGTTGATGATGTCCCGCTTTTCCTGGGGACAAAGGGACCCTCTGGCAAAGGCCCTGAGTAGCAGTGGGTGGGGCAGGTCATGGAATCAGAAACTGCTGGCTGCTAAAGTGGCCCAGGGTGGTTTGGGAAGCAAAGATGAAGTCCCTGCAATGTGATGAGCAGATTCACGGGCCAAGAAGGCAAACACTTCTCCTCTCCCCTCTCTTCCCACTTAAAGAGTGATTTACTTGTCTATATATATGTATGTGTGTATGTACAGTACCTAGGCATCTGTCAACCTACCTATCATCCCTATTATGTCTATATTAATTGCAGCATGTATAATATATGTACATATGTATATGGGTCATCTATTTTTCTGCCTATTATGTGTGTGTATATATATAAAATGCAGCATCTATGCATAGTATCTATGTCTATCTCTCTATCCATCTATTATCTACCTAACATCTGTCTGTTATGTACATGCATAAAGTGCAGCATGTATGCATAGTATCTATATGTATCTATCCATCCATCTGTCCATCCATGTATCCATCTATTATGGATATTATAAAATGCAGTCCTTCCAACATTTTTTTCTTGCTTGCTTCAAATGCTTTTCTCTAGATCAATTTAAAACTAATTTTAAAATCAGTTCTTAAAATTTCTGTAGTCAGAGGAAAAAAAGGAATGACATTTTCCCTGTCCCTTGGGGTGTGACTCTACATAGGCAGCGTCTATGAAAAGGTAAATGTGCTGCCTTCCTTAGAAGCCCTGCTCCCCCACCCTGGGCTGGGGGCTCCCGGAGACCCCTAGGAACTGCCAGGACCCCTCAACCATGGGCCTCCTGGCTCTTTCCCCAACACAGCCTCAGTTGCCAGCAGGGGTTTTTTAAGCATTAAAAGTAATGAGGACTGTATGAGGACTGTGTGCTTGAGTTATTTAGAGGCAAAATTTTAATTTTCTTCTCAAAACAGTGGCAAGGGAAGGCTAGGGGATGGAGAGACAGGAAGGAGAAATATGTAAGTAGGTCAGTGAAGCAATAACTTGCTAAGTAATATCTTGGCTGCCTGAAAGGGCTCACAAGGCTTTGAGGGGCCGGACTGAGCACTCGAAGGAAGTCTGAGCTCTGGGGGTTATTCTGCTCACAGCGGAAAGCAGCCTGGGCTCAGGGGAAGGGCTCCAGACTGGGGATGGGCCCCTATCAGCTGGGACCACATGTGGTGGCCGGGGTCCTGACCATGCTGTTGGGGCCTTGCCCATGCCTCAGCCTTCACGCACCTGACCACTGAGTGTGTGCACACAATGAACTCGGGCTTGGAGTTCCACTGGTGGTAGGTGATGTAGTAGTGTGTCTGCAGCCAAATCCATTGCTGGCCTTTGGTCAGAAACCGGTAGCAGCATGACTTCCCTTTGCCAAACTGCATCACTTTTGGGGGAAAATGGAGACAAATGTTAATATGAAAATGATCTTTTCCGCCGAAGTAACTTAAAATTATAAGCTTTCAAAGAGATAATACCAAACACTGTTTATTTCCCCAGTTGGCACTGCATTTAAGTGACTGTCAGTTTAATGGTGAACAATAATGAATTCTTAATCAATGGAGGAAGGATCCACATGCTTTCCCAAATGCTCACGAGCTTTAAAAAAAAATCCTCAAATAAGGGCAGATATAGACGGATTCTCAAACTGGGGGTTTAATTAGAGGTCCAGGTATTCTTGGTGCTTGTCTTCCTTTCACTGTCAGGTGGTGCTGGGCAAAGCTGCGGGAGCAGCACGGGAGAGGGGGTCCAGACTCTGAGAGAAGGAGACCCCAAATAGACCTGATAGCCAGCATCCTCTAGACGGAGGCTGTGGCTGTCAGTCAGTGATTCATCCTTGTCCACACGGTCTTAAAACAGAATCGGCTACAGATGCCCTTCACCCAGACCTCTACTGGTGCAAGGCTGTGTGGGGTGTGGGGGCCTTTTGGTTAAGTCTGCTAGTGGGCTTCTCTGGGGGTGCTCAGGACAGAACAGAGGTTGTTGGGTTACTAGCTTTAGAGGGCAGAGGGCTGGACTGTGGGTTCCAGGAAGAAGAACCATTTCAGTTTTATTGCCTCATTGCCTAGAATTCAGCACATCTTTATGCAAACAGTTAAGAGGAATCCTATCTATGAAACTGAAGCTACAAAAGGAGCCACTGATGTGAAGGCTGTGACGTCTGAAGAGGAGGGAAGCCCAGCCTGGCAAGGAAGGGCCCGGGCCAGTTGGAGAGGAGACATCTTGTCCGAGCCACGGGGCAAGTCCTTCGGACGTTGAAGGTGATTCCTAGCCAGAGTGGCCTTCCTCATGAGTCAGAAGGAGCCCAAAGCCTGATGGAGCCATGCTTCTCATGGTCTCTGGTGCTCATGAATCACTTGAGGATCCTGTGAAATTGGAGGCTCTGATTCTGTCGACCTGGTGGGGGCATTCTGAGAGTCTGCAAGTCTAGCAACCTCCTCATGATGCCCAGATGCTCGAGGGCCACCCTTGTGGAGCAAGGGGTTAAAATTTTAAAGATTAGCCTTGAATTCTGACAGCAGGTCCTGATGGAATCCAAGCTTGTTCTTCCTTCAGCAAGGACAGCAGAGACGAGGAGGTTACGACAGGCCCTACAGGCGCGGCGTCTATCCAAACATAGTACTAATGATCAAGCCATGGACCAGGGTCCACAGGCTGTTACGACAAACGTTCCCTTTCAAAGCAAGGACTCAGCACCGAGAACATGGTTTTAGATGGTTAATCCCTGACTGCTTACCAAGTGAGACCTCAGACAGGCCTGTAGTTCTCCAGCCCCCCACACCAGGGGCCCTGCCTCCCACACCTTTCCCAGGTGCCCCCTCCTCTGGGGCAGAGAGCCTTCCCTCACCCCCAGCTGGATGAGGCACTCTCCTCTAAGCCCCCCAATATCTTGGGCACATCCTCTTCAGTGTACCGACAACATCCTACAAAGTCACCTATTTCTGCTTTCCCGTCAGAACTTGCTCCTGCAGGACAGCAAGCAATGTCTGATCATTTTTATGTCCCAGGCCCAGCTAGCTGAGTGGCCTGTAGCTTTGACCAACACATGCCCGCTGACTAAAGAACAGTTATGTGAATTCGATAGTTGGTCTTTGAAAACTGGTACATAACTTCAAAAAAGTGGCCAGCATTCCTTACATCTCCTAGGTAAGACGAAATAGCCTGCAGATCTGACAGCTACTGGGAATGTGCTGGGTGGGTGGGTTAGGGAGAGCAAGGTCACTTCCAGGTGAAAACACAACACGGAGCAGTGCAGACAAGGACCCCTGCCACACTCCCAGGTCATTTCTGAGAAAACAAAGTCTTTCGCCTCAGAAAGAACCTGAGAGATAAGCAGACTTAAAGGCTAAGAGCCCTGCTATTGGGGCTCTTTGGATGGAGATGGCAGCTGCTCAGCACTGGGCTGGACAAGCAGTACTCACGGTGCTGGTGACACCTGGCCAGGAGCTCCAGATCATCGATGTGATAATAGTCATAGCCGGAGGTCCCCAACACTTCAAAAGGTAGGTATCCTATGATTGGAGGGGCTCTGCCAGGGACAACAGGACAACTGATCAGTGAGGACTCACCATAGTGGCTGCACCTCAATACGGAGGGCACAGTTTGCTTGTTTAATGATCAACCTGGAGGGTTCATTTCTCAAGAACAATAGCAGGAAAATAATGTTGCAATGGTCAAGCCCAGAGAAGCTGTGTTTCCCAAAGCACTCATTTTTATTTTTTGGCATTTAGATAGTTGGTTCCCTTGGCATAGCCAGGCTCAAATAATAACAAACGTTATCACTATTGAATAATGGAAAACAGCAATTGATTAGGTCGGCTTAACCCCAAAGTGTAATAAAAAAAAATATAAGGGTGGGGAGCAGAGATTGCTAGTTCTTAAACTGTGACAAATGTTACAAGAGAAAGAAGATTGAGCTAAGGAGACAAAAGGGTGTTGAAAGAAATGAGATGAGAGGTTGCGCTCCCTTTCACTGCTGACTTCCTGGGAGCTGGAGAGGGTCCCAGTAGGGCAGAGGGTTGGGGTGGGGTATATCCCAAAGATGTCCCCGGCTGCAGCATCTGGCTCTCTTGAAATGGTCTGACCCAGACACAGAACGGATGCCAGGTGCAGCAAATGCAGCAGAAGGGAAGTCCTGGCTGGGACCCACTTCTCCTTCTCCCAGGAAGTCCTTCTCCTTGAAGGGACCAGACCCAACCTTTCTCTCCCCAGGAGAGTGTGGCTCATTTCAAACCAATGCTTGAAAAGGACCCAACCCAAACATGTTTTTCTTTTCACAAACCTGTGATCCAGAAATAAAAATTTCCATTCCAAGCTATGCCTTGAAGTGAATTCCTCTAAAGGTTCATCAACTATGCACATTTCCTGTGTTAAAAGGGGGAAAAAAGTACAAAAAAAGTGTTGCTTGGGGTGCCAGATGCTCCCCCCAGAGTTGTTCAAGAATGCCTGGTGGGTAACAGAAGTTAACATTGTTTAGAGTGAGTCTTCAAGTTGTGTTGGACTGAAACTCAACTTCTGTAGCTAATTTCATATTAGCTGATACTAAATTTATTTCACGAGCTGGGGAAAAGTTACACGGAGCCAAAATGTCACACCACTCCTTTCCCAATATCTCGAAGTGTGGTAAACATGTGGAAAATGGCTTTTCATCTGCATTTGAATTACTCATTTCACCTGACATTGTGCCATAGAGTTAAAGAAACAGCAGATGAGTGCATTCAGACAAACCTTCAGTCTGACACCCAGTTCTCACCTCTGCCTGCCTGGGGTTAATGTTGGCAGGAAAGGTAGGAAAGTTTACAGAATTCTAAAGCAGGCTAAAGTGGCACTGCCTTCAAACAACACAACTCTTGGGAAATCGGAGTGAGGGGAGTGAGCCTATGGGCCGTCACTGGTACAGAAACCAGACATTTAAAATTTTCAGTCAGTGTCAACACCCTTGATTTTATTCTTTCCCATAAAGACAATTAATTAAATATAACTAAATAAGACTCGACTGTGACAGTTCCATAGGGTAAATTCTCTCCCAGGTACTTGCCTTTAAGAATTGTGGTGTCGCCAGGCGAACGGTAGCAATGAAGCAGACCTCCTTTCCGAGTGGCACCCGGCAAGGCCTTGAAAGGGCACTGTCAAAGCCGTTACAGGTGGGGCTAGGCACTGAGGGAGGGGAGGGACACAGGTGAGCCCTGGCTGTTGTTGTCACAGCAGCCAACCTGCCTGCATTACTGTGAGCCAGCTCCATGATCAGTATTTCATTAACTATATTAACTCCTTTTATTCTTACAATGACTCAGCAAGCGGCATGACTATCATCTCCACCGCATAGGAAACTGAGGCACAGACAGTGAGGTAACCTGCACATGGCCAAACAGAGCTGAAATTCAAGTCAGTGCACTATTCTGCCTCTCACTTGCATGCTCTTACAGCCACTTAGATTACTGTGCTGGGAAAGCATTCTACAAAATGAGAAGACAGCCTCATTCTGCAGTATGAGCCTGAATACTCATTCCAGGCAGGGTTTTAAGAGTGATTTAGTTCCTAGTCCAACAACGTTTCTAGTACCGATTTTCCAGGGAAAGTAGTGGTGTCCTGGCACATATTGATCTTCTCCCACTCCTGGCCCTGGTGTGGCACACCTGGCATTCAAGGGCTTCTCACGAGTTCCCAGGACCTTCCACATGGCTGCACAGTCCCCACTCAGAGCAGCTAAGTCACTGGGTGAAGTCCAGGCACTGGCACGTTTAAGAGCTCCCAGGTTTACTAACGAGCAGCCAGGGTCGAAGATCACCATCTTAGATGGTCAGTATTTTTAAAATTGATTATATCCTCTACATTCCTGAACTTGTCAATTAAAAGTTATGTTTTCCAATTTGAGAATATACAAACGTCAAGAAAATGCATTCTATGATAAAATCTGCAAGACTCTTTTTGGATTTTAGCTTTCCAATAATTTCTTATCTCATATGTTTATAGATTCCTGAGTGATTCACTAATGTGGTCTTCTGTCCACTAAGACAAATAAATTCATTTTGCCAAATGCATTCCCTGATGCATTCGCATAAGTGACCGATCAATGTTTCAAGATGTGACCATAAAGTGGGTAAAAGCGTGGGCTCAGGAGAGTTTGCGTCCATCATTAGTTAGCTTAGATCATTGCAGATTAATGTGTAAGATGAGCCAGGAATCTTATCAAGGGATAAGAAAACAATTCCACATAAGGAAAGTGTCTCTAGATGTGAACGTCTGTGTAATGAAAAAAGAAAAAGAAAGACATAAAAAATTTCCCAGATGTGAAATATCCTCTCTGCTAGAATCTGAACAACATTACCAGCCAGATAACAACTTAATAAAATGTTCCCTTCTCTTTCAGAATTTCAAGATCTTCCAAGCAAATTTCCAAGGACTACCCAAGAATTTAAAAGAAAGTATTTGATCTGCCTCTGAACCATGCACCTTATTTGAATGACCCTTTCTGCTACTGAATTCATGCACCCTGTCAGTAAGTTCTTTCTTGGGAGATTTACTGGGAAGAAGACAGGGGGACAGATCTTGGAGTGTGGTGCAGGTAATACCAGCCCCTAATAATTTCTTAAAGAGGCAGGGAGGGATGTGGATCGTGACAATTACATGGATATTCTCCAGAGCTTCCTGTTGGCCTGGATGCCTTCCAGTGTTGTTTTATCAGTCCTTTTATAACTTCTAAAGTCTTAAAGATGAAAATGCACCCTACAAGGGAAATTCCATTATTGCTTGTAGCCTACACTTGATAAACTAGATCTTTTACAGAGGGGCCCAGAACCCAGCAAATGCCTCTTCTAAACAAGCTTTTCCCCTAAAACCTGAAGCATCTGAGGGCTTGATCAAAGGTGATAGTAAATTAAGGATGAAAGTTGTAACAGAGGCCAAGGAGAAAATCTTGGGGAGAAACATGAGGAAGAAGCTACTTTTAAACATTTTGCCAATTGCATTTGAAATGAGTTTCACTTTCTGCGTGAGCCTTTTTTGCACATTCTAGAGTCTACACATGGGCAAACTGCTCCCTGGGACTTCAGAGTAATATTCAGTGCTTAGAATAACTTCTTCGGCACTTATCCCCAGATAGTTTAGAAACATTAATTAAGAATTTAATTAGTTGTTTCAATTTAAGTAATAGAAAAAATATATCTAATTACAACTGGCTTCCTGAGCCTGTCAGGATAAACCATTCGATGCGGGCACAGCTGTCTTATCAGATCTCTGACCACTTTGAGACTTCTCCTTTCTCTGCCCCTCAGACACACACACACACAGCACTCACGACAGAGATAAAAGTGATTATTTGTTGCTACTCTCTCCACTCCGCCCTGCCCCTCCCCTGCCTGCCAAAGTCATCTTCCTTAAAATTGCCTTTACTCTTGCCCATAGCTAAAGAGACGGCCTCCCTCATGGCAGGCGCTGGGTCTAGTTCTGTCTCCAGCTCTGAGCAGGCATTTTGCACACAGCAGGTGCTAACATGTGTTTATGGAATGACTCACAAGACGACCTTCCATCTCACATCTAAGCCACATCCTAAGGCCCAGTTTGGGAAGAGACCTTCTGATCCCTGCCAGCAACTAATAGCACAGACCTTGAGACCCTGGGGGGCAGCTGGTGGCTGATTGGCTACGGGTGGGTCCCTCTGGTGCTCAGGCTTGCTCACTGCCTTCCTGAGGTTATCAACACTGAGGTTATCAAAAAGACACCTGGGCAAGCTCGCTGCAGATCAGCCCACAGCCATCACCAGTCTGAGGAAGACGTGGGAGCACTAGTCGTGGACCTCATACCCAGAGAGATGACAGATGGAGCTCTGTTTTCAATCTTCCTATTAAAAGGGTCCATGGAATTACTAGGTACCCCTCTTTGCTCCCAAACCTTTCATCACAGTCTCTAATTTCAGAGACTCTGAAAGAATGTGGCCCTGGGCTGGCATTCCTGGGATTCTAAAATGAAGAGAGCCCCAAGGTTGTCCCGTGGATTAGAATGACAAAAGTCTGTCTTGCTCGGCACCCAGCATTCACTGGCTTCCAAGTCTGCCTGATGATAAGAGTGAGCTCACAAATCAGTGATGACATGCAGATAAGGAGGATCAGAAGGGCAGGGAGAGCTCGGATGGGCGAGAACTTGTTTCCAAAGGGGTAGGAAAGAGTAAGGAAGGAGCAAGGATGGTGACAGTGAACCTCAGCCAACCGCAGGGAGTAGAAGGACACAGAGAAAGGCATAGCGACACCCTCCTGCTCAGTATCGATTCAGCCATCAAGCCTAAACAATTAAATATTCTGATCAGAGATGGCCAGCTTATGATAAACCGAGTTGCAACAGCTATAGGAAAACACTAATAGTCCCCAGGGAGAGTGATAAATAGCTTTCTCAGCACTTCTTGGAACAAATGACAAACAAAGCAAATAGGTGTCTGGGAAGGTGTGAAACCATCAATGAAGTTTGCTAAAGGGAGAAGAAATTCCTAAATCTCCCTTGTGATAAGCATCCAAAAAGGTCTGGGCAAGAGTGCTGGCATGTTGGGAAGAAAAATAACTTTCTGCACGTTCATGAGAAACCATCTTCCACTAATTAAGCACAACTTCCAGTCGCCTCTTTTCTCTATTCCCAGCATGCTTTCCCCGAGGTGCTCTGAACAGCCAGGGTCCTGGGTCCTGAGAGCAGCAGCACGGTGGTGCCACCTGGTGTTTGGCCCGGGCACCGCCTAAATTGCTGGGATAAAGTGTAGTTCTTTCCTTTTAGCCACTTCTGTTTGGCACGGGGAAGAACGATGTTGGAGAGAAACTGAAAGCCACAGGAGGAAGCTGGGAGGTTGCCATTTCCCAGATTGAAAAAAGTAATCTAATGGGAAAATGTATGTCTGAAATGTCTTCTTTCCTCTGGCATTCATTAATTAAAATGAGTAGTTTGGGAGGCCAGGAGGTTGTAACGGCATTGACAAAATGCCTACCAGATGGTGGGTGAGGGTAGGGCCTAATTATTTGCATGGTCAGAGAAGTGAACTTCCTGTCGTCCGTCATCCCCTGTGCTCCAAGTGGATAGCTTGTGCCCATTTTTATCACAATTATCAGACAATCCTTACCAAAGCTCCTCGCTCCCAGGCCAAAACAAGCAGAAAGATGGCTGATAAACATGACCATTCCTCGGTGCTCTGCTTCGGCACAGGCTGCAGATACTTTGAGAGGTCGACCAACGCCCTTGGGTAACAATTTGTTCTTTATCCTCATTGTAATTCCTTTGCAATCTAATCTGGCTACAGTGAGCAAGGCTGGAGGAGGACGTGATGCTTCCTTGTCAGGGAGAAGGGGACGCTCTGACTCTTGGGGACCTGGGACAGTGATCAGATTAAGCAGGCCTTCCTATGCTAGACTCACGTCTGTCTTCATTCCCAGGAAGATCTGGCTGGCCTGTGATTTGTTCCCTTAATGAGACACCTCAATGAACTCAGCTTAGGGAGAAAAAAAACAAACCCAAACAAAGCCCCCAAAGCCAGAAAATGAGGCAACCTAGAGAAATCCCACAGAACACACAGAGTCAAGTGCTGTGAACTGAAAGGCCTGGCTTCTGCCAGAACTTCAAATCTGGTTGTGTGGTTAGAGGCGGGTAGGTGAAATGAGGGCAGGGAAACTTTTATGCTCTGCTGTGTGGTTTCTGGAAAGCCCAGAGTGGAATGTTTGCTGAGGGTGACCCATTTGGAACCACACCAGTGACTTTTGAAACACTGTTCTCTGGATTTCAGTCAGACACACATTTAAATCCAAGACTGGGGGAGGGGCGGCAGCTCAAATAGAGGATGGCTTTCTTCCTAGCAAGGGTGTGGAGTGGGGCTGCAGGACTTGGGGGTGTGGGGCTGGGGAAAGGGCCCATGGGCTCCTCTCTATTTCACTGGAGCAATGAAAAGATGGGATGGCGTATTTGTTCAAAGCATTAAAAAGTCTGTCATGGGACAAACAGCCTGGGAAACTTCATTTCAACTCCATTCTGGAAACAATGTGCTAAGCGGAAGTGGACTAGGACCTGCTCAGACTAGCTGCCCCAGTCAGCCAACATCAGGGGGAAGGCTTTTTTTGGGAGAGGAGATGGGTGGTCCTACATCCCAGCTCAGATTCCTTCAGGAAGGTTCTTGCAGGCTGCCTTTGAGATTGTCCTAAAATGAACCACTTCTAAGAAAGCTTGTCCCAATTCCTGACACATATTTCTTCACATTTATTAAAAATCTAGGCTACAGATGTGAAGTCCTGTCTTCCTTCCCCTCCCCCCAAACATCTGTGGCAAATGAGGAAGCCCTAAGGAGTGGCCAAGATATGCAAATATTGAAGTCAGGGAAAATTCCATTTCGCTCAAGTCTTTGGGCAATGCTAGCTGTGTCTGCACAGCCCCAGTGGGGGAAGCGGGTGGGGCGCACGGAGAGGAGATGAAGAGGTAGGTGGCATAATGGGCTGGTGAATCTGGAAATGTTTAATTAGAGAGTTTACTCTCGTTAACAAGGACAAAAGTGCTTCTGTCCCTCCGCTCCCCCTAGAATCTTAACTGGGCCTACTTACACTGGTCACAGGGCTAGCCGAGTCCTGAGCAGTGACCTGGGTCAGCAGGCAAGCAGAAGGGTCTTCATCTACAGGATTTAAGGCTCACTAAATGCCTGCTCTTCCCTGACGGGAGCCCCCACCCTCCATGTTCCACTCAGCCCTTTGGCTTAAGGCCCTAGAGAGCCTCTGTCAATCTTGGGCCAAACCCGGTGATGGGATGAGCTCTGGGCTGGGAAGAGAGAGTGTCCGGAACAGACCTGTGGGGGTGCCCTGAGAGTGAGGGGCCTGAGTAAAGGCATCAGGGAGCACCCAGAGGGGTTGGGGGGGCACAGAATGGGGAGTAGACAGAGGCCAAAGGTGAACTTTCCTGACCACCCAGTGCTGCTCAGGAGGCCTTCCTGTGCAGACAGTTCATAAGGCACTGGAAGTTACACAGCACCTACCGACATAGATTCAATCTTTGCTTTGCATTAAGGCCAAAGAAGTGGTGGGAGCCCTCTTGGAAGCTGCTGCTATGTCCCTGGAGTGTGCTTTGGGGTCTGTCAAGGGCAGCTCTGCTATTGGCTCCTGGGGAAGGCATGATTGCCCTGAGTGGGGCTCCTGGTCTGAACACTGCTTCTGCCTCTACTACCTGTGTGTCCAGGGCCCACATCTCCAAGCCTCGGTCTTCGTTAGCCTTCTTTTGCTGAGCACTTATTTGTGTGCCAGCATGGATTGTGAAGGCCCAGGAAGGGGTGCCATGAGGCCACAGATTAAAGGCCACTGTCCTTTCCATCCCATTATTTATAAAAATGAAAGCCTCATATCTTAACAGGCTACAAGTAAGAAGACATCAGGCAATGCTCCATAAACTAAACGGCCCTACGGAAATTATAGGACTTTTCATGATGATGGCCCAGGGCCATACATAGTTCTTTGAGGTGGGAGCAGGTACTCTACTGTTCATATGCATTTTTCTTCTACACATCACATATTTTTTAACCTGTGCCATGCCTGGGAACTTGGGGAAATTGCTTTCTAGTTTCTATATTTGGTGTTTTGACATTTGGGGCTTGGTGGACCCTGGAGGGTCTGCTTCTCTCAGGGTTAGCCAATTCCTAGGGAGAGTAAACAGCTCACCTTTTAATATACCTTTCATATGAAAACCAACCAGTGCAGAGCCCATACCTCCACCACCTCCACTGTCTGGCTCTCACACTCAGGGCCACTGCGCCCCAACCCTAATCGCCCAGGGCCAGGACCAGACAATGAGAAACAGCGCCCACACAGCCCCGAAATTATTCACCAGACAATCCCCATCCTGCTCGCCCTGCCTTGCCCATTTTCCCCACATGGAAACCACAATGGAGGCTCTGGCCCATGTTTCCTCCTGGTCTCTCTGTTGCTTGCCTCTGCTGGTGCTTCCCCATGTGGCCCTGCATGACATGCTATGCCTGTTTCTAGGGATTGGTGAGTATAAACCCCTTCCTTCATGACAATCATTACCATGTCTGCGTGTCTCATCATATTTGATTTAAAACAAATCTCAAGTGCCCTTAAAACAGCTTGGTACGTGGATGTAGCACAGATACAGATGTCATGCACCAAGAGAATGCTGGGGCAGGGGCATTCTGCACCTGGACGTTTAATTCCAACAGATTTGTGGGAGGCAGCAAAGTACTGGGGTTAAGCATGAGTTCAGGGTTAAAATGGGCATGAGTGTGGGTCCCCCACTTCTCACTGTGTACCTCAGACTTCATTCTCTTTCACATCAATTTCCTTCTCTGCTAAGATGAGATGATGCCAATAGAACCACCTCACAGGGCTCTTGAGAGGATTCAGTGACATCTCACTGATCAGGCAAAGGCTGAGCCCAGGGCCTGATACTAAACAAATTCCCCTAAGATGAACTATTTTTATTATCTATTGTTCAGTGTTTATTGAGAAGCTTACAGAATCCAATTTGAATTATTTCTTACATTATGTGAAACCATATTTTATAGGTCAAAAATGCTTGAGTATTGGTAATTTCATAGGGTTCCATCTTAGAAATTCATTTGTCTCTGATGCTTTTTTCTATCTGTTGTAATGCAAGTAACAACTATATTTCAGGTTTTTCACAATTACCTTTGGAGACTCTTATCTCAAAAAAGTACGCCTAGCTTTGGTTTGTTCAACAGGCTCTGGAAAGTCACTCTGCACTCTTGGCTTTAAATTTTCTACTTTCAATGCCATGTGTTTATAGCAGTAACAGTTCCCCCCGCGCCCCCCTCCAAAAAAAGTCACACATAATTTCTACACATTCTTTAAGGCAAAAAAAACATTGCCTCAACTTGAAGTGAAAATAAAGCCTTGCTAGTTTAAAAAAAAAATCCCAATTATTCTCTATGAAGCCTGACTATTTCCTTGAAACCCTCTGAAATGTGATAAATGACAGGAAGATTCAAAGTGATATTCAGCAGCATCTTAATGAGAGTTGTGGAGATGGAAATTCACAAAGGACACAATTGCTGCTCCCCAGACAATCACAGGTCGGTTCATTTAATTAACTGTGTGCACTGTTGTCATGGGGACACGTGGGAGCAATATCCTATAATTCTCAGAGTCTTGGCACGCTGGGGGCCAGGGTGTTTCCCCTTCCTTGCATGTGGCCGCTGCTTTCCCAGCAGCTGGCATTATGTCATGGTCACAGTGCACCTTTTAAGCAAATTCCCTACCACTGCTTGTATTAATTCAAAAATGAAGTGGTCTGGTAGGAGAGCCATAAGCAAGAGGAGTGTCATGAAAATTCTTAGCGAATGGTATTTTGGGCAGTGTTTCTCAAAGTCTATGACTTTTTGAAGCAGAAACCCTAACGTTCTTTTGCAATAGCACAATCCCAACCCCTACCCCCCATTTCCTGAACTGGAATCTTTAAGCGATGCCTGAGAATCTACATTTGCACAAGCTGCCTCACCCCGTGACCCACCTCCCCAGGGCTGGCATCATATTTGGTTTCCTATAAGGTGTCCCCAAGTCATTTTCTCTACCTGGTAGCCCAATGAGCTGCCGTTCACTTTAGTGTATGGTTCGTTGGACATCTGTCTCAGGAGGCTGGGGAAAGCCTCTCAGGTGACTCAGAGTAGCTAATCAGGCCTTGGCCTCATCCTGCTTTGCCCAGATTGAGGGGCCCGCGCAGGGAAGCTGCCCTCCCACTGCTCCCAGACACCCGGCACGCTGAGCCTCAGGTGGGCAGGTTGCCAGGAGGGCCCCAAGTCTCTAAATTTCTAGCATCAGGCCTGCATTCCCATTTTGCAGGAGTCAAAAGTGAAACTGGGTGTTTAGGTCTAGTTTAGAGATGCAGCCAGAGCCTGGATGACTAGTTACCTGGGTAATCTCAGAAAGGACAACTTTCCCCTGTGACTTAGCCTGCTTGGTGATGACTGCTGGCCACTTTATTGTGCATTCACTGGATGAGCCCTAGGTACCAGAGCTATTAAAACTGCTCACAACAGTACTGGAAAAAGGAGGATAAAAATGCAGAAACCAAGGTTATGAATCATTTCACATGGATGTCATGTGAAGGGTGTCACAACGAAGCCCTGTTTGGCTGTGTGGAGGCCAAGCCTGCACGCTATTAACCATAAACCGTTTCTCACAGTAGAACTATCCCATCATCCCACAAGTAAATAAACAGATAATGTGCATTTCAGTGGGACTTTGTGTGCTGGCATAAACAGGTGTGGGAGTGTTCTTCTCGCATGGGAAATAACATTTACAAGCACAAAAAATGCATCTTGGGAGCACGAAAATCTAAATGCAAATATGAAAAGCACAGATTCCCCCGCCTCCTCGCTCTGTGATTCTTGTGCCCCCATGAGCACGTTTGCATGATAAAAGACAGGCTTGCAATTATATGACAATTAAAGCTTACCATTGTTGTAGGAGCGAAAATTTCCTACAAATTTTATGTATTCATAAGTTGGAAATTCCTTTGGGTTCAAGCTGCCTCTGAGAAGATGGCAATAAAACTCTAAATCGTTGTCAGCTGGGCCATTAAAGGAAAAAAGAGAAAAAGGGAACGTGAGGATTATATACTCCAGATAAACAAGTCACATCTTTGTGAAACTCATGGAGTTTAGCACACATGGACAGGATATTTTCTCTCATTATGACTGAACTTTGGACATGGTTTAATAACCTTTGCACCACAGGATTTTTTCCTTCCCCCAGAGTTTAGAGGTATTTTGCCTTCCATACTTGGACCTAGTTAATCTTCATTTGCTCACAGATGTGTATGGTTGGTTATGTCAGCATTGATTAGTTCCGGTTGTTTTCATGTGGTATATTAAAATAAAGCTGCTTGTATAGAACCACTCTTTCATTTAATCTTTTTGCTTTGCTTTGAAGTAAAATCAGATGTACAACAGGACCGATTATCCATGGAAAACAGACTAAGGTTTGAACAAGCGTAAGGCAGCTTCGCTACCTCCACGTGGTTCAGCAGGTACCGTGGCCAGCCTGTAGCTAAGTTGCCAAGTTTTATAAAAACTTTAAAATTCTACAAAAAAGAAACCAGGCGATAGCCTCAGGAGAAGAGAATTTGGATTTTTGACCTAATTATTGAGTTCTCAGTTGGTTACTTGGCATCATACAAATCTAGCATTATAGCATCCTCCAAAATAAGCAGATTGTTCACTGATTTTCGCAGCTTGTTCCTAAAAGACTCTCATGTGAAAAAAAAGAGGAACCTTTTATATGACATGCAAAACAAGTTATTATCCTTAAGCTCTATGCTTTCAAATTTTCCACATAAAGTTAAATGTCTTACATATTCTGAACTCCACTTTTAGCTTTAAACTTAAAATATACCTCTGAGGATCTTGGAAATGTTCTGAGTCACAAGGAAAATTATTCTTAAAATTAGTCCTCCCTCCCTAATTCATTCTAACCTCTTTTCAAAAGCAAAATCCTTATCTTTATATCTGGTAAAACTAGTCAAGTTAAACTTACATTTTAAGTATCCTGGGGAAGGGGCGTCCGTTACAAGCATATGGGAAGAAAGCATCTTATAAACTTCGGAATGTTCTTGTTCTGGAAGGAAATTTAACAAATTCTGATCCATGACATCTGACTGAAAAAGAAAGAAAGAACAAAGGCACAGATTCAATGAAGATGGAAAACCAAAAGAAAAGCAAAAACTGGACATTCACAACAACTCAGAACTGGTTTCAGAAATGAAAAGTGATTTTCGGTGAAGGCTCTCAATCTATCCCTCCGTAAGTGTGCATCATAATTGAACAGGTCTTCCTTGCTTGAAAGTGTCTGTTATTGCCCACGGGCCCCAGAAAGAAGTGAGAGTTAAGTCAGACAGCCATGCATCCTCTCCTGCTGCGTGAGGAACCACATCTGCCACACTCCTGCATCCTGGCCGGGGCTCCCTGGCAGCCTGGAGCCCAGCCTGGAGCCTAGCCCGAGCCCAGCCAATTGCCTGAAGGTCCCTGAAAAGTACACACAGCTCCTTGTCTGGCCTTGAGGCCTGCAAACAGCAGTCTGTTCACTTCTTAAAGGTCTCTAATCGAAGGAATTATTTTCTACAAGTGCCTGGACACTGTGGCTACAAAGTAAATAAAACATCCAATCTAAGTACCACACACAGTCCAGGAAAATGGTATATAATCTGTACTGTCCGTTATGGAAGCCACTGGCCACATGGCAACGGAAAGCTTGCAATGTGGCGGGTATAGATAGAAGACTGAATTTTTAACTGTGTTTCATTTAAATTATTCGAAGTGAAATTTAAATAGCTGCACATAGCTAGTGGCCCCACGCTGGTCAGGGCAGGTGGAAACTGACAGTGTAGGCAGAGCGGACAGGCATGTCTCTGCCGTTTTCTCTGGCTCCCTCAGTAAACTCGTCCCCTCTTGCAGCTTCAAACACGATCGTGTACACTTTTAAATTTGTATGCCCTGGCAACTCTCTCTTGTGTGCCCTGGCTTAAGCTTCCAACTGCCATTCAGATGCCTTCTGGGGACCTAAGATTCACAAAGATCCCCAACGTCATCATTCTTTTGTGCCCATACCTTCTCCCTCCCCTGTGTTCTCTGGCCCCGTCTGACTGGTCACTTGCCCATATTGGACACCCAGGTGGCTTCTGTGGCTTCTCCCCTTCCCATCCTCATCTTCACATGCAGATAATGTCCAAGTGCTGTGAGATAGTCTTCCCTTAAGTTCTCTCAGATCTGCTCACTCCTCCATTCATACGGCCTCTAAGCTAGTCCAGACTACCACCACCTCTTGTCCGGGGAAGGAACTGGCCAAGCTGATCTTCCCACACCAACTTCTATTTCTGTGCAGTTTGTTCTCCAGCATGTGCCTCATAGCAGATCAAGGTACCATCTTGCTTAAAACCATCCATGGGCTTGCGATTGATTCCGGGACAAAGCGTAAATGTCTTGATCCGCTTTAGGACTCTCACAACCTGCTATCTACCTGCTCTACTCCCAGTGCTGCTCCAGCCCTGCGCAATTTCTTTTCTCCAGTTTGCCACGTTTGCTCTCCCATCTGGGCCTTCCCCCCAGGCGGCACCCTCTGGCTGGAACATTCTGTACCCTCTCTTTTTGTTCAGCTAACTCCTGTGCCTCCTTCAGGTCCCTGCTTTGAAGTCACATCCTCTGATAAGGTGCCAATGACAGCCCCTCGTCCAGATTGGCGCCCTTGCTCCTGCTTCTTTGGCCTCTGCAGCCCTCTGCTGCATTTGTTATGGTATCCTGCAATTGCTGGCATGTCTTCACCTAGACAGGAAGGCCTGGGAGGGAACTGTACCATTGTGGCAAGGTGGGTGAGAGCCCAGAGGTCCAGACAGAAGGCTGGCTCTGCCCCCTCCAAGCTGCACTTTGCTTAACTGAATGATGAGGAAACTGAGGGAGCAATGAGCTGATTCGCATCTGCTGCTGAAAAGAGGAGATACGCTGAACACTCAGTAAATACTAGGCCTGATTAGGTATTTAATGGCCATTTATGAACTGATTTGAAGTCATCCTGCTCATTCATTTGTTGACATGTGCACTCTGCCCACCTCACTACAGTGGGAGCTCCAGGAGAGTGGAGGCCCTGTCTTCCTTCCTCACCCCCGTATCCTGTCATGGAACGGTGCTTGGCCATCAGAAAAATGTGTTGATGTGGTGACAGAATGGCGTGGCAAGCACTGTGAAAGAAGTAAAGACAAGTACCCGAGAACACAGAGCATGCTGTGTTGAATCCAGAATGAAGAGCAGGGGAGTCCGGGGTTGGCTTCAAGCAGGGTCTAGGGGATAAGGCAGTGTCTACCAGGTAGCAGGATGCTCAGCTCAGGGTCCCAGCAGGCACAGAAGTGTGAAGGTGGGGGACCTACAGCGTTGCAGGGAAGGGAGGGGAGTGAGGGGGAGTAGGCTCATTGGGAAAGCAGGGCTGGAGTACAGATGGCCTCAAAGGAGTCAGGGCATGATCCAGAGCACCAAAAGGGCCAGAGGGACCTAGAGGAAGGGAGCGCAGGAGCCAGGCTAGGGATGCTCAGAGTCTGCAGAGGCACAGGGGAAGGGGAGATGGAAAAGACAGAAAGAGACAGAGACCAAACAATTCATTCCACAGCATAACCCAGCCAACACTGGCTCAGAGCAACTCTGTGCCAGCCACTGCTTTAGGCACAGGGGAGACACCCAACAGTGCAGGCAAGTCCCTCACACCCTGTAGCCAGCACTCGAGGGGGGCGAGAGGTAGGTGGACATGGCTTGGTGGCTGACAGAGGACAGGAGAGGGAGGGAAGGGACGTCAGGGGCTCCCAGCTCCTAGCTTGGGTGTTCTCATTTTGATCTCTATGGACAAAGACTCTGCCATGCCGCCCACCCCCTGCCGCCCCCCCCGCCCCCACCGGCCCCTAGTTGTGCTGTCATTCCTTCGTTCTGGCTTTTTCCAAGTTTCTTCTGATGTTTTTGATTTTATTTAAAGCCCATTCCCTTTAGTTTTTTAGAAAATGACTAATGCTCACTGATGCCAATAATCTTTCTTCTTAAAGACATTTCAGATACTTGAAAATGGTAACCAAATAGTCACCCCAAGGTCTTTTCTTCAAGGGACAGTTGGAAGCCCACTTTCCCTGATGGTGCACATGGCAGAGTAGGGTTAGGGACCGCCTGGCACGTCAGAGGGCTATGGTGGACCTCAGTCTACAGGTTCTGCACAGAATAAAGAGAATAGTGGATGGAGATGGGGGAGGTCGACTGGGTGGGGCTGGGGGGTTGAGGAGATGAGTTAATACTTGGAAAGGCCTTGAAGCAAGTTCCTTATATGCATTTGCTATTATGTTACCATTATGCCATTTCTATGTGCTGAAAACCAACACAAACAACGATAATCTGAAAATGCAAACCTTCACTAGGGCTTACAGGAGAATAAATTATATCTGAATGATCTGAGCCCTGTTTATTAAAATAATAGCAATTTTGGAGACAAAGGAGGGAATGTGTCATCTACAGCCATCTTCACAGCTAAATCATATCGTTTACCTGTTGGAGGCGGGAGGGTCTCCACCCCAAATTACTGATATGCCTATGGCTGCTGTATCAAGAATCTGGCCCTTTTCTGAGTTTCACTCAAAATGCTTGTTCTGAATTCCAAATTGCACATCTCCCATGATTTCTCTTGAAGCACCACAAGAGCCTGGGGACCATCTGAAAGTGCTGGGGAGACAGGAAGCAGATTCCTCTCTTCCCATGACCCAGCAGTACTAGTTCCCTTGCACTCAGCTGAGCTGAGAGTGGGCTGGGTAGATGCTCAATTCAGAAATGTCCCCAAGGGGTCCCGGCAGCTCTTGCTGGAGATCTGTGTTGGCCACCGTTAGAGGGGGCAATGGTGAAAGACCTTGTGAAAAGAGGTAGGGATGCGCTCAGGGAGGCAGCCAGGGCCTTGGTGTCCCTAAGGGATTAGAAAGGTGGAGGTGTACTCAATATGCTTTCGTTCAGTTTACATTCAGAATCAAACTGATAGCCAAGCAGTAATACTTTAAGATTTCAGGTGACTGTATAGAGAATAGCTTTAACCTTGGAGTAGTGAAGAATCAAGTAAGCTATAAAAAGTACCAACTATCAAGAATCTCTGTTCATTAAAAGAGCCTGAAGAGAGAAAAAAGAAAGCCACAAAATGAGAGAAGATATTTGTGACACATATATACCTGTGGTGTAAGGCCTAAAATTAAGGTTCATGTTATATGCAGCCTTAAAATCTGGCAAATCAGGGGGCCTAAGTGAAAGTTCCTCTCTGCATGGCATCCCCATGGCTGATGTCCCCTAGCTAAACAACCCTCCTTTCAAGGGGACCAAGTGTGGTTTTTGCTTATCTCTGACCAGAGAGAGGGTTTAGTCCCCTGCCGGCCTGTGGAATTATTCAAACAAGCTAATGGGGACCAGGGGACACCTCGTGCTCTTGTTACTACACAGCCTGCTTCTTATAGCCCCTCCTGGGACACTTGATTCCAGAGTGCAACCCTAGTGGCCCTGTGTCCTCCTCCTGGGCTGGGAGCATAAATGACTAATAAACAGCTATCAATCTCATCTGTCTAGTGTCAGGTGTCATGTGTTCAGCCACCCCCATAACTCTGTAGGGCACAGCGAACAGGAGGCTAATAAAACAATATCTGACAGCAGACTAGTGTCGCAAACATGGAAAGAACACTTACAAATCATAGCGAGAAAAATCTAGACAATCCAGTAGGAAAATGGCAAAATACCTGAACATCACAAAATAGGAAATCCAAATGGCTAACAAACATGTGCAAAGACACTCAATCTCATTAATAATTGAAAGAAAAGCAAATTAAACCTCCAGGAGACACCTTAACACAGTAAACTGACACAAGACAAGACATCTGACAGTAGCAAGTTCTGCTAATGTGGTATACCCGTCATCCGGCTGGCAGATGGTAATTTGGTGCGTGCCCTATGGAGATGGTCTGGAGTTGCCCAGTAAGGGTCAAGGTTTCCACACCCTATAGTCCAGCAGTTCTGCACACAATCAGTCTCCAAGGGATGCTCGCAAACGTTCCTTGGGAAATATGCACTGAATATCCCCAGAAGCACTTTCTCAGGGTTCCACTCGCATGGATGCAGAACTGCACACGTTCCTACGATGGCATACAATGCAGCAAACCTACTCGAAAGGGGCGCCCCATCTCCTCTTCTTCCTCAGCCACTCTCAGATCAGCCCAAAGAAGCTGGCTGATTCAACTGGGTCACTTTGTATTCCTTGCCTCATCACTGCTCTCCTAGCCTGAGACTGGAATTGACAAGAAACCATATCCCAAGGCCTTAGGGCAAAATAAGAACCAACCTCTCTGAGAGAACCACCCCCTAGCCTAGCACTCTGGAAATGGTACAGGAAATGGAATGAGACACAAAGGTTAGATGGATTATGGCACAATGCAAAAGCATCTGCCTAGCAGAGTAAGTAATGAGGGAGAAAGGGAGGGAAAGAGGGAGAGGAGGGAGGAAAGAAGGGAAGGGAAAAGTAGAGAGGCAGAGGGGGAGGGAGATCTTTTGGAGCCTTAGAACAAGCTGCACTCACCCACCTCCAAACTACAAAACACAGAGACTAGCAGAGGAAAAATGTGAATGAGAGCTTAGACCTCCACCAACGTTGTCTGCAGAAATGAAATGATGGGGTGATGGGAGTGGCTTCTGAGGAAATGTGTGACCTAGGATGTGGACTCCTGGGCCATTAGCACACTGGGGTCATGATCCCAGGGAAGGCAGAGCTGCCCACAGAGTAAGGCCCTGCCACTCAGTGCAGGTGCGGCTAAGGGACAGCAACCACAGTCCCCCCGCACCTTCCTGGCCCCCGATTCCCTAGGTCAACCTGTTACCCTCCTGTTCACATACACGCACCCCTTCTCTGAGGTGCTGGGGCAGGGGTGGGGGTCGGGGATGGGTAAGTGGCTTGGTGCGGCTTGCTGGGAGAAGAGAGAAGAGAAGCTGTTTTGTCCCAGTTGTCCCATAGGATACTCCTGCTAGACCTGTCATTCAAGGGAGGCAGTATTGGAATAACTAACCATGTGGCAGGAAATGAGAGGCTGGCTAAATGCCTACGAGGGACCCTCAAAAGTGGACCCTCCACCAGCCAGTTGTTCATCTTCATGAAGTTGGGGGCAGGTTACCAGAGAGCCAGCAAGACTCCTGCAGAGAGGAAGAAGTAAGATGGAGAGAAGAATGGAAGGGAAGAGGGAGGCAAAGGAGGAGGGAGAGATATCTCTGAGGGCTTTGCACATGCCACACCCACCCATCTCCAGGCCTCCGCCTGGCTCCCCTGGGACAGTGGATCCTCGGCTCACAGCTGCCCAAACCTCCTCATTCCCCAAGACCTTCCTGGGCCAAAAGCATCTTCCCAGAAAATTTCAACCCCCGATCAGCCCTGTCACTTAACTTTTACCACTAGTGTCAAAACCTACTTGGAATCTCAATCATGTCCTCTGTGATCCCCAAACCATGCCCCATCTGCAGCCATTTGGTGCCTGTCCCCCTACCTGGGTGTCCCTTTGCAGGAGAACATCTGTCAGCCTCTGAGAGACTCTGAGCTCTGCTAACTATGCAGTGACCTCGCTGGTGTGGCTCCTGAGAGGGTTGTGGGTCACAGAGGGTAAGGACCTGCACCCACGTCTCCCGCTCCAGGGCTGCCCTTGCCGAGATCACGGTACCTTGCTGTTCCAGCATGACACATGCCTGCTTCCGCCTTCCACTGGCTGGTCCCTGGGACGTTGGCCTGGGCCTGGGCCTGGGCGAGGGCAGTCCATGAATCTTCCTCCCCCACATACCGCCACATACCTGCACCACCCAGTTGGAGTTCTGGATGGTTCTCAAGAAAAGATGAGAACGTGTATGGGCAAAGCCCGTCAGAGGAGCAGAAACTCACCGGTAAGTGCCCAAGGAGCGGTGTGATGCTGTCCGAAACGTAGACAATGCTGCCATCCGTCATCACAGCGATGATGAAGCCGTCTAATGCCTGTGAAAAATGCAACAGTGAAGGCCCCTCAGTCATGCCTGTATGGCGGAGGATATCACCAAAGCCAAGGACCCCATGCTGTGACACTGACTGCTTTGTAAGCCTTAGAATATTTCCATGAAAAAACCTCACAGCACTTTTCTGCCTGGCACACAGGATGGGTCCTTACCCAGATCTGGTCTAGCCCAGGCAAAGTGCTTGCAAAAGGCTCAGTGAAAAATCTGATCTACTGGTATCACGAATCAAAATTTAGCCATGGAAATTACCTACGGAGTTTTAATGATAAATGTTCTATTGGGCTGACTCAGAAATATCACAAATACTATTAAAAGATGTCAGTGATATGGTAGGGTCCCCAACCCTTTGCCCCCAACATCACTTTCAGTTCAGCAGTAACCATTTGCTAAAAGCCATCAGTCCTAACAGAATCCTAAAACACAGAAAGTTAGCCTCTGGCTCCACTCACTGCCATAGGAGAAATACCTCCAAAGGAATTGTTTGTAAAGAACGTTCATATTATTCCACAGAAGTAAAAGGTAACTACATAGGGGGGAGTGCTGTATAAGTCAATTATATCCATAGGTATTTGAGAATGTCTGAAAATTCATTCATTTAAAAGTTTTTACTGAGCACCTGCTGTATGCCAGGCACACTGCTCTAGGTGTTTGTGACAGAAAAGGTGAAGGAAGTCAGGGTTTTCTCACAGATAATTCTGCTGTCTTGTTTTTAGATTCCTTATTGTAGCAGTACCCACCTTTTCTGGCACCAAGGACTGCTGCTCCTATGAGAATCTAATACCTGATGATCTGAGGTGGAACTGGGGTGAGGATGCTGGTGCTGGGGAGCGGCTGCAAATATAGATAAAGCTTCACTCGCTCACCTCCTGCTGTGTGGCCCGGTTCCTAACAGGCCACAGACTGGTACCTATCCACTTGCCTCACTGGATGCCCATGATGCTTTCATAAGACACACCTGTGAGCTGGTTTCTAAAATTCAGACCATGTAATTCAGCAGGGGTTGGAGCCAGACACATGTACCGATGAGATGGGAGAAGAAAAACCAACCCCACCTCACCAGGAAACAAATCTTCGAGGGAGTAACATGCTCGGGTGAACTGTCACTGTAAGCCTGTCACTGTTGCTTTAGTGACTGCATCTCTGACATACCATCTTCCCCAAATATGAGAATTTTTCCACTTTGCAGAAAAAAAAAAAAACAAACTGAAATATGTACTTAGAAAGTTCTGGAAACATTTTGTATGCACTCAGCTAGACAGCCAGAGGGTAGGAGTTCTTTCCAGTTACAAGGGCTTGGCGAAGTGCCCTGAGGCAGGAGCCGGAAATAGCCAGCCAACTGTACCAGAAGGGGCCAGGCCTGGTTACAAGGAGCCAAAATGGGAGGGGGTCCCTTTCACCAGGAAAATTAACACAAAGGTCATTTATTATTTTTACACTTACGTATCACAGGGCTTAAGACTAAAAAACATACTAAAGTGCATGTCTTAAGTGGACCTCATCCTTTCGCATTACATCAGTAGTTTTCAACTGGGGGCAATTTTATCCCCCTATGGACATTTGGCAATCTCTGGAGACATTTTTGGTTGTCACAACTGGGGTGGGTGCTGCTGGCCTCTAGTGGGTAGGGACCAAGGATGCTTTGAAATGTCCTACAATACACAGGATGCCCCCACAACAAAAAAATTATCAGATCCAAACTGTCAATAGTGTTGAGATTGAGAAATACTGGATCAGGTTTATGGGTCATGGTGACCACAAAGGTACATCCCAGTAACTTTCATCTTTTTCCCCCTTAAGTATTTTTCTAACCAGTTTTTAAAATCATTTTTGCAGTGCTGGTGGAGGTAAAATTTTTTAAAGAGGTGGGTGTACCGCTGATGATAGCTGGACCTTTTTGGAAAAAGCAGATTAGAATACTGGGGAAAGTAGGAGCATTGCAAATTATCTTCTTGAGAAGTGAGCCCATGCCCCTCTTGAAATTGTAAAGCAAGTAGGTGTGAAAAAGCTGAAGGTATTTATAGATGGAAGATAACTTTCATTGGCTCCTTTTCCACCAAATGCATGAGAAGCACAGAGTCCCAGCATTAAGAATGCTTGCGATGGTTTTAGCAACCCCATCAACAGCATTTGAGAGTGATTCAATAGGACAAGATTGCAAAATGATATAGACCCCTCTCAATGTAAAGGTGACTTTGACAGGAGATTCAGAGATGCCAAAATAGCCATAATGGCCCAAATTTTATACTGGCCACACACCAGTGGGAAACGAAATCACCCCTTTCTGCCAATTCCTGATTCTGATGGAGTTTTTTACATTCTCTGAGACAGCCTCTGAGCTAAGAGAAAAAACTGCTATAGCTTTTTTGAATAAAATTTTGAAACGCCACAAACTCCCTAATCACTGGTCACCAAAAGCTTTCCCTCCTTTTGAGTCTCCCATTTAAATGCCTGTAGCCACAGTCTTTGCCAGCTTACACCTGACCAGCTTGGCTGGTCCGCAACCAAGTCATTTTTGTTTTTTCAAACCTCACAATTGCATTAGTCCTCACTCCACCCGAGTCTGGTTTGGGGTCTTTTTTTTGAGAAGAGGGAAGGAAGAGGGATGCCCACCCAAGGCACCTGAAGCTAAGTTCCCTGGGGCCTTGATGGGTTCTGTCCTGGGTTCTGTCCTCACTGAAAAAGAGAACCTCCAGGTTTTCAAAACATGGTGTCTGGATTTCTTGCATTCCCTAAAATGGCTCTGAAAAAAGCAGAAGGAGGTGCAGATGGAACAGAACAGGATGGGACACACATTATCAGAAGTTACGGAGTAGGGAGTGGTGACATCATCCTTCAGGGGTAGGGCCCTGCTGGGGCTCAGACCACCAGGGAGAAGACATAGAGGCTCTAGTTACTCATCACTGGGTCTGCGTCTCCTGTTTGGAAGAGAAGACTAAAACAGTCCGCAATAAATCACAAGTTCTATTTGGTGGGTTTCCCAGACTCCTCAAAGCTGAAATTCACCAGGAAGCCTTGTTTACGATTTCAGGTCTAATTTACTCATCGAGTATGATTTTCTTTAGATTTGCTTTAAGGATCTATGTTGGGAGCAGGAGAGAGTGCATAAAGAATATCCATACAAATCTAAAACCTTCTTTTTCTGGAAATTCCAGTCTTCTGATTCTCAGCTCTACATTTCAGCCCAAATATTTTATCCATTTTTAACTTTCTGAAACTCTCTGGGAAGAAAAAAGAGGTCGTGCTATATACAGGCTATTAAAAAGAGACAGGTACTATAGGGTTATGCGTTTTAACTACTTTTCCCTAAGAATTAAAAGATAAAACAATTTATGCAAAGTAGCATAATGATGGATTAATTTAACATTATATTTCTCAAGCTGCTCTAAATTTAACATACTTAAAATGCATTGCTTCTGGAAAACGTTCTGTATTTTCTTTAGATGTAGTTTACGTGTAGATTTAAGTCCTTCTTTCTTATGCAAATGTTTTTTGATGTTTATATTTCATAATATTTGGACATCTTCATTCTGGCATTTCCTTACTCCAGTACATTCCATTTTCTGCATACTTCATTTATGTAAATTAAAGTTTACATCAGTCTTATTAGGCATATGAGATGAGATACAGAAAGAGTTACCATAAGGAGTCACTCTTCAAAAACCTTGCCAGGAACCACTGACACAGAACCAGCATCTTACTTCCTTTTGCTGAACTTATCTGTCCTATTTCCCTTTTTTCGCTTAAGGACCCAGACATGCCACATCTCGAACTCTCTGTCCCTCCACTGCCTTATCTACACATCCCGTCCCTTCAGTTTTATCCCCAGTGTAGACCTCAGAGCACCCAGCCAGATGTTTTTGTAGAAAGGGTTTCACCCATACATAAACATGACGTTGAGGAAGGGTGCTTACTTGGAACAGCCAGATTTCTGAACACAGCCCTGCGGTTGGGCGTGAACACATAACTTTCTAGAAGAAGAAACGTGAGCATCATTCTTGGCCTGAGAGGGTGTGTGCTGGGTGGGGAGGCCCAGGGTCATTAATGGTGCCACCCGCATACCATGTTGATGTAATATAACCGCCACTTAAAAGCATAACTTTAAAAGAAGACATTAGTTTTCAAAATGTGTTCTACTAAGGGAAAAAATACAATCTTTGCATTCTAAAGAAGAGATTCTCTGAGCCAAAAGACAGAGAAGATATGGAATCTTTCCACCTTCTTTCCCCTCCCTCGACCTACCTCCAGTTCCACCCACTTGGCTCCCCTTACTAGGTATCCTCTGGCTGGGACACTGAGAGTGTCCCCCGCCCCCTGCAGTTACTATGGCAACAGTAAAGTCACATTCAGTTCAGGGATTCTCGCTTAGAGCACCCAACTCAATAGCCAAAACAGATGCAGTAAGCATGAAAGCATCAGGAGAGTATCTGTTTAAAGACCTCTTGCCAGGGTCAAGAACAGTTGTTTACTTGGGCACAGGGTCTTATCTGGAACAAGCATCTACATTTTGATTTGCAACCCATTAAGCTAATTTGATAATGCATTTCACCTCCAACATCAGCTGCGTGAATTCTTCATTACTGAGGAAGGAAGGCTTCCAGTCCTGCTGAATATCACAGATTTCCGTTTGTGCTGAGACTTCTAAAAGAAAACACACAGGCAAATAAGCTTTTATATTCAAAGGCACCTAAGCATTGGAATTAGCAAAGGAAGCACACGTTATTTCTATGCAATTCTGCATAAACCTCTGTGTAGTTTAATTAAAGAAGCTAATATAAGGAAATATGTTACCCTGATTTCTAAGAACTGGGAACTTTGGATGTAATGGGCTTAAAAACAGCTCTTGATGTCTTCACACCCCTTTAATGAGGCTTCTGGGAGGAAAGTCCTCCACCCTCTCATGGGTGTAGTGCCTGCTGTAGCAGGTGGCACAGTGCCCTTGGATTTCTACATGACAAAGCCCATCATCAGTGGTTGGAGCTGGGTAGTTGCACCTATCAAGGCACAGGAACAAAGACTGGGATGGTGGGATGTTCTTAAGCTGCTTTTGCTTTAGTCAAGGCAAAGCAAAGCACTTTACACATCTGAGATTTCAAAATTCCAGAAACATTTTAGGCTTATAATATGTAACCTACTGTGTTCATGAAGAATTTTTTTTTCCCTAGCATTTGCAGGTACCAAAGTATAATGTTTTTATCCAAATGCTACTTGGTTGCTTTCCAAGCCAGGATTTACTCTTCTTAAAACTCTTCCAGGTTAACCTATAGTTTGCTTCTTTCTGTAACTATCTTGTACTGAAGATGCTATTCATGTGTTGCAGATTCAGTGGTTATTGGTCTGCACAGGCCTCCTTCAATACTCTAGTTCTTTTGCAGTTTTGAAAGTGTTTTGTTTTATTACTAAAGTATCTATAATAACAGATAGCTCAAATGCTCTAGCGGATATGCCCACTTTTCCTTCATTCTACATCTTTAACCAACGTTTTGCTCCACTTTATGTAGTAAGAGGTTTCTTTAGGAATCATTTTCTTGGTGCTAAGAAAAACCTAATTACACCTACTTTATCTCCCACCTCCAAGAAAAAAACTAACTTGTTCAACAAATTCATGTGAAATGCAAAGTGTTCAGGCAAATAATCTACAAAGTGGGAGAAACAATGAAAGGCTCTCTCCTCTGACCCTGTGTTGTTGGTGTTCTCGCTTACATGGAGCATGGAGAGTGCATTCTGCCATGTCAGTGAATGAATTCTAATAAATTCAGCAAGTGAAGATGATGTGAAGAACTAAGTTACACATGTGACTTTGTAAACCTTTCGTGTTCAGTCACTCGACACTCCCTGCGATGCCTACTCTACCCAGATGGTTTCTTCCTTTGAGATTTCAGAAAGAACAAGTTGCTGCAGCCACTGTGGCCAGAGGCTTCACAGGGTGAAATGCAACCTGGGAAGCAGAGGCAGGGCCAGTGTACATTCTGGGGTGCTGGTCAAGGCAGGGAAGAGAAGGTTCAACTCCAGTTCCTCAACTGGGTGGCACAGTTGGACCACTTAGAAGAAAGATGGACTGAGGATAGGCTAATAAATTAACCCCGTAAATGTCCTCTCTGTTTTTCCAACACATCAACTTATCTGTAAAATTCTTTTGCCCATTAGGATCAAACTGTAGATTAATTGTCCAGAAGAGTCTTTTTAGCAGTCCAAATTTGACTTAGGTAGACGTCCATTCAATTACGGTAAAGGAACATGAAAAACACATTTCTTTTACATAAGTAACTTTTAGATCATTCAGTATGGCTGGATACTTCCTAAACAACAGCATAATAATACTGAAAGCAGCCATTTCATTCACTCTGTACTTCAACAATTTGATTATAGTCCTTAGAAGTTAAGACTCGATGCATAGCATATTTTAAAATATATGTTAGATCTAATGTCTCAAAGCAAGTAAAAAAAAAATATTAAACTGGGATATAAAATTCAGTATCATAATCATGTCTCCACTGGCATTTGATGTGACCAGTATAACGTTTTATGGCAAAATGATGCAATTAACAGGTGACCCCCCCAAATTCTACTATAGTATAAATTGTAGATGTGTCCTAGTGCAGTAGTTTACAACCTTTTTAGCACCAGGGACAGGGGCTTCTATGAAACCCTAATGACTGATGATCTAAGGTAGAGCTGAGGCAGTGATGCTAGCACTAGGGAGAGGCTGCAAATACAGATAAAGCTTCTCTAGCTCACCCACTGCTCACCTCCTGCTGTGCGGCCCAGCTCTTACCAGGACACAGACCGGTACTGGAGTTGGGGACCCCTGTCCTAAAGTGCTCATCACCCCATGCGCCTATTATGCTAGAATAAGGAGTAGTGGTATGTCTTAGGGCTGTATGTGGTCAAAGGAAAGTCTGGAAAAAAGGGGCAGAAACTCTGTGCTGGGTTGGGTGAATATCGCCCTGCCAAACAGGACATTTCACCTGGTTCTGCAGCCTTCTCCACCCCATCCCTATCCATTAAAGCCAACACACTGAAGGGGCACGAATAAGGAATGGGATTTGCTCTTGGAAGAAAATGACATTAAATCAGATTGAGACTCGCACAGGAAGAAGAAAGTGTGTGGGTCAGTCTGGCCCTACAGAAGTAACATTTAGCTTGACTGGGATAAGAATGTCCAATACACCTTGCTATTTAGGATTTCTCTCTTCTAGTAGATACTGATGACATACAATTTCTCTACAAAGAAACATGGTCAGATTCTCATTTTTTATTTGGATTACTTCAAAGAGAATAAGCATGGATTCCAAGATCAAGATTTATCTCCCAAGCTGAGAGAAAAAAGGGATGCTTGAAAGATTACTGAGAAAGAGCGAAGTAATTATAACAACTACCAGGACCTAACTATTCTTCCTTATTTATCATGTGATCTCCCTTTAGTATGAAGGCAGAAAGCATGTCTAAATCCTGGCTACACACTGGAGTTGACTGGGGAGCTTTAAAAACCACAGATGCTCGGGCCTTACCCAGTGGTGTGACCATGAAAGGCTCTCCGCGCCCACAGCAGAAAACCCTGCTTTGTAGCATTGGTCCACTTCTGTGGTGTAAATACTCCCATGGTGGCTGACCTCAAGCTGTCCACTTGATGTTAGCTGGCTTGCAAGACTCCTGGAAAGTTAACAATCATCTTTTGCAAGCTGAGCTGCAAAAGAGGTATGAGCTGGGTCCAACTCACCATTGGGGTTCTGCAGCATAGGTCTGTGAAGCGTGACCCAGTTATGTATGGCTTTAAAACCTCCTTGGTGATTTTAATGGGCAATAAGGCTGAGAACCAGTAGTCTAAATGGCCACACTAACAAAGAGCTATAGTGTGGCTATGATACAAATATCTATCAGAGCCCCACGAATCATGTCTTGTAGAGAAGCTGCAGGTCAAGCATTAAACATCTGGGCTCTGGAGACAGACTGCCTGGGATAGATCCTGCATCTTCCTGGCTGGCTGACTTGGGTGAGTGGCTTAGTGCCTCTACACCAAGGTTGCTTCATCTGTGAAATGGCACTGACTCAAAGAGTGTGTGAAGCTCAGGTGTATTACTCCACAGCAGTGGTCCCCAACTTTTATGGCACCAGGGACCAGTGCTCCTATGAGAATCTAATGCCTGATGATCTGAAGTGGAGCTGAGGCCATGATGCTAGCGCTGGGGAATGGCTGCAAATATAGATGAAGCTTCGCTCACTCGCCCACTGCTCACCTTCTGCTGTGCAGCCCGGTTCCTAACAGGCCATGAACCGGTACCAGTCCATGACCCAGGGGTTGGGGACCCCCTGCTATACAGAGAACCCTTAGGATGCCTGCCTGGCTTATGGTAAGCCCTGAATAAATGCTGACCATGTGATTCTCTACCCCGTTGCAGATGCTTATGGAATTCACGTCCATTTGGATTATAAGTAAAGTTATCATTTGTTTTTGTTTTTTTGCTTTAATTCAGAATTTAGTCCAAGGACTATATTTGTCCATAAACTCTGTCATGGATTGTCTGCATTCTTGTGAATATGGCAGCACAGAGCACAAGTGAGACCCTCGTGTGACCTGACTGCATTTAAGCGGGCTGTGCAAAGTAGGCCTTAGTCTTACGAAAATGCGAGACAGACAGGCGCTCCTGGTGTTAGGAGGCTGCATTTTTGCTGACTGATCCTTCCCAGGTCCCAGATTTGACAAGTCTGTAACTCCGCAGCAGGCAGAGCCCAATGTAAATGTCACACTGATGAACTTGATCTCAGCTGTCCTATTTAACAGCTGTCCTGCTTCTCAGTGGCACTGACCTAGTTTGAGTAATTTGCACAAAATTTCTTGGTAATCAAACCAACCTGTTATTTTACTTGGCTAAATCATTATTTAGGAATATAACCATTCTGATTAAATTATTAGGGCCATGAAATACTGCTGCAACACTATACTCCAATCTTGCTTGATTGTTCTTCCTCAACTTTTAACAAAGCAATGAACATATTCTTTACTCTCCCCTGCACGGCTTTGGAAAAAAATAAATATATGTTATTACTGTTATGTTTTTAATAGATGTATACAATTATTTAAAAAATAATAAAAGAATAACAAGTATAATGAAACTTTCTAATGTCCTAGCTGTGCCCTCTTCCATGAAATCACCTTGCCTAGGAAAAATGTTCACTGAAAGAGAAGCATCACTATAAGCATGGAAGAACTGTAATTATTTTTGAATTATAAACTTTGAAATGGTGACTGGTATATGAGTTATATCTCAAGGAAAACTGGATTTGATAAGCGAATTAATGGTTTTCAATATATATATTTTTTCACGGTGGAGTTTGAAAGGCCAAATTATTTAGGGGCGGGGGCAGAGGTGCCTAGAGGAACCAGTACAGTCTGATTCGGTGGATGATGAATCCCTGAGTATTGCATCTCTGCAGGACTGGATGAAAAACGCTTGCTCCAGACATTTTAAATCAAGATGCTCTCACTGGTGACACCACTCCATCGGGCTGGGTGTCACCTGCAAGGCTCCTCTGGAGTCCTTCCTCCGGCTAATAAAGCAGTTTGGGAAGTGAGTGTAGTCTCCCAAACCTGTTGGAGATGGGCTCTTATGGTGGTGGGTGCAGTGCCTGGGACAGAGGGACCCTGTGACAGATGCACTCGGGCTTGGCTGGGAAGAGAGTACCAGGGAGGAAGCCCAGCGTGATGAAGTCACTGCCAACAAAAGGATAGGAATGGGATAAAAATGGAGAGGCATGACTCTTACCATTGTGTTTCTGCAAAAATCCGATGACTTTTTCCAGCACAGTGGTTTTGTCCATTTTCCGCGTGTTGCCAGGGAGCATGGAGCTAAGCTCTTTGATGAGAACATTGAACTGGTCCCGACGCTTCTTCTCAGACTTGTTTCGAGAAGCTCTGTAAACACAAAATGCACAGGTTACTAACACATTCTGCTTCGCAAAGGTTTTTGTGTGAAAAGGAAGTACTTTGTTACAGTGGTTCTGTTGTGATCATCTATGAAAATTTTTTCAGGGATAGTAACATTCACTACAGTTCAGAGCTAACCCACCCCTCCCAAATTCACCCAGGACAGAATGTCTCAGAAAGTCAGCTCACTGAGAGAGCAGGGGCCACAGCTGCAGGGCCTGCAAAATATGGTCTACTTGCTGCTCTAGGCGCGCTGAGGCCCAGGATCAAGGTTCCTGGGGGAGCTGACCACTTATCAGGATGTGCAGTCAGGACAGGGTGCTGGTGACTGTGACAGCTCGGTGAGTTCCTTGGGGTAGCTGTCAAAATCTACAGGTGACTGCAGCAGTGAAAATTTTGCTTCTCCAGACAGCCCTTAGACACACAGGGACATATCCCAAACACCCTTTCTTAGATAGCACAGTGGCCTCTGCCTAATAACACACAACCTGTATTCATGGCAACACACTCCTTTAGAAGCCATCTTTTGCTGATTATATTTCAGTTTGGGCTGTTTCCATTTAACATCTGAGGCAATTCTTCAAAGCTCACCTAAAGTGTGGGGTCATCACCCACACCTCAGGGTCTCTTCCTTTTCCTGGCTTTTCTCTCGTTCTTGTCCTTGGATTTGGGGGAGGACCTGAAATCCTTTAGGTGGCTTCTACAAAGGTCTCGTTCTTAGCCGAGTAACAGTCTTCACATATGCTGTCACAGTCACATGCTGACTGGAAATACAGCAGTAAGACATTGAGTGCCCTTTTGCTTGCTCAGGGTAAAAACATAGTGTCCACTCACAAGGGAGCGGAACCTTTTAATGTTCTGAATGGCTGTCTATGCATTATAAATAATTTTCTGGCCTAGATTTTAAAGAGTGACATGCAACCGCCTTAGCCAAAAAAAGCACCATTGCTGTCCTAGTTTGCCCATTATAAATTATTTGTGAGCCGATAACACCAAGCTCATTATTACCCTGTATTTTCTTCAATGAGTGTAATGACAATGAACACAGTCTGGCAGATGACACAATGAAGGCTCATATCATAGTGACAGAAACATGAGCTTGTTTCCGTCAGCTTCCGCCTGGGACACATCATGGTGCCCCCTGGTCAATGTCAGCTGGATCCACATCTCGGAGGCAGAAGAAAGAAAACAAACTTTGAAGGAATCCATTTCCTATAAGGAGGTCTCTGGGAAGTCCCTGAGACCACCACACTAGAACAACAAGTTGAAAGATAATTAAACAATCAACCCTTGTGTTGTTTTCCTTTAAGACATTATTTATATTAAAAAAATCATCTATTTTAAATGTATAGTTTATTGAATTTGGGTAATTATGTAATCGCCACAAAAATCCACATATAAAGCAGCTCCCTCATCCTCAACCTTTTTCTCCCATGTCTTTGTTGCTGATCTTTCCTTGATAACTGCCACAGAAAACCACTGATCTACTGTCGCTTTAGTCTTGCCATTTTTAGTATTTCATATAAATAGAATCAGAGAGCATATAGCCCTTGACTTTCATTTAGCATAAAGTTTTTGAGATTCACCCATGTTGTTGCCTACATTAACATTTCATTCCTTTTCACTGCCAACTGGGCTGTATTAAGAATAATGCTGTTTTGAATATTCACATCCATGTCTTTGTGTAGACAAAGGCATTCATTTCTCTTGGGTAAACACCTAGGTGTGAAATTGCTGAGTCATATGATGAATGTATGTTTAACATTATGAGACACTGCCAACCTGTTATACAAAACGGCTATACTGCTTTTTGCATTTCCATCAGCAACATAGGAGAGTTATTGTTTTGTTTTGTTTTGTTTTGTTTTGTTTTGTTTTGTTTTGTTTTGTTTTGCATTCCCCCCAGCAATGTATGAGAGTTCCAGTTGCTTCACGTCTTTGCCCACACTTGGCATTGTTGGTCTTTTTTTCTGAGGTTTTAATTTGCATTTTTCTAATGACTAATGATACTAGACATATTTTCACATGCCCAATACTCTTTCATATATCTTCTTTGGGGAAGTGTTTGTTCGAATCTTCTGTCCATTTTTCAATCAGGTTGTTTCTTCTTGTTATTAAGGTTATGAGAGAAGGAGAGAAGAAGGCTGGGAGGAAGGGAAGGTATGTGCGTGTGTTTTAAATAGACATCAATACAAGCTTGACCCTTGGATTTTAAATGCAGGGTTCAAAAAGCCCCAGGTTATCTTTCCTGGTGTTCTTCGAGGGACATTGAATATATAGATAATATTTGCTGTGCACTATTTTAAGTGCTTTATATATACTAATTCCTTTAATTCTCACAACGACCCTTTAAGGTAGGTACTGTTATCATTCCTCTTTCATAGGTGAAGAAGCTAATGCACTGAGAGGTTGTGTAGCTTCCTGACGTCACATGACTAGGAAG
Organism: Pteropus vampyrus; assembly: GCF_000151845.1. NCBI lineage: Eukaryota > Metazoa > Chordata > Mammalia > Chiroptera > Pteropodidae > Pteropus > Pteropus vampyrus. Next base: position 393,252 of record NW_011889322.1, read on the forward strand.
CGATGGCGCATACTGGCTCAGGTGCCCGTACTGTGAAGCACTGCATTCTGCACCACCCCCTACAGCTCCCTCCAAAACCATTGTGAAGGTATCTGTGTTTGAAGGAGCCATGTACCAGTGTTTTGGGAGCACAGAACTGAGAGTGACAAATTCTGGCTGCTCTAGTTTATAGCACAGACACTAAATACACTCTGCAGAAAAATGGCATTGCATACTAATAGGGATAATATTTGTGTGCAGGGAAGAGCTCTTACTGCAGGAAACCAACTAAAAACACCCAAGTAAAAGCAGCTTAGAGTCTAGAGGAAGAGATGGAATTCACCCCCACGAGAGCTATCACACAAGTTGCAATGTGACATGGGGCTAGGCTAGAAATTCAAACAAATTGTTGAGGGGATTCACAAAGGTAGGCGATCAGCTGTACAGTGGTCAGAGTACACTAGAGGGAGGTGGCTTCTTTCAAGATAGCCTCGAGGGGTGGATGGGAAGGGCCCAAGGAAGAGCTAGGTGGTCGAGTTTGACAGTAGAGTGGGGGACACATGGGAAAGTAGAGTTAGAAGATTATGGAGAGGAAGAGTGTTGCCAATCAGACTTAAATGCCAGACCAGGCAACCTGGTCTCCGTTTTTGGATGAGTCTGGGGGAGAAAACTGGCTAGGATATCATGAAACGGGGAAGAGGAACCTAACTTAGGGGGAAGTGAGCCGAGGATGGTCGGCGACGGCAGCACAATGTCTGGGCTCTGCTCCCCAGGCCGGCACTAAGCAAACCTACACTGTGAGGGGTCACAGGGGAGCCAGAGATGTCAGAGGCAAAGGACTCTCCACCTAATTTCATTTGTCTAGAAGAAGTAATGCTGATGATAAGCACCTTTAAAAATTTTTATTGGAAATTCACAATTAACTTGACTTTTTCTTTTGGGTACAATTCCATAAATTCTAGGTGTATAAATTCATGTAACCATCATCACAGTCAGAATTCCTTAGTGACCCCTGCTCTGCTCTTCATCGCTATGCTCTCCCTCTCGGAGAACATCAGATAAGCACAGTCCTACAGCACATACCCTTTCGGGTGAATGATGCAGATATTCTACATCCCCAAGAAGAGCGAGTATTGTCAGTGCTTTTTATTTTAGCTCATCTAAGAGATGTGCAGTGTTATCCCATCAGGGCTTTAATTTGCATTTCTCTAATAAATAACGATGTTCAACATCTCGTCACGTACTTTCTTGCCATCTGTGTATTCTCTTTGGTGAAGCATCTATTCATGTCTTTTGCCCATTTATTTTTTGTTTGTTTTCTTACTGTTGAATTGAGTTTTAAATATATTCTGATACAAGTCCTTTGTCAGACATGGAACTTGTCAATATTTTCTCCCAGCTTGCCTTTCAACTTCTTAATAGTGTCTTTCACAGAGTAAACGCTTTTAATTTTGAGGAAGTTCAAGTTAGTTTTCCCTTTTATGGATTGTGCTTTTGGTGTCAGGTCTAGGAACCCTTTTCCTAACCCCAGGACATGAAAATTTTTTCCTGTCTTTTCTTCTAATAGTTTTACACATTATATGATTAGATTTATGATCCATTTTTTGAGTTATTTTTATAATGTCTAAGGTTTAGGTTGAAGTTTGTTTGCTCATGGTTATCCAACTGTTCCAACTCTGTTTTTTAAAAAGACATTTCTGTATTGAATTACCTCTGCACTTTTGTAAAAAATCAATTGGTCATATTTACGTGGGTTGATTTCTGGGTTCTGTATTCTGTTCTGTTCTATTAATTTATGGATCTATGCCTTCACCGATACACTGTCTTGATTACTGTACCTTTATAGCAAGTTTTAAAATTGAATGTGATTCCTCCGACTTTATTCTTTTTCAAAATTATTTTGGCTATTCTAGTTTCTCTATCTTTCCATCACATTTTACAATCAACCTGTCTATATCTACAAAGAGTTCTGCTGGGATTTTGATTGGAATTGCTTTAAATCTATGGACCAATTTGGGGAAAACTATGTGTTGTTTTATGTGTTAAGTTTTCCACTCATAAACAAGATACATCTATTTATTTAAGTCCTCCTTGATTTCTGTTATGAGTGTTTTGCAGTTTTCACATATGTATCCCATATTTATTAAACTCATACCTAAGTATTTCATTTTGGGGGATTGATTATAAATGATATTGTGTTTTTAATATCAGTTTCTAATAGTTTGCTGGCCTATGGGAAGATGACTGATTTCTGTATGTTGACCTTGTATCCTGTGACATTGCTAAATTCATTTATTAATGATAATTTTTTTAAATCGCCTTTTGGTTTCATTGATTTTTCTGTTATCTTCCTGTTTTCAGTCTTACCAATTTCTGTTCTCATATCTATAATTTTTATTCTTCTTCTTCTTTGAGTTTATTTTGCTCTTCTGTTTCTAGTTTCGTAAGGTGGAAGCTTAGTTGTTTCTTTTCTACTGTGAGCATTTAATGTTATAGATTTCCTTTTCAGCACTGTTTTAGCTGATACCCACAAATTCTGATATGCTGTATTTTTATTTTTATTTTTGTTTAGTTCAAAATATTTTCTAACAGTTTTGGAACTCCCTCTTGGACTCTTGAATTACTGAGAAATGTATCATTTAATTTCCAAGTTTTGGAGATGTTTTTCCTGCTATCTTTCTCTTTCTCATTTCATCTCAGTTTATTTAGATTTCTTTATATTTATTTTGGGAAGCAGGATTTGGTCTATTTTAGTGACTATTCAATAGTCAGTAGGTACTCCAGCGTGTATTCTGCTATCGTTGAGTGGTGTATTCTGTAAATGTCAAGTGGGTCCTGCTGGTGGATGGCATTTTCCAGTTCTTCTGTATCCCTGCTGAATTGCTGTCTCAGAACTTGTAGACTCTTCTTGGTTCTTTAGGTTGTGCTTCAAGTATTTTGAAGTTCTGCTCTTAGGCGTATTCACATTTAGAATTGTTATGTATTCTTAGTAAATTGATCTTTTATCATTGTGTAACACCACTCTTTATTCCTGGTAATTTTCTTTGCTCTGAAGTCTACTTTATTTTATATTAATACAGTCACTCTGGCTTTCTTTTAATTAGTTTTCCACAATTTTACATTTCACCTACCTATATGATAATATTTGAAGTGAATGCCTTATGGACAGCAGCATATAATTAGATCATTTTAAAAAATCCATTCAAACATATTTTGGATGTTTAAACCATTTACATTTAATGTGATTATTTATATGTTTGGATTTAGATATATACCATAATACTATCTTTTTTTCTGTTTTTCCTTAATTTTTTTTCTTGTTGTTATTCCTATTTCTCCTTTTCTACCTTCTTTTGAGTTAAATCTTTTTTTAGTATTCCATTTTAATTCATCTATTATGGTTTTATTTATCATATTTCTTTGTATAGTTCTTAGTGATTATTCTAGGGATTACGTTAGAAAACTTATCAGAGGCTACTGAGAATATTTTACCGTTTCAAGTGGAATATAGAAACTTTATGTCAGGTAGTTCCCTTTATCCTCCTTCCCTTTATGATGTAGTCTTCTTACGTGCTACATCTACATACACTGAATCAGGTCAAATTATGTTATATTTTTTAAAATGTTAGACTATTATATTTAGCCAGATACATATCATTTTTGTTACGCTTCCTTTCAATCTCGTACCTCAAGTTTCCATCTGGTATCATTTCCTTTCTGTTGGAAAAGCTTCCTTTAGCAATTCTTTTAGAGCAGCTCTTTTCCTTCATTTGAGAATATCTTCATTTACTTTCATTTCTGAAGGATAGTTTCACTGGATATAGAAATCTGGGCTAATGGTTCTTTTCTTTTGTCACAAAACAATATTGCCCCACTACCAGAAGGCTTCCATGGTTTCTAATGAGAAATCCATGGTGCTGTTTAGATTTGTCCCATGTGGCCAGCCTTGGACCCTGGGCAGTGGTTGACCCTGCAGCTCAGGTCTAAAAATCTCTGGTACACTATTCAAGGTCAGATCCACGCATATTTAGCTTGTGAGCTCAGGAACTCATCTTCTTTATGGAGTCACTTTCCTGAGCTCCTTGTTCTCTGGTGATCTCTAGTTCTCTCTGGTTCTCATGGCTCCCTTTCTGCTCCTCTGATCGGAAAGCTGGTTCTTGTTTATTCTGCTTTGCCTCACTTCCTACACCTGTACCTTAACTGAGGCCATGCAGTAGTGAGACTGAGAGAGAAGGCAGGAAAAAAAGCAGTGCAGTTTCATCCCAGCCTCTTGGAACTACAGCTCCTCTGCTTAGGGAGACAGGGTCCCCTCCCTCGAGTTTAGTCTCCTATGGATCCCTGTTGCTGCTGCTGCTGCTGCTGCTGCTGCTGCTGCTGCTGCTGCTGCTGCTGCCACTGTGATTGGAGGATTGCTTATGGGGTGCAAGGAAACAAGGGAACGAAAAGCAGCAGATTTCCCCTCACTCAGTATAAGACCCTCCCCTGCTCCTCACACAGTATTCAGAGGCTTCCCCAGTCCCTTCCCTGTCTGTGCAGATACCCACTTCTGGGTTTGGGGCTGTGCTGAGTCAAGGCTAGGGGATACTGGAGGAAGAAAATGGTGAGCTCCTGGCCAGTGTACTTACAGTTCTGATACTTCTCCCATCTGCCCTCCACAACTGACTTTCCTCAAATTGCTGTCCCATGCATTTTGCCCAGTTTTATAACTACATTCAGTGTGATGGATGGGATGGAGCAGGCTGGCTCAATCTCAACCAGATCCAGGACCCCCATATATCTTTTCATACTTTTCTCAGTGAGTATGCCAAAGACCCACAGGAATTAACAGGTGGGAACACAGATTCTGATGACCTAAGGCAGGATCTGTATATAAGGCCCTTTTGTGGAAAACATTTGGGGTGAGCTAGACAATAGTTATAACAGACTCCTGAGGAAGCATTTGTGGGTGGCTTTTGGAAAACAAGGTGGCTGTCAGATGAATTGGGCAGGGCTTTCTCTCAGCACAAGTGTATCATTGCTATGATCTAACATTAAAAACATATCAAAAGGAACTGCCACTATACGTCAACATGGAGTTTTGGTCACCGACACAACTCATGCTTCCCTGCCCACTGAGGGTGGGTTTGGGCATTCATGCTGGCCAAGCTAGGGCACATGGGATAAAAGGCACAGGTGTGGGCCCCAGAGCTCCAGAATTCCAACTGGGAGTTGAATTTGCAGCTCAGGATTGAAAGGAGATTTAGCATAGCAACTACATTCTTATAGGTGACCATGCAAGAGGACTCAAGGAAGGAGAGGCACTGCAGAAAGGAAGGGGATAGGACAGTTCTGAGGCCAAGCATTGTGGAAGGGAAACGTGCATATATGCACATGCACGCACGCGTGCACATGCACACACACACCCCTTGGGTTTCTCCAACAGGTGGAACCTTTAAGTCTCCCTATTGGGAGATTTCATGAGACAGACGCATATTATATAAACCATGCTCAATGCTTCTCTCCCATCCTTGTCTGTGGGGAGATGGTCACAGGTGTGCACACCGAGTGTGCAAGACTGGCCTCCACACCCAACTACTCGAGGCTTGGCTGTAGCTGAAATGGGGATCAGTTGCTTCTGAAGAACCTGTGGCACAAACCAGGAAGGGAGCTGCTCAGCTCCCTATCTCCTAGAGAGGCCTGCAGCAGCAATGTGGAATCTGAGCATGCAGGTGAGTGTAAACACGCACCTGCAGGTGTGTGTCCTTGGCCCTTTCTTGTCCTTAAATTCACAAGGACATGTGACAGTGGTACAGATGCATTTTACATGTCATCAAAAATCCTGTGACTAGTGGTTACCAGAGGGTAGGGGGTGGGGGGAGTGAGGAGGTAGACGAGATAAAGGGGGTCAAATATGTGGTGACAGAAAGAAATCTAACTGTGGGAGGTGAACACACAGTGTAAATATATATAGGCCTTACTGTAAAAGTGTACAGCTGAAACTTATTCGATTTTGTTAACCAATGTCCCTATAAAAAATTAATTAAAAAAAAATCCTGTGTTTCCCTCAGGGGAAGAAATTAAAAATCATTGTATCAGAACTCCTGATCTCTGAGCCAGATCAGGAATAAGGATAAAATCAATGAAGAGAGGAAAAATAACTAGCATCGTGTTGGACTCTTCCTTTTAATCCATTTCACGTGCAGACTGGTCAGGCTGGCAATGTCCTCAGATTAAGCCTCTCCAGCATCCAATAGGAAATGCCCCATAACACCTAACAGACTTCTGTAGTAGGATCTTTCCATGGCGTTTAACACCAAGGCTGCCATCTTCGAAGCTAGCCCCAATAAATATAGTTCTTTTAACTGAGTTAACAGCACATGCTGATGGGGGGCTGGGGGGATGGAAGATGCTCTATGAGTCAAATGCAGTTGGTCAAATGGTGTAAAAGCTGAGAAAATCGAATGCTTCCCATTAAAGTTAGGAAGCAATGGCCAGAACTGGCAATGAAATCACTGGTGGGCTCCCCTTGCTGCCCAGAAAACCTGAGTTTTTGAATACCAGGTATAAAAATAAGTCAATAAATATGCAGCTCCAAGAAGAGTGGATTTTTATCTGTAGAGGGTCTCCATGGTGAGGAGCGAAAGATGTTTCATGAGGTATATTATTTTCACATTTACAGTCTCTACTGGAAGCAGGAGAGTGGTTGGGATAGCAGGAGAATTGGATGGGACAGCTTAGCTGAAGGAACATCAGACAAGCTACCAGAACTGAGTTCTCATCTTGGTTCTACCACCTACGCCAGGAGAGAGGGGGCAAGGCACACCCTCCCACCTGCACTGGCCTCAGTTTCCTCATATAAAATAGTGATGATAGTGATGTGGTGATTATAAACCAGAGCATCGAAAATTCTCTGAAACTTTCCCCATGGAAAGAAGAGTTCTGATTCCCTTTCCTCTGACTACGGGCTGGCTGGCCTCAGTGGCACTTCTAGCAAACAGAATGCAGCACAAGTGACACTGCTTGACTTCCAAGGCCAAGCAGATCCCCTTGAACCCATTCACATGTTGTGAGGAAGCCACTGTCCCAACAGGGGTCCCAGGTGACACTCCATAGGAACCACTAGCCATGAGAGTGAGCATGTCTTCAGATGGTTCCAGTCCACCATCTTGGAGCCACTCTAGCAAAGACCACATGAATAAGCATTCACTGCCAAGCCCTACACAAGCTGAAGATCCATGAACAAAATAAATGCCTTTGCATTAATCTTGTAAATTTTGGAGTGGTTTGTTACACAGCAATAGATACCCAGGGTAGTTATGTACAAAATAGACTCGCTGATGCCCAAGCCTCCTTCCAGATTGAGAATTCTGGCATATTTCAAATGGGCTGACCAGTTCCACGTTACAGATGAGACAGACACTGATAAGGGTACAGCAAGGCCTCCCAAATCTGAGAATTATAAACCGAGCAAAATGAACTGTCTGAAAAGGCTCATGGGAATTAGGTCTTATGCTTCTTTTGTCGTCTCCACTAAAGTCGTTGGAGTACCTGAAACAGAGTGAATGACTGTAGAAGGAAGTCACAATTCCCTGTAGAACTGACCAAGTACGTGCATACTCTCATTGTCCAGAGAGGCAACTGTGACAGTGCAGTGTGCACAGGCATGACACACATTTTAAGTGTCCCCTACATTAAGATGGTCCTGTCCATGAAAGGTGAGCTTTTGGGAAGAATAAATTAGAGTCTGATCAGTCACATTAATGAAGAGCTTAGAAGAGTATTCTTGGTAAAATTTGATGGAAACGTAGAAAAACGTGATGGAAAATCTCTCAAAATATTAACACTGTCTCTCTCTGGGTAGTATGATTATAAATGTTCTTGGTTTATTTTAATATGTTTTAATTTTCTTTGGTTTTTTTTGTATAAGAAAATGTACAAGAATTATGGAACTAAAGTTAATACACCTATAGAATAAGTCAGTCTGGGGCAAAGGGTCTTCCATGGAAACCCATGAAGAATTACTTGGAGAAAGGGGAAGAATCATGGCCAGAGAAGGTTTGTTGTTACTATTTTTTGTTTGTTTGTTTGTTTCAGATAATTATTTTTACATGTGTGGTGCCATAAAATGGAACAGACTTTTGTTTATTTACTTGTCACAGTCTTAGCACCTTTAATGCACTGAGGAGCCCTGAAATTCTCCCAAAGGGAGAAATAGTAAACGGCATAGCCCAGACTGGTTTTGGGGGTCATCTCCTGGAACTAGTGTTTCCCGGGATACATTTTGGGTTAAAGCAAGGCTTCTAAGGGCAGTGCAGTCCCCTCCAAACCCGAGCCTGGGTCTCAGGGACAGGTGCACAACTCCTGAGGTTTGGGGACACCACTGAGCTTGGGAGCTGCCTTCGGCAGCTTGGTTTACAAAGAGAACATCTTCTGGGTGTGTGAGGAGAAAAGTCACTCATGTGGAGCAAGACGGGCCAGGCTAGTGCGATCCTCATCTCATGGAAAGCTCTGGAAACTCAGCACGTCTCTTCTGCAGAGAAGTGGGAAGTGTGTGGGGATGACTGAGCTCAGCTGAGGCTGCTCTTTACTCCTGAGGTGCAACAGGGACATATTTTACTCTTAACCGGAGTTATCAGAAAGTATCAGGACACAAATGGGAAGCTAGTGAGTCTTACTTAACAGTTATACAACGAGAATTACACTGGAGCACAAGACTTAGGAACTTGTCACTGAAACTCTAAAAGGAATGCTTAGCCTTTTCTGAAGAAAGGCACCGTTTTCAAGATGACGGGCTTCTGGCCACCTTTTTTCAATTTAAAATTTATTGACATTATTGAAAGGGCTTTTCATGAATCGCCCATTGCTTCAGACGCCCCCCGAGAGGTTCTGAGTGTCCCTAAGCTAAGACAGTTTCAAATCTCTAAGCCTATGAGGCACACATTTCTGATCATACTTTTTAGCTAATCAGAGGACCCCCCACCAGGGTAAAGGCCTGAAGTCTTCAATAGAAGGACACCTCTTTTCCATGCTGCTGTTTACTGTTTACAGCAGAATTAGCATGCTGCCAGCAAGGACAGCTCTAACTTTGCCAGTTGTTTTGAACCCAGAATCACTCATCTGGAAACTGCAGGGTAAAATAAATGTATTATGTGCCCTGCTTCAGGTTCTCAGAATGCCTACTGTCGCCTCAATCACCAAATAAAACAAACAGAAAGGAAGCCTTGGCAAATTTTTACTGCCATTTTTTTCCCATGTTGGGTCTTAGATGGTGCGTACGCAACACACCCAGTCAAGAGCCTGTGAAAGAAACTCATAGCAAAATTAGCATCACTGGCTCTGCCTTGAAACACCTACACAGCGCTGGGCCAGGATTTTGCCTTTCTGCACAGGGTCTTTCTGCACACGGGTGGTGGCAAATGTGCCAGACTCTGCCATGACCTTCATGGACCAGACCAACCTTTCCTTTCAGACCCATAGAACTTACATCCAGAGAAATGATACAGTGAAATGAGGTCTGTCTCTACCCTTAACCACGATATCCACCATGAAAAGGTTCTGAGGAAGGAGAGCATTTAATCTGATCATCATCTTGGTTTTGCTCAACACAGACCCCACAGGACATGTTCTTTCTCCCTTAAGCTTGTCTCCAAGAATGTCTGCCTCACTTGCCTAAAAGATCGTGGAGGGCAGGGCAGTTCTATGTACCCCTTCTTTATCTCCCACTTGCTCACTATGTTCCTTAGTTAAATACTTCTGGGATGGTGACAGAATGGACTCAGTCATTGGTCCATATCAATAATCTCCCTGGGGGAACCTGAAGAAACAGCCAGCATCCCCTGGCTAAAAGCATTTCCTTCTGCAACATCTGCTTCCACAAAAGTACATATGTAGGCTTCATGTTTGCTGTACTATAACTCATCCCTCTTCCTTGAACCATTTTATCAGTGTTGGGACTAAGGATTAGGGTCCAGGAATAATAAAATCATTTAGCTTGTGTTTGAGAATCTGAGTTGATGCTCTTGAGAACCCCCTACTCTTGCTTCTTATTTACAAAAGGCAGCACAGCTCCAAACACACCCCTGTCCCCCCTGAGTTATGGAAACAGAACACTCAGCTGACAGGCAAGGCGATAATGCAATTTTCATTAGTGCTGATGACCTACTCATTTAATACCCGATTAAAGGAAGAGGATCACATGAAACAGTTTCTTCCTGGAGTACTACGGAAAAATGGAACAAGAGGTATTTTACAATAGTGCAGAGTAGAGAAATCTGTTTTCTTTGGGAAGCAAAGATTCCTATCAGCACTTTCTGTCCATGTCTCTTGATATATGGTAAAAATGGAATAGTATCCAGGACAGTCATGAGAAGCTGTTAGGGGCCCAGACTCCAATAACTGATGCCTGAGTTTGAATCCCTGCCTGCCACTGACTGGCTACGTGATCCCTAAGCCTTGGCTTTCTTGACTGTGAAATGGGGCTAATACAAACCTACGTCAAAGGGACGTGGTGAGGACGAGAGAGTTAATGCTTGCTTACTGCTGCAGGCACACGGCGTGTGCTCCTAACCTTTAGCTCTTCTCATAAGCACTGTGGACCCTGCACTGTGCCAGGGGCTTACGTGCAGCTGCGTTTTATCCCTGTAATAACTCTAGAGAGGAGCTGCTACTGCTACCACCCCCATTTTACAGAGGAAGAAACTGAGGCTAAGAGAGGTTTAGTGACTTGCCCAAGGTTAGAAAGAAAAAGTGGCAAGAATCAAAGCCAGCCCATCTGAGTCTAAGCTGTGTACTTCCTGCTGTAGCACATTATTTCCTGGATGACCACACGGCATGCACACACAGGCGCACGCACACATGTCCCCTCTCCCTGCAGAACCAAGTCACATCAGAATTAGAAAGACACGCTTATGATTGTAACACAAAATGGCAAAGTATTATCCTCATTATCTCAATCGAACTGTTTCCTTTGTGAGTTCGAGGACCATGATTTTTGCATCTTCCTTAAAGAAAACAGCACATAGTTCTGAACACGCAACAGGCACTCAGTACTCATTGGATTTGCATAGAAACTCACAGAAGAAAATGCAACTGTGTCCGGGTTCAGAACACTTCATCAGAAACCCAAATAAACCATGAATTCCCTAAAGCTTTGAAAACCTTGCCTAACATGGTACCTGCCTTGTGGAGACAATGAGAGTTTTAGTCTGAAGCTAAACATTTCTAATCTCATCGAGAATACCGGCCAAGATTTGATTGGAATCTCTATTTGGTAATCCTTGAGTCTGGTGAAGCCAAAATATGCATTTCCTCTCTTCTTGATTTTGAGGTAAGCAAGCAGTGCTGTAGAGACACAGAGCTGAGGCTAAAGGGTGGGGGCAGGGGGTGGGGGGTGGGCAGCATTAAAGGTGATGATGGCAAAAGTAAAACACCTGTGGACTCCAAAGTCACATCAGGACACAGTCCCCCTTCTGGGCCTGCCAGACAGACTGAATAAGTCTTGATGTTAAAAGATTCATTTATAGGCTGGGGAAGAACAATGGAGTCTAAGGTCAGGAAGCCTGTCTTTAACTTCCACTACGGCCACTTCTTAGAGCTTCAGGATGTTTGATGGTTACTCAACCTTGTTTAACCTCAGTTTCCTCATCTATGAAATGAGAATAACAGTGATACACATCTCGAAGACTGTCGAGGAGACAATATGAGGTAATGCATTTAAGGGTATTTAGCCCAGTACTGTGTGCCTCAAAGGCTTAGGCACACAGGGAGCACTCAGCAAACGCAGGCCACTATCATCGATCTTTTCATTACTGCTATTGAGACACCTTTGTAAATGTATTATTGTGAAGTGTCCCATGTTTCCACAGCACTCCATGCTGGGCCTGTCACCTGTGGCCTAATAGTCTGTATTACCTACCAATAGCCTCCATTCATCCAGGCAGGAGGCCTCTTACTTGTCTTTGTTCCCCAGAAGCTAGCACAGAAACCACCAACTTGGGCAAATCATGCGAAATTGATAACGTTCGACTGGATATTACCTGGAATCTTCACCTTCAAACTATCAACTTTATGATTCCATTTCATACACAGTAAGGATTCAATAAATGACCCAGTGAAGGGGACTTCTGACCCCTATCTAAGCACAGACAGGGTTATAACAGCTCTGACATGCCAGCTACCAGGCAAGTATTTCTGGCCAACCCAACAACAGTGCAAGGTCACTATGACGTCTCTATTCACAGATGAGAAAACTGATATAATGCACCCGGAAGTGCTTAACACAGCGCAGGGGACTAGTGTGTGGTCAATGTGTGGCAACAGTTTTTACTATGACTGTCTAAAGCCAGACAGCTCCCCAACAGTAGAGCCAGGATTTGAACCCAGGCTCGCCTGGCTCTCATCAGGCTGCCTTACCAGGCAGTGTCTGTCCTGGAAAAGCAGTAACCAGGACAGGAGACCCAAGTCAACAGGGATAATGTAAGAACACGTTAAGACCTCCTGGCAAGTTCCAGGCAATGAGTAACTTCAGGGTGAGGAACAAAATTGAAAGAGCTGGTCTAAACTTTTTAATAGAGCACTGAAATATTTCAAGGACAGTGAGGACTGAGGGCATGTCCCATTGCCTATCATGCTAGGCTTTAATCCAAGACTGAGTGAGGACAATCTAGATCCAGGTTCAGATGGGCCAATCACACAGAACACTGCCAAGGCAGGACGATGGTTCTTCTTACCTCTTTGCCCTGTCTTTCTCATCTTCATCCATTAGATTTTCTATGCAGTTTTTCCTGCAAAAAAAAAAAAAAAAAGAAGAAGAAGAAGAAGAAGAAGAACAACAACAACAACAGATACAACAACAACAACAACAACAACAACAACAACAACAGATTACCGTCTGCTTCTAGCCCTTTCTCACAGGTCTTTCTGGTTGTCCTCATTATGGTCTTACCTAATCCACGTGCCTCAGCCCAGCGGTTCTCGAACTTTTTGTTTCCAGCAACCCTTTACACACTTGAAAATTACCAAGGATTTCAAAGGGCACTAGTGCAAGTGGTTTAAAACTGAGAAATACTAAATATACAGCAATCATTCCATTAGGCATCAGGGTGATGAAGTCGTCAGATGTTAATGGGCATCTGGAAAATTCCAGAGTACACTCATAAGAGTAAAACCCGCAGATAATGCGTTAGTATTAGAGAAACTGTTTTGACATCATAGAACCCCCCATGTATCCCTAGATCACACTTTGAGAACTGCTATCTGAATCCAGTTGAATGAAGCATTTGTTTATCTCAGCCTTAAACCTGCAGGATGCCCAAGATATTCTAAGGAGATCCCTGATTTGTTTGTTCATTCAAATACACAATTTCTCTTTACAATGCAAACTGGAGGAACAGGGGCCCCCAAGGGGGATAATCCATAGTCCTTTTTTTAAGGCACTTATAGGTCCTTAGACCATCAAGGCACACAGATGTGAAAATTAAGTAACAATCTGGAAACGTTCTTGGAGCCCAAAGTCATCAGAGGCTACCTCCCGGCCTGGAACTACCCTCTCCCAGGCTGCTGGCTCCAAGCCTCTTGGGCCCACTGATTGGACCCCTTCTGTCACACACAGCCTATGGTCCTTCACCCTCTAGGGCTACATCCCTGATCCCTTCCTCCATTCACATATTTCCCAGAGTCCTGCCTGTCTGCGTGCTCCCCCTCCAGCCAGCACTCCCAGCAGAAACACTTTCAGGGTGTCCATGAGTCCAGAACCTTTTGGGAGAAGTGGAGGCAAAGCTTGTGGTGGCTGAGAGGACAGGGTGTGACTGAGATAAGGGTGGGGACCAGGGAGATGCTGAATCACTACTGCCCACATGCTTCTGTTCTTAAAACAGAGGGTCTGAAGTCAGAACTCCAGATTCAGATTCTCAAATGTACTAATATCTACTCTCCAAATCAAAAGTTTTAGATTAAAAAATTTTAAGGGACAAATGAATCTTTCACTGACATAACTTAGTTTTGGGATTTTGGTCTGCTGTGTGCACAGGCATGAGTCTGAGCTAAAAGAGGAAGAGGAATTCTGCAGCCATAGCCCCGGCATACATTCATGCCATCATTCAGTAAATGGAGGCATCTTTTAGTGATAAATTTTCAAGAAACGCCGTTTAGCAGTTGAGGCTTATATCATAATTAAAATGAGGTTAACACATATACACATAGGCATGTGCTTAACGTTTTCCCGATGGAATCTGTTCAAAGCTTTGAGACATGAAGAATGCGGTGCCAAATCATTTAATGATGCACTACCCCAGGTCTGTCCCCATGTAGCCCGGTGGCTTCCCATGTGCTCAGGGCATGAGCGAGGCCCCGCCAAGCCATGCCCTTACCAGGTGCCCCTGAACATGGCATACTCAGGGGAGGAATGTGGGCTCCATCCAGTCCACTTTCCTGAGGTTCTGGAATCCTGTTTAGAGGACTGGGGTTGCTATGTCATAAGTGAAACACCTACAAATGACTAATAGCTATTCTTTATCAACCACATCTTCTCTGATTTATATCTGTTTATCCTAAAACTTTTCCTGAATCCATGAACCTTGGTGACCTATGCCTCCTTCCTCTTCTTCCCCACCCTTCTCATTTCCTTGCCTGATTCCTGTCACTTGACTCTTGCCTAACTTGCTCTGCTCAACTGACTTATACAGAGAGAAACTGAGTCCCCTGGTAGCATCTGCTACTTAAGCTCCGCGTCTTCACTGTTTTGTCACACCTGTTGTGCCCAAGTCTCCACCATGTTTTTTTGTTTTTGCTTTTTTTTGCTGTTTTTGTTTTTACTTTAAAATTGTAGTGAAGTACACATAACATAAAATTTACCATTTTAAAATCTATAGTTCACTGGCATTAAATACATTCATATTGTTGTGCAACCATCACCACCAGCCATCCCCAGGACTCTCTCCACCTTACAAAACTGAAACTCTGCCCCCCGAAGCAAAAACTCCCCATTTCCCCCTCCCCCAGCCCCTAGCACCCACCAGTCCCTGTCTTAATGAATCTGACTACTCCAAGGACCTCATATAAGTGGAATCATACAGTAGTTGTACTTCTGTACCTGGCTTATTTCACCCAGTGTAATGTCCTCAGGTTCATCACGTCATAGCATGTGTTAGCACTTCCTTCCTTTTTAAGGCTGAACAATATTCTACTGTATGTATACACCACCTTTAGTCTCTCTATTCGTCCACTGATAGACACCAAGTTGCTTCCACCTTTCAACTACTGTGAGCAGCGCTGCTATGAACATGGAGGTGCCTCCTGTCTTGTGTTTTTGAGTCACTCTTTTACTTCATAATGCGGAGGGGCTAGAGGGGCCCAAAGGCACAGAGGAAGAAAGTCAGACTCCTGAGGCCAGATGAAAAGAACAACAGAGAAGTTTAAGGGGTGACAGCTGCTCTTCTCAACTGTATAAAGAGTTTTTGATGAAGGTTTTAAGCAGCTGTTTTTTTAATGACCAGAGAGTTCCAGGGAAGAGAAAATGGGCTTAAATGAAGGCAGAAGAGATTCTGTTTGGAGCTGAGAAGATAACTGTTGATGTCACTAACCCTCAAGTGACAGTGGAGGGAAGCTGTAGTCTTTACTCAGGATAACCACATATTCCAGATAGGTTAGGCATTTACGAGGCCAGTTGGTCCATGTCCCAACAGGAACGGATGGGATGGCTGGGGTACTTGAGGACAGCTTATTTACAAAGGGCCTGCTTGTGAAGGTTCAGGAGGGGAGCAGGGATGGTGTAGTCCCCTAGAGTTGGCATCAGCAGAGCTGTTAGCACCTCTAAGGGTAAAGGGACAAGAGAGAAATGGTGACCCAAACCTGGAGGAATGTGTTATTCAGGGGAGGTGGAATCTGGTGGAGAAAAACAGCCAGCCTGAGGAAATCTTGTAAGAAGGGAGCCAAGGGAATAAATAGCTCACCTCACTCTCTCCGCATGGCGATCTCCTGCAGTATCCCCTATTTGGCAGGGGGCAGGGAGCCTACTTGTGTCATCTACACCGGGAGCCTCCAGGGGCAGAGCAGAAGGTAGAGAGGTGTGGAAGGGTGCGGGGAGGAAACCCGGCACCCCCAGTAAGGTGCATTTCTTAAGGGCTCTTCCAGTTCTGGGTTTCTTGGATTTTTCTGGAACATAAACTATTTAGTCTTTTTAAATCTTGTTATATCTCCCCAAATTTGAAGTATAGGCATCCGCATCTAGTAACTAAACACTCAAGAAATAACTGAAAATAAGTTTGCACATATGGAAGTAGCCAGCACAAGCCTGGCCCATGGCAGACACCCAAACTCAGGTTCTCTACTTTGACGGCGGGGATTAGGTACAACGCATCTCTATCCATGTCATGCTGTCTATCTAGCCAGCTTCTTACCCATATGAAGTACTCAATAAATGTATGAGGAGTGAAAGAGAGAAGGGAGGGAGGGAAGGAGGCAGAGGCAGAAAATAATAATAAAGTATGGCCTTTAATAATAATGTATCAATAATGATTCACTAATATTATAAATAAAACTTTATTTACAAAAAGGACACAGCCAGGGCCAAACTCATCTGAATTCCCACACGATCACCTAATGTCGACTCCCACGAACCTCCCAACGGGCACGATCAATCCAGAGTGGCACTACTTGTGAAGTACATTTAAAGGTACAATTATGTCATGATGCATAAAAACTAAAAGCTGCTGTGTGTGCAGGAGCCACTGACTAACAGGAAATCCACTCAGACGAAGCAGCAACCAGTGCTCTTCGGGAGGGGCTAGGGGCTCACTTGCCAACCACCAGCTGCTGCAAAATCCTGCAAAAGTGCCAGTTCACTTCCTCTCCATCCCGTCCTGTGCGTGGGATGGGCTGGCTAGAGTTGTCCAATCCTTACGAATCAGGAAGCACCATCCAGAGAGGCTGAGTGGGCAGCCCACGGACCCTCAGCTCTGGATAGACTCCAATGGGCAGTCTCTGCCCATTGCCTGCCTAGGATGTGTATGTGGGCTTCTGGCCTCAGAGTCAGCCTGATTTCAATATCAATTTCAATCCATTTGTTCTATGAGCTTGAATAAGTCCCTTAATATTCACAAGTCTCTGTCTTCCTCATTCCTAACGGAGGCTAACACCCACCAGGCAGGGATGATGTGAGATGTACAGGGTAGGGACGTCTGCATGTACCTGTGCATAAGGAGCCAGCATGATGCCTGCAGCACACAAGGCCTCAAGGTGAGTCCTGTCTATCCCAGCCTGTCTCAAATTACTGTCCTAACCTATACATTCCTCCTATGATCCTGGACCCTGCTAAGGCAGGTGACTCCAGCTTCATCTTTTCTTCCTGTCGGCTTTGAATTTCAATGAACATGCTCTCTGCACAGCAGGAAGATTACTGTGAGGTGAGTGGGGCCACGTAGACCTAAGATTTCAGAGAGATGCTCCTGAACAGAAAAAGCAAGCTGTCCTGCCCCTACCTCCTGGGACCCACAGTGGCTGCCGGCAAGCAGTGGAGACCACTGAGCAGGATTGGGGTGAAGGAGTCTGGCCAGACCCAGGAAGAAGACCAGCTAAAGAATCTAACCAAAGCCAATGAGCACTGGGTGGGCCTGGAAGTCCCCAGGGACTTAGAGAGCCACATCCACTGCTGAGTCTCAGAGCTCCTGGGCCTGGCATCCACATCTGGAAAGGGGAAAAGGCAGTGGTGGCCTCGAGTCAGCAGACTCCAGCAGAAAGCCCTAGCCCTGAATGACCTTGGGCAAGTCCATGTGCTCTCGACCTCTGATCAATCTGTGAAGTGGGGTAACAGCAGGGTCTCCTTCATTGTGTGGTTGTAAGAAGAAAATGAGAGAATCAATGAGAAACTGCCAGCGCAGTCCCTGGCACAAATAAGTCACTGAAAATTTTAGCTACTATTAATCACAGTATCAATGACAGTGAGTTAAACAGCTATCAGTAGAAACTGGTATTTATACCTATGTCTTTGGGCAGAGTGGGGGTATTGTTCCGTCTACCAGGCAGTGTTGTACGTGTGTATATACATGTGTGTATGTGTGGGCATGGCGGAAAGACAGAAACACGCATACAAACAGTGGTGCTGCCTGGGGTGGCGGACCTGCCCACGGTGTCTAGTGACAACTCAACAGAAACTGAGGTCCCTGTGGTGTTGTGTGGGAGAGATAGAAGGGAATGGAACAAAGCTGGAAGGAAGGGACTGAAGACGCCCTCAACAAACAGCTACTGACTTTAACTGAACAGAAGAACAAAAGCGAGGTCTGCGAGTGACATTTTCATTGCTTAGGTGAAATCTCTGCCCTTAGGGGCTCTAAAACATTCCTTCTCACAGCCACCTTCTACATGACTGATTGGAACTCTGGCCCTTGGTGAACGGGGACCACCAGCAAATGGCAGAGTGACCATCTGTTCATGCCACATCTGCCCTGGGTTCCACAGTGTGTAGACAGCGAGGTAGGAGAGTAATGAATCATACAGAGGACAGGGACTCCCTTGGAGGCTGGCAGGTCACTCTTGGGTCTCCAGAGAAGGCTGCATGCCTCACGCACAAAAAGGTATGTTATCCTATAAAAGCAGAGTTTGGCAATGCGTTTCTATAAAGGGCTACCTAGTAAATATTTTAGATGCAGGCCATACAGTCTCTGTTGCAACCACTCAGCTCTGCCATCATAGTACAAAGCAGCCAGACAATGAGTAAGAAATGTGTATGGCTGTATTCCAATAAAACTTTATTTACAAAAACAAGCCGTGGGCCAGATGGAACCACTAGAATCACAACTCAGCCTTCCTCTTCAGTCTCTTTTCATTTTGAACTTTTTGTACAGCATTTATAGGCCTAGTGGGTCATTCTGTATCATCATGAATTTTCCCCAAAATGACTATCGTCAGTCTGTTCCGTTGCAAGGCCGATGTTTGCACAAAATAAAATCATGACTTTTTCAAATTGGTTGAGAAACAGTCTGAATTACAGGTCCCAAATTAGCTAGAAAATCTTAATATTCCTCCCCGTCATACTAACCAAACCTAGTGAATTTCATTCATTACAAAGAAAAAATATTGAAAACAAGAATGAGTTGAAATCAAAAGAAGCAGTGCCAAACACACATGCATCCTGATGGACTGGGGTTTATTTGTTGTCGAAAGCAAGTGAGACTTCTGTCCTCCCAGTCAGTCCCTGGTAAGAGGACCTCGTGTTGCTTGGATTAATGTCTGTATCTCACACGTGGGAGCATGATAATGATTTTTCCTCATTATGTTTAAGAAATAAAAAGGCTTTAAAAAAACAGTCATAGATGAACTACAACGCTTAATTGTCTCCCTTTGTCCTTTGGGAGAGGCTAGGAAATGACTTCCATATTTTAATTCTTCCTCTCCAGGGAATGTCGTTTTGGTTGCAATGATTCATTTACTGGGGGAAAAAAATAGCTTTTCTAAAGGAAACAGACAGTGAAAAGCCTAGGGCTGCCCACTCCTGCAGTCTCAATTCCCCTCCAGCTGACGAATTCTCGTCATACTCCAGCACCCCTTGACCTGAGAAAGGCAGGGTGGGCAGGGCTGTCCCTAACCCTAGCCACTCCTGCACTGCTCCCAAGTAGCCGTGCCTCCCGGGGCTTGTTGGAGGTCTCGCTGAGCCAGATTCTCAGGAGAAATCAAGATGAGACCCCCACTTCAGGGAGTTTCCATGACCCTAAGAAAATTATGCCACAAGCTTCTCCAACATCAACAGTGAGACTGTATCTGCCTGTTAGGGTCATGGTTCCCACTTCTAAGGGTCTGATGATTCATTACTCAGGGGAACGGTGACAGAGCGATGAAGGAATGGATGGAGAAAGTTAGAAAAGTTGTTATTAAGTAAATTTACAATTACATCATTCAGTCGGCAAAGAATTTTCAAAATAAAAATCATCGCAAAATCTGGCTGGAAGAATCATTCTACTGTGACATATTCTTCCTGCAACCTTTGGAACTTATGTTCCAATCACTTAAAATTCCCTTTGGAGGCCCCTTTATAAAACATTTAGACCTTACAATGTAAACCTGAGTCAACTGGAGAATCTGATGGGTGACAGTGTGTGGTCAGGGTGTGGACAATAGAAGCCTATAAAAAATCAGCAAGAGGAGGAAAAGGAGATTTATGAGTCATGCTCAGAACTGAGTCAGTGAAAGCCTTTGTTGAAAGCCGCCATTCAGCTGCCACAGACAAAACGAAATGAATCTACAAAATGCCACGGCCCAGTATCTCCTTCCACGGAACCTTCCATCCCAGTGCTCCTTTGGCCAGCCTAACTGTGCTCAAGTTTGCGAGGAGAGCAAAAGAAAAAGAAGCTGTCCTTGAAACAAGAGGCCAAATTTGTTTTGGCTGCGCAGTTTTGAGTTTCATATCAGAATAATTCAACATCAAATAATGCTTAATAAAAACATGGGATGGTTCATGTGAACTGCTGACTATGCGAGGTGGCGAAATTAATTTGGGAGGGAATGAGATCTAGGTTTGAATGTCCTCCACGCCCCTTCCTTCACATGGTGCGGTGTCCTCAACAGAGACTGGGGACTGGTCACCTCATCTGCAGATGTAGGCTGGTACACACTTCCCACTGTGCATATGAGAACCTGTTAGGACAGCTCATCTTGCAAAGCACTTAGCAGAGGACAGGCTGAGCAAAAAAGGTAAAATGCCTCCTTTCTCATAGTGCAGTGGTCAGAAACCATGACTTAGAAATGAGCGTGGCCAGGACCTTTAGAGCCTAACGCCACCCAGCCCGTGCTGAGACAGGTGGCCACACAGGGGTGCCCGTCCTCCAGCTGTGCAACTCCCTTGTGACTTACTGGACCTAATGTGCTCACTTTTCAAAGTTATCCAAGAATCAGATCCCCTTGTGCTCCCTCTGTCCCCCGGGAGGTTGGTGTGCCCGGTGGGCTGGGGGTTTCCTCTGAGGTGGAAGGGTGGGATGAAAGGTCCAACTAAGCCACCTGGACAGCCCTCCTCCCGACCTGACAGAAGAGCCTGGTTCGATCTGAGCCAATGGCTGGGAAATCAGCCTTGGTCACTGGCACCTACACCTGTCTGTGTAGCCATATGCCTGGGACGCATCTCTTGGTGCCTGCTTGAGGTCACCCCTCTGTTGGTGGCACACACTGTTTGCACTTTTGTGGGCAGTGCACAGACTGAGCCACAGCCACTGATGCCGTGGGGGGCCCGGATGCGGGCCCCTGAGGGAGGCCCAGCCCAGCCAGCAGTAGCAGCCCTGACAAGGGAGGACAGAAGGCACAGGCGACAACCCTTGGGAACAGGCTGAGTTCACGTGACACAAGGCAGCCACCACAGAAAGGTCCTGCGGAAACGTCGCACTTTGGTTAGAGGTCGGACAGTTTCCAGCACAGAAGAGAGTCCTTCCTTTTTACCCCTCACCTGCCCTTCAAATGTTCCCTTAAAAAGGACAGGACAACCAGGATCTGAATTTCTCCAGTGCTCCACAGCTTCTCAGGTGCAGACCACACATTCTCTAATCCCACCATCGCTAACACGATGACATGATGTCATGTACCCTGAGGCCTAGGTGAACTGGGGACCGTGGAAACTGATGCTTCACCATCTTCTCAAGAAACACTTGCAGCCCCTTCCACAGAAGTCTGAGGAAGGCCTACCCTATGGACAGACACAATAACACAAGTGGAAAGATGAGACATGGGAACAGACAGGAACAGCACTTAGGCAGGGAGCCCCCAGCCTATCCAAGAGAAGGGACCCAAAGAACTTCCTCCAGAAAGCCCCTGGCTGAGGGCTGAAAAGCACAGGCTGTGTCATGGGCCTGTTCATCAAGCAAACAGAGCATCAGCAGGTCCAGAGCATCTGCTTTTTACACTGTGTGAAGGCCAGTTGGGTTTTGCCCTGGAAGGACTAGAAATCTCATTTCCCCACTTTGTACATTGATGTTCATGCTGTAAGTTAAAGATAGCCTAGATCTCTCTCCTGGTTCACATCTGCCCCTGGATAACTCTGAAGAAACTGCAAGACAAATGAAAAATATATTTTTCTTTCTTAAAATAGAGACTGAGTTCTCTCCTCTTACAAATGTCTAATAAAATGACCCCCATAAATATAGTTTGCCCACCGGCCCAACTCCCCTCTACACACGGCTCTGAAGCTCTGAGAGGTGGCTTCAGGGAGTCAAGGAGAGCTCAAGACATGACGCCCTGGGTCAGGACAGTTCAGTTAGGGCTTTGGGATTAGAAAGGGCTGGCCGGGCCACTGTGTTTATAAGGCATTTTGCTATGCACAAAATACATGAGTTGGTGAAATAAGACACAGATAAAGCTATAGCTTCTGGTTTTCTCATATGTTAGCTCATTTACTCATGACTATCTGATCCTACGTTTTTTTTTTTTCCCTGAATGACACTACCAGACACCATCCTACGTCTACAAGCAGCAACATGGCAACATTTCAGCAAGGAACAAAGGCAATGTGTGTGTGCATGTGTGTGTACACAGGGTGGGGAATATGCACACTCACTGGTGCACACTTCTCTTAGCTCAGAGGATGCACTCTGAATTCCTAATCATAGTATTCACAACCCTAGATGACGAGACACTAATTTGTGATTTCAGCCCCACCTCCTGTCACATCATCTCCCCCATCCCTGTCCTTCAACATCAACACAGTCATGATGCCCTCTATTTCTACCACCATCACCATCTTCTTCATGCCTCTAACTCTCTCCATCCCATCTAAGGTCAGGGAAGCACTCCTACCCATCCCCATCGCCATCCTTGCCTCATTATAACACCAATCTTTTTCTGCAGAGGTTAGGTCACCACCCTCTCCAGCCCCTCCCACGAGATCATAACCCCCCCTGTAGGAAGATAAGTGCAGTTCCTGTCCTCCGTGCATCTCCAGATATCCCAGGGCCCAGAACAGGCTCTGAGGACCAGAGATACACAGCAGTGGGGCTTCCAATCAGGAATCTTTTTAAAGTTTGGAGAGAAGCTGGCCTTTGATTTCCAGCAATAATTTACCCAAGATCGCTGGGGGAAGAGTCTGAATTGGGATGCAGGACGCCCTGCGCGTGGACCCTGTCCCTGAGTCACCTTGGGTGCTGGGCCCTAACCCCTTAGGCTAATGGAAAACAGGGCAAAGAGATTAAACCACGTTCACTCGGAAGACTGCCATCTGCACGACTCAGAAAGCTCCTCGCTCTGCCCAGCCCCTCTGGACAGTGCTAAACAGGCTTAGCCTGCTGCGGGCAAACAGGAAAAGTAGGTCAGCTCTGAGTACAGTTCTTCCACTGTGATGAACTAATGATGGAGACGTGGGGCGGTCCATGGACAGAGGGTGGGACCGGCTCATGGGACTGGATCATGACCTGGGCTACAGGGTACAGGCCAGCCTCCAAGGAGCAGACAGGGGACTCGGGTATAGAGGAAAATGCAAAGAAAGCCTGGGAAAATGGTTCTTTAAAAAAAAAACCACAGAGAAAAAACAACGTGATTGACAAACACTGCCATTTCCCTGCCTTCAAAGACAAACTGACCCTCGTCTTCACAGCAGTGACATAGCCCGTTCACCTGAACAGGTGCACTGAACTGACAATCTACACCAAAACAGCTGGCCAACCATGGTGCTGCCTCCAGCTTGCTGGCTTCTTCCATCTGCTCTTGACGTCTCTCCCCTAACTCCTCCACGGTTACTGGTAATAACCGGACACTCACTAGAGCAGGGACAGACTTGAGTTAGTGGTGCCAGGACCTGCAGGCACATGGCGCTGCACTGAAGAAGAGGGCACTGCACAGTTCCTACGTTTCCCGTGTTTGGTCCAGGCTGCAGCTGTCCAGATGGAAAGGCCACGCCTTTAAGCCTCTTGGTCTCAGAAGTTGGACAAAGCACCAGCCACGTTGAGGGACATTCCCTCAAGCCCCAGGTGATCTAACCTAGGGTCCCCACCCTGGGGCCACAGGCAGGTACTGGGCACCGGTCCCTGGCCTGTTAGGAACCAAGCCACACAGCAGGAGGTGAGCAGTGGACCAGTAAGTGAAGCTCCATCTGTATTTGCAGCCGCTCCCCAGCCCTAGCATCATTGCCTCAGCTTCACCTCAGATCATCAGGTATTAGATTCTCATAGGAGCATCCGTCCCTGGTGCCAAAAAGGTCAAAGACCATTAACCCACTTTCAGGAGCTGGTATCTTAAATTAGGTTGTCTTGGAAGGGCCCAACACAAACCTTGAGACTGATGGTGGGGTCCCCAGTGGGCCAGGTCCTCCTCCCCAGGGCTCCTGGGAGGGACTGGACCCCCCAGCTCAACCCCTCAAATAGCTCACTCATGCCCCTGGAGCAGAAGGATAGAGTTAGTCTGGGGGTCCTGGAGAATTTTCTCAATAGAACAATGGTCTTATGGCCCAGGCCAGGCCATGGTACCAGAATCTGTAACTGTAGATATGTGTAATTTTTAGAAGGCTTTCTTGTAAAATGCTGGATATTCTTTTTATTTAATTTCTGTAACAAAGATATTAGAAGGTTTTGTCAAGAAACCTTTACAAACATTCAGATCTGAAAACCTATGACTTTGGGAAGGTTCCCCTGACCTCTTTCAGAAACGACCTTATCTGAAAAGTTTTCTACTTGGCATTTTCGAGAATGAAAGGCAGAGGCCAGAGGGTCTTCTACAGCAGTCAGTCCTTCCTTCTTTCCTCCTCCTCCTGGCCCTAGGCCTTCGTTCACACATTTATTGAGCACATATATTGTGCCCTGGAGTGCCTACCACTGACAAAGAGAGGTGAGGATCCTGTGTAAATGTGACTCTGTAGTATAACTAGCTGGGTGACCTCAGGCAAGTTACTAAACTTCTCTGTGCATCAGTTTCTCACCTTCACAGGGCAGCTGACTTAAGGACACAATACCTGTACTGTGAGCCACAGGGTGAACGCGCAATGACTGTTAGCTCAGGTGGTGATTACTATTACAGCAACCCAGGAACCACTCAAAAGGTTGCACATTCAAACACAGATCCTAAACCATGGACATCTATTATCTTTAAGTTCCACAGACATTTACTGCTGTCAGGGAGTCTACATAGCGAGCCCTTTTAAATGTCTCCTGCAATCCAAATGCTCCTATACTAGGGAACTTTTGCTTGCATAACATTATTTTCCTGAAGAGCTGGCAATAAACAATTCTGTGAACTGAATCATACTTTAAATGTATGAGCAGCTCAGGCCCACTCTCTGGAAGGATGCAGAATCCCCCACACTAATGATCCTTTTGCAGTGCAAAGCTTGTCACCACCACTTAGTTTGCTTAACGAAGTGTCACACACTTGGTTTCCAGGAGGCCACAGCTCACTACAATAAAAATAAATAAATAAAAATTAAAAATTAAAAAAAAAAAACAACAACTGAATTCTGGGTAAAATGGGGGAAGTGTGGATTTTTTAATTTTAAATAATTAGTTTTACATTTTTAGCCAAATTTAACGAAGTTGAAAGTGAAATGCTGTTAAAAATCAATTGCCTGTACATTAGTCAAATCTACTCCTGAAAGCATTTATTAATAAAGCAGCATTATCTCAATGCATGTTCCATTAACTTGCTTACTTAACTAAGCAAGTCAGGATATTTCATGGTGTTATAGTCTTATCTTCAATAAAGTCACAGTTTCCATTCCCAAGTATGCTAAATCCTCGAGTCTATGAAAATCTGTCATATTCTATAAAACAGAATTAATCATTCCAAGGCCACACTCACATTTTTCGATGCTATAAATGTAAACAGAAACAAATTTCATTTTTTGTAAACTTGTTTGAAAGAAAAGGAAACAAACTAATAAATAAAACCAAAGATGTCTGGTTTAAATGAAGAGAAAACATCTAAACATTGTCTCTTGAGGGAAAAGCAATACATATTAAATGAAGAGAAAACATCTAAACATTGTCTTTTGAGGGAAAAGCAATACATATTCATTGTAATTCATTCTTTCTTTGATTAAGAATAAAAAGATAAAGGATGTTAGTCCATTTTTCATTAGGTAAAATTCTCTATTATACACATATATATGTACATATATATGTGTATAAGAATATATAATTAAAAATTAAAATGGCAGTAAGAAGTATTAAGTCCTTCTTAACTTTCCTACAAATATTTTCTCTCTTCTTTACTTACTCTCATTTCAGATTCTTTCCTCTTTCACCGGATTTAAACTGTTTATTCTGCCTTGTTCCAGAATAGAAGCCAGTTCATGTCTATGTAGGAATGACACCAGGCTAATTCCCTCCGAGAACTGGCCTGTCTTTGGCCCTGTGCTTGCAAACATTGAGGTCCTGAAAAATTACATTAACAAGAACAATAATTGCCTTTCTTAGCCATGATCACAAGTGAGGTTTTCGCAATGTATGGTTGTGTGTGATGTGTGTGCATGTGCCACACATGTATGTCCCATGGCTACATCACAAGATGGGAACACAGTAAGATTTATACCACCATAAGGCTAAGCCTCCCAGGGGATGGAAGAACACATCCACATCAGAGAGGGATTCGTGATGAGTCATATAAAGCATGTGCTTTCCTCTTTCCATTGTCTCTTATCTTGATTGCAGAAAAACAAATTTTCTGTCTTCCAAAGGTACAGTGTGCTTTCTGATAAGTTCGTAAGTGCTCTTGTGTGGCCACAGGGAGAAGATGAGAGTATAACTTGGATTTAGACAAAGAAGAAGGAACCAAATTCAGGAAGAACAGCCTCACAGAAACTTAAAAATACTGGAAATTATGCGGTTTTACACAAAAGCGCCTGTGGCTAGAGGTCCGGGTTTAGAAACCAGAATCTGGAGCCAGGGCCAAGTTCTCTCAAGTCCCTGCCCTGGGGGACTCTGAGAGGACAGGCAGAGGAGAGAGGGTCCAGAGCTGGCCCCCGTGGAAGCAGGCAGTTCCTCTTCTCTGTCCCCAAGCTCACAAACTGCTTGGGGGGAGGCAGGGAGGCTGCTGTGTGTGTGACAGGGCCTAAAGCAGTGGGAAGGTGTGGACTACGGTGTCGGCTCCATCACTGACCAGCTGACTGACCTTGGGGAGTCACCTTGTTTGTTTGCTTGTTTTTTTGGACTGGAGTTTCTTCCTTGGGTGGAACAAGGAATAATTTTGTAAAATATGAACTGTCATATAAAAATGAAGTCTTGTAACTACTTGAAGATGGTCATTTAGCCCATGTACGATCTAGGGTAAGAATCACCTGCATAGGTACCCATACAGGTGACAGAAGGCAAGATGAAGAAGGGTGATAACCCATGAAAGCAGAATCTCTGCTTACAACAGAGCATTTTCCATCCATGACTATGCCATGGTGACAAATCAGGGCCATTATGCTAGTTTGATCTCTTAACAGTGTATGTAAGTCCTTCATATCCCGGAGCATGTGGTTACTTGAAATTCAGATTTAAGCTGCTACCATGTGTGGCTCTGACATGCTTCTCTGCAAATGAGTCAGATGTGGGTCAAGGACCTGACTTCCAGTTTCCCACCAGGTACGGATGTTCTCGGTTGGGAATGACTAGGCCATGAACCCATTCTGCCCCTGACCTTGCTTGCACCACCTATGACCAAATTTGCAATGGCCTGGCATATAGCCAGTCGTTGATGATAACATCTGGACCTGGTGGATCCCAGCAAAGCCTTGTTTTTGGACTGGGGTCAGTTAAAAAAAATTAACCCTTGTATCTGAAATTTAGTATAAAGAAGTAACACGGCAATATTTGTGGATTGTGTGCACTGCGGCTTCTGGGTGAAAACCCTCCCCCTAGCTGTTTATATTTCATTGTAGGCTCCAGGGCTCTTCAGACTGCATGTCTATGTTTGCAAGTGTAAGTATTTTCTTACACATGAAACAACTCCCATTTCCAAGACTATCTGACTTCATGCCAACTTCTCTTCGAAAAAGGAAGACAGGTACACAGCAGGCTCCTCTTCTTCCCCAGTCCAGGAGGGGACAAGCCTTGGGAACAGTCTGTCAAACACTTCAAAGTCTTCCACAGAGAAAGAACACATCTGTGTGTGTACAGTGTGTATATGACTTCAGATAGGCAAGGTCGCCGTGTCACACAATCTACAATACAATGTAAACTGTGTCCCCTCTACTGGAGATGCACAGTGGCTTCTAGGAAAGCACCAGGAAATAGTCTTTATGGATTCTGTGAGGATCCCACAACAGTTTTTTTGTTTTTTTATTTTTTTATTTAAATCAAGGGAACAGGTGATAGTAGTCATACAAAGCTATATATGTGGTAAAATGACAGAACTACACACACACACTGTATCAAACCAGGAGTATTAGTAATTGGAGGAGTGCCTGCTGGACCCACCCCTTCATACTCCACTCTGGCACAACAGAAACAGCGGGACCCCAGCCCAGGCCCAGGGCTCCTTCCCTGGGCATTCCTGCATGGCCACCACCCTTCCCTACCTCTGGGGAGCCACCGTGTGTCTGCTGTAGTCTCGTCCTCACCAGTTTAGCTCTCACATCACAACCCAGAACAGCAAGCAAAGTTGTGAACTGAGATCAGAAAACAGGAAGCTGGGCTCTGGGTCAGCTCAGGTGCTTGGAACCTGAGAGCTTGATACAGCAGACGGGGCCCTGCATTTCCTTCATTCTGTCTCTTCCTCCTCAACACTGTCAAATATTTACTCTCCCTGGGCTATGGGAAGGGCCTATGGTCAGTGTGAGGAAGGTGGGCGGGAAATCAGAGATGAAGGATGCAGGCTCCCAGGTGTCACAGGACTGGCACTGCTATCAGCAGTGAGTGAAGCCTTTTGGGCCTCAACTTCCTCATCTGGCAAACAGTGACAGTTATCTGCCCTTGACAGCTATTCGCGATGGTTAAGAAGATAAAATGGAGGAAAAACAGTTCAAAGTGTTTTACAAATAAAGGTTTACAGCCTCACTTCTCAAACATACACACGAATCACCTTGTGATCTTGTTAAAGTAGGGGTTCTAAATCCAATGGGTCTGGGGGAGGGGTTGAGGCTCTGTATTTTTAAGTGGCTGCCCAGGTGATGTGGAAGGCCACACTCTGCGCTCTGAGGCAAGGCCACGGCCATGAAAATGAGTCCCTGTTGGCTGGAGGAAAGATCCACTGCTTCCACCTAAAGCAGACGGATACCGCGGCAGGTGAGGGGTGGAGGAGCTTGTCCTAATGTGCAAGTGCACCTCAGACCAATGGGGTTAGCACCTCTGAGGTTAGGGCCTAAGCATTGTTTTGTCCACTCTCCACCAGGTGATTCCCATGTGCGCCCAGGGTGGAGAACTGCTGCCCTAGAACTTGAAAGCCATTTACAACCTCCCAGTAAATGCAGAGTAGGTCCTCTCCACGCAGAGGGGGCGGGCTGCTCCTCTTGACAGCCTCTTCTACTTCCTGCTCCTGGAACTTATTAGAAAATTCTTCCTATTGAGCCAAAGTACCACTGACTGTACCCCCCCACCCCTCAGGGGCTTCTACTGATCTCACTGTGTCCAGGGGCTACACATAATGACAGCCCTTAGATTATTTATTCTTAATTGGGAGTGAAATTCACTTAACAGGTAATTAACCATTTTAAAGTGTACAATTCAGTAGCATTTACTGCATTTGCAGTGTTGTGCAACCACCACCTTTCTAGTTCCAAAACTGGGCACTGGAGAAACACCCTGTGCCCATTACGTAACTGCCCCCATCCCCACCTCCTCCACTCCCCTTTCCACCAAAACGGATCTGCCTAATCTGGAAATATCAAATAAAAGGAATCACAAATTATGTGACCTTTCATCATGGGCTTCTCTTATAAATGAAACATTTTCAGGATTCATTCGGGTTGGTACATAGTTCAGAATCTCCTTCCTCTTTAAGGCTGATGGTATTCCTTTGTATGTTTCCACCACATTTTTTTAATCAGCTCATCTACCAATGGATATGGGGGTCGCTTCCACCTTTCGGCTTCTGTGAATAGCACTGCTATGAACATTGTGGGTAAGTTTCTGTGTGGACGTATGTGTTTTCATCATTCTTGCGCACGCACCTACGAGTGGAGCCGCCAGGCCGTGTGGCGAATCTGTGTCTGACTGAGGAATCACAAAATTGTTGTCCACAGTGGCAACACCACTTTACATTCCGACCAACAGTATTTGAGGTTCCGATTTCTCCATAGCGTCAATAATAAGAAAATGGAACGATTATAACAATATACTGTAATAAAAGTTATGTGAATGGTTTTGGGGCCACTATTAAGGAAAATAAGGGTCACTTGAATGCAAGCACTGTGATATCGCAACAAGGTGATCTGATAACCAAGCCCGCTGCTAGGTAACTAATGGGGTGGGGAGCACATACAGCGTGGCGATGCTGGACGAACGGGTGGTTCACATCCAGGGAAGGACAGAGCGGGAAGGCGCAAGGTTTCATTGCACTATGCAGAATGGCATGCAATTTAAAACTTATGAATTGTTTGTTTCTGGAATTTTCCATTTAATATTTCCAGACTGCTGTTGACCGTGGATAACTGAAACCATGGAAGGCGAAATTGCAGGTAAGGGGGACTACTATAGCAGTTTTTCTCTAGATTGTCACTGTGGATCTTATGTTTCTACCCAGTGCTGGAAAGATGAACTGCTGGTTTTCTGGGTTCTCAGCTGTTTCCAAAGCATAACCACTTTGTCCTAGGTGACCCTGTTTCCTCCTGGCTGGTACAACTCTTGATTAGACATAAACATCAGGGAAAACTGCCTCCGCTTGTACCTGTCTCCTTGCTGAGCTACTGGGACACTCTAGATTCTTCCTCCTGCTGAGCCTTCCCTAGTGTCTGGAGCCAGGTGGCCACTGATCCTTACGTGGCCACAAACATTGACTAGCTCCTGGGGGCTATCCTCTGCCATGGGCAACCCATCTCAGCTGCTGCCAAAGAATCTTCCACAGACATTAGGCAATTCTGACTTGTCACAACTTTTTGCCATCAATGTGGGAGTCCAGAAGGCCTACAAGCAGAGAGCCTCCTGGGCTTGGCTAGGCTACAAGTAATTTATAAATTCTGAAGTCCCTAGTCCATAAGAGTTTTTAACATATTCCACTTAGTGTTTCAGCCATGTTTGATATTTCGTTTTCCTTGGTCCCTGGTATTGTACAGTTTGTACAAGGTGATTTATGATATAAAATCAAAAGGGCTCATCAATTGAAGACAAAGCTGCATTGTAGCAAAATGATGGGCTCCCCAAAGAGGACACGTCAGGAACTGCTGCTTGAACCAAGAGTCATGTGATATTTAATCTATCACTGAAGGTTGGGATGATAACCATAGTGCATCAGAAAAGGCATGTCTAAAATGGGTGAGATGATATCCACAGATATTCTCAAAGGAGAGTGTCCCTGGGAAAGCCTGGGGGGCTGCAGAGTCCACCTAAGGGGAGGGGACACTGGTGACTACCAGATATGCTGCTGAGCCTGTCCTTGTGCGGCTCAGTTGTATAGGAAAACAAATTTCCTCAGACTAACCATTCCAGAAAGCATTCTTTTTTTCTTTCCTCCTCTTTAATTCCCCCTTGTCCTAATTCCGCCCATGACCTTTGGATGTTGCTATCTCCCCTTAAGAACTGGATCTCTGAAGGCCAGTTGTCTCCTCCCACGAGCTCAATGCACGCACCAGGGGCCTAGTCCATGGTTCCACCTGGGGCCAAACCCAGGACCTTCTGCGTATAAAACAGATGTCCTAACCACTACACTATGGAGCCACCCTCAGAAAGCATTCTTATTTTAGAGATTTTGTAGGGGCAATTCCCATCTGGATGTTACTCCTTTTTATCTGCCTCCGCAGAGTAAAGGGAACAAAGATACCACCTCTTTCTGATGGCTTAAGGGCATCACAGTGAACGTGACCAGTGATGTTTTGGGAGGAGGCCCCTGAGAAGTGGACTGTGTACAAAGACAAGAGCCCCGGGAACACCAAAGTTCTTTTGTTCTTCTCTCAGCTTTCTGTCACTTTTCTGTCCGTTCTCTGCTCACTGGCATCATGTACCTCTTCTGGCTGCTGCAGCTCCTGCTCCTGAAAGCACCTCTTCCCTGAGAACTGAGGGCAAGAGACCTCCTCCACCTTCAAGGTCCCAGTGAATAAGGAGTGCAGGCAGAGGGTGGGGGCCCACCAGGCTCCTTGCCTTCTTTTAGGAGCTCAGCATGGACAGCCCTGTGACCTATTTTGATGTGTTTTCCAGACAGGTGAGATGGCCTAAGAGCTGGATTTTGGCAAGTTGCGGCTTTCCAAAAAGACCCTACATCCACCAGTCTGCACACACTACTGCCACCAGTAACAGCAGCCGGGATTTGGGCAACCCCACCCCCTCCCCCATACCCAACCATGGGCCACATTTGCATTTAAGCTCTTTGTTACCATTGATGGAAAATAACTGATTAAGGCTGTGGTCCCTAAGTCTGGCTGGGCAACAGAAGTACTTGGAGAGCCATTAAAATATAGATTCCTGGGCGTTTCAGAGACTCTGACCTATAGCCTCATTGGGAAGGCCAGATCCAGAAGGAAGAGGCTGGTACCTGGCTTCGTGTTCTCCTGAGGGCCTGCAGAAGTGAGGGCAGCACTGGACAGGTCTCAGAACAGGGAGCGGAAGGTGCCCTGCAGAACAGGCTTGGGGGTGAGGCCTTGCTGCACTTTTTAGGTGCAATGCCTTCTGGTCCCGCAAAACGGGACCCACCTGTTGCTCTGGTTCATAATTTTCCATTGTCCTGTCTACCCTAGAGAAATGCTGCAAAGTGAATATGGCACCCCAATGTATCACTAGAAGCAGCAGGTACACAGACGATGTCAGCAGAAGCAGGGAGGCCCAGTTCACTCCCACAGTAGGTCTCTCCACTGACGTCAGCCTCTCAGGCTGACCTGCTCCGATCAAATCCAACTGAACAATTAGTAATGGTCAGCATAGAGAAAGGCAAATAATTTGACTCACTGGAGTGTAATGGAGTAATAAGATTTATAGCATTTTTGACACCAAAAATAGCCTCACTCAGAACTCTTTGCACTTCACACAGTTTTGCCCTATCTCCATTTCCCTTCTGTGCTAAATCATGTGGTTTGAAATTTGCTTTCTGCGGTATTAGATTCTGTGTGGGTGTTTTTCTCCTCATCCAGCTTCCTTTTTATTACTTCAAGGGAAAAATAGCCCTGGGGAAGCTTTTATGCTGCCTGCCATTGTTCTGAATTTAAGTAAAAAAGTACATGCTGCTTCATCTGGGCCTTCAGACCAGGCTGACTGGCAAATTCCATAATCTTTGTTAAAATTCCTAAACCTTTGTTAAAAATGCCAAAGTAAATAACCTCCAGTCTCTGAAGCCAACAGAATGCAACCCTGCCCACTTCTTCAAGTCTCGGCAAGCTGTATGCTTCCAGGACCTGCACATGGTCTCAGCCTGTCGAGCCCCAGGAAAGGGGCCGTCATACCATGAAATTTACCACCCTATCTTTCAGTGGACAGTTCAGTGGCATTAATCACATTCACAGTGACGTGCCATCACCACTAATCCACCTCCAGAACTTTTCATCTTCCCCAGCTGAAATCAGTGCCCATTGAACACTCACTCTCTATGTTCCCCTGCCAGCCCCTGCAACCACCATTCCGCTGTCTGTCTCTTTGGATTTGACTACTTTTGGAACTTCGTAAAAGTGGATTCATGCAGTATTTATCCTTTTGTGTCTGGCTTCTCTCACATAGCATAATATCCTCATGATTCACCCATGTTGCAGCATATATCAGAATGTCCTTCTTTTTGTGGCTGAATACTATTCCACTGTCGGTATATGTATACCACATGTACTTAAGCTTCTGGTTCTAAATGATGAAACTAATTCTCTTCGACTTGCCAGCATATCCAGGATTCCACACTCATTTTCAATAAATACAAAACTGATAGACAAATAATCCAGCAGGAGGCCCCCACATGGTCCCAAGGGGCCACATGCTTCTCGGGGCCTTCCCCACACTGGTCACAGTACAGGGCTAAGAGAAGCCTGCATAAAACTCATGTCTTACTTTATATTAATTGTGTAAAATTTTAATTGCTCTATAAGATTTCCCATTTTCTCTGCCAAAGCAGAGACCACGTTTCTGGCCTATATAAAGCAATGCAAGGTGCTCAGTATACAGCAAATTCAAGCATAATTCATCTTTGTTACACTCCACTGTGTGGCTCTTACTCCACTAGTATTCTCTACTTGCTCAAGAGTGACTATATATTTAAAACTGTCCACTGAACAAAAGCCTCCAGAAACCCCTCCTATTCCCTAAGTTTACTGAGACGTGAAGCCACTTCAGCCCTTAAGCACTCTGTAAGCCCTGTAACACTCTAGACAGTTCCAACCAGGAGTGATGAAGCAAGTACAACACTCATATAAGGAAAAGTGGGTGGGATTTCTGAGTTTACATCGTCTACTACACAGGTCCAGCAACCCTGCTTATTGTATAAATCAAACCCACGCATAAAGTAAATCTCCACTGAATTATTAAAAAATGAAAAATTTTATAATATAATTCTAAAACATTTTTAGAGTTGGCGTTAAAAAGTAAAATGGTGTTTGAACAAAACGTAAAGAATAGGAGAAATAGGGGACGACATAGCTGAGTTGGCATATATTATGGGTGTTATTTTGTGCACATGTTTCCATTAACTCTGCAATTTGGAGACAGGTAGGAAAAAGAGATATATTTATGTAACATTCGTGTGAGATTCAATACTGTACTGAGACAATGAACCATACTACAAAATCCTTAAGATAGGAATCTTCATTGTATATTCTCCAAGAGATTTTAATTGGCATTTGTTTATTTGTTAATTTTTTATGCACTGAACCAGTAGGTCTTCAGTGCCTATTGGAACATAGTCTGCCAGTCACAACGGATATACAGAAAAATCACTCCATCCCTGTATCAGTAAACAAAGTCATCAAACAATGTCACACACAGAAGCACCAAGCTGATGAGGGTTAGGCATCAGAGATGGCTTCTTGGAGGTGGTGGTTGAGTCTTAGGAAAGCAGAGTTGAAAGAGAAAACTCACAGACCTCTCAGGGCTTCTCATCCGGTGTTCAGCATGAGCCAAAAGTAGTCACCGAAGGTCCACCAGGATGGCCAGTAGGTTCTGGATGTTTCCAGAAACCAACCCTTTTAAAAAAGGAATTTATAGCTAGCCTCATCAGGGAAAAGGAGACATGGAAAAGGGCATCTACCTACCACTTATGTGGCCCCTGCAGTGTGCCTTAAGTCCATCGTGGTTACTTTTCAAAGAAACAAAGTTTTGCTATTTCTGTGATTTCTTTTCCATTTTACAGATGAGTAAACAGGTGGTTGGAATGATTCGACAAGTTATGATGATAATGGCTAATGTGTGAAGGCTCCCTAGGTGCCAGGCACTGTTCTAAGCACTTCAAAATATTTTTACCTCATTTCATCATGTCAGAAACCCCATGGCCCCTTTGTCAGACTACAGAAACTGAGGCACAGAGAGACAAAGTGACTTGCCCACGATCACCGGTTAGCTAGTGGCCGAGTGGGGACTCCCACTACGCAGTCTGCTCCACACTCCATACTCCTCACCACAAGGCCATCGACAGCCCATGTTGCTTCAGCTACACAAGGCCCAGTAAGGAGCCTCTTCAACAAAACAGACATACTTCTTGGCAACTGTTTTCAGTACAAATTGATTCTTCATTCCTCAAGATATTGCTTTAAAAGGAGAGCTCCTCTGGTGCCATTAAGTGCTACTTAACTCTACCAAAATATTGTTTTACACGTTTGCTGTTGTTTTATTTCTAAGCTTGTGTCTACTGCTTAAAATGTGTATTTGCTGTGAATATGTACATGGACGGAGGCAAGATAGCTGCCTTCCCCACAAAAGGTCAGGGACCGAACACCCACCTCGGGGTAGTGGAAGGTTCCTGATGGAGCAGGAAGACTGTAAACATCTAACTAAATTAAATGAGAGCTTCTCAGGCCAAGTTGCTAATTGCTAATTGTCTTTAATGCAGAGATGCATTTCTAGTGTCTCAAAGGACAAATTCTGGACCAGGCTGAGGACAGGCAGGAGTTGTCAGTGGAGCAAGGCAGGAGCTGGCGAGATTAGGTATGGGTTGGTATAGAAGGGACACCTGGATACAGGACGCTCTAGGGAAGAGCTGAAGGAGAGGTGAGCAGCCTAGCACAGGGCCTCAGGGCAGGGACAACCAGCTCTATAAAGGGACAGACAGTAAATATTTCCAGTTTTGCAGGGTCTTCACACAGGTTTCCAGCCCAAATGCCATCTGCATGGTTTGAAAGTCCACAAGAGAGAATTTAAAGTGCTTTTGGGTTAACACTGCTCCGGTGCATAGCAAAGCAAACACCAATCCTCTTTAGAGGAAAGTAATTTCAACCCAGGCTTCAAAAATCTTCACAGGTCAAGTTCTAAGGAATAAGAACCCAGTCAAAATTCACAAAAAGTGCAAGGTAAAAAGATACTCTGAACAAGAGCCTGCAAAAACAAGAGAGGGTAAACTCAGACTCACAATGATTTCAGATACTGGAGGGTCATACGTAAACTATAAAATAAGTATGTTTAACATGTTTAAAGATATAAACATTAACCTTGAAAATAAAAGGAACACAAAATTATTTTTTAAAAAGACCAAACAATTTTGAAAAATTGACAAAGGGAAAAAAAAGAACAAAATAATTTAAATTAAAAAAACTCAATAGACAGGTTAAAATTAAGTTGAGACAGCAGTGGAGCAAGAATCAGTAACATTTGATTAAGACACATCTGAAGAAATTACCCAGACAGCAGAACAGAGAGACAAGAAAATGGAAAGGATAAAAGGGAGTTTAAGAGACACAGAGTAAGTGAGATCTAACAGATGGAGATCTAACACACATCGAACTGGAGTTCTAGTAAGAGACATTGGCAAGAATGGGGAACAGGCAATATTCAAAAGACAAATTTCCAAAATTTGAGAAACATGAATCCTTAGATGCAGGAAGCCCAACTATCCCAAGTAAATAAACAAAAACGTATCTA
The DNA here is from genome assembly GCF_000151845.1 of Pteropus vampyrus. Lineage (NCBI taxonomy): Eukaryota > Metazoa > Chordata > Mammalia > Chiroptera > Pteropodidae > Pteropus > Pteropus vampyrus. The sequence continues at coordinate 430,271 of NW_011889322.1, forward strand.
CTCTTAGAGACAATCACCATGAAATTGGAGACTACCAAAGATCTTAAATGCAAACAGAGAAAACACTGGTCACTGAAAAAGGAACAGAAATGGGGCTGGTGCCAGATTCCGCAGGCACAACAATGGAAGCCAGATGACAGGAAAATAACACCTTCGGTGGGCTGAGAGAACATAACCTCATCGCAGAACCCTATGCCTCACAAAAATATCTTTCAAGAATTAAGATAAAACACAGATATTTCAGATAAAGAGGGAAAAAAGAAGTTTCTTCTAATGAATTCCCACTAAACTAAATTCTAAATAATACCCTTCAGACAAAGGGAAATTTTCCCAGATGAGAGTTCTGAGAGGCAAAAAGAAATGGTGGAAAAATATATTGTGCTTTACAAAGCAATAATGATGATGACTAATTTAGCGTACAAAAAAATAAACAAAAATGCTGGATAACAGTAGCATGTACGTAATAAATCATTTTAAGGTCCTTGTGCTTTGGGGGAAGAAGAAAAATATTAATATAAAACTCTTAAGTATTCATGTTAAAATACTAGGGTAATCATTAAAATAAGAGGAATAGAGATTATAAATTCAAATTAGAATGAAAAATGTAATGAAGAAAAAAATCTAAAAGAAAGCAAAAAAAAGAGAAAAAATGCAGAAAAAGTGGGATAAATATCAAATACAATATAAAATTGTTACAAATAAATTATTTCAGTAAACATAGTAAATATATGAACTACCTTCTCTATGGACTAATCTCTAGTGATCATCAGAAATGACTTTTTAAAATCTAGCAAATGTTTATAAGAAACATATCTGAAATATAAAGACAGAAAATTTAAGAATAAAAGCATTAAAAGCAAAGAAAAGGTAAATGCTTACCAAAGAAATCTGGTGTACCTCTATTAATATCAGACAGACAGACTTTAAGGTAATAAGCATGACTAGAAATAAGAGAGAGTTACGAAACACAGATTAAACTATCAATTCACCTGGAAAAGAAAATGATCCTAACTTATATGCACCTAACAATATGGCATCAAAATACATAAAACAAAAATGTACTCCACCATAAAGAGAAACTGACAACTGTTCTATTACAGTCAGAAATTTCTGACACAATCTCACTTTATAGATGATATATCAGGCAACACAACAATTAGGATATAGAAAATTGAACAGCACAAATCTAATGAACATAGATGGAACACTGCACCCAATAATGAAGGAATAAACATTCTTTTCAAGCACGTGGCAAACAAATATTGACTATCTAGGAAGTTGCTTTTTTGGGTCAGGGTGCACTATTTTCTAATGCACTGAAGGGAAGATTTGGCACAACCATTTCTGATTCAGCTAGTTGTTGGGTGACCAGATATTACATTGGTTACAAAATTAATCAACCTATAAACAATTGCCTTTAGAATGGTGTGTCTTGTATCACCAAAAAGAACAAGCACTGTTTTCCTCACTCACTCAGCAACCTAGACATCTTTCCAAAAGCAAGCAAGAAACAGTACAGAAACTACAACTAATACCATTGAGAAACTACAGACAAGATCCATTTCATCCAAAATTTTGAATGGATGATGACTTGTTACTGGCTAGAATGTAAGTACAAGAGCAAGAATCTTTGTATCAATGCCTGGCACATAACAGCATTCAATAAAGTTTTGAACGACTAGATGCATAAGTGCTCAAAGATGATACATGACTACTAGGTGCTCTCTTGCCTCTCCTTGTGGCACTGTAATAATTCTGGATATTTTGTGGTGTATATTCTATTTGGCAAGTGCATTCAGGTTCAGACATGATATTGCAGAAGGAAAGCACACAGCATTTGTGTTAACCTTGACGTGCCAGGTTAATCCTGAGACCTCTGGACAAAGAGATGCCTTGATAGAAATATCTGGGCCTGCTACTCAAGGTAAAGCCTGGTAGGGAAGGCAGAAGGGGGCTGGATAAAAGAAAAATGAACTCAGCTCCACATTCCTAGAATTTTGGGGACAGGGAGGGGAATGAAATCACACAGTAAACAAGTGACTCATGAGTGGCCTGCTCTTGACAAATGGTGTCAGGAGTGTCCAAGGAGAAAAGCAAAAGACAGGAATCCTTTGCTCTGATCAACTGTTCTCTTTGCCCCTCTCGGGCCCCTACTCCTTTGTCACACTGCTCACTCCAGTTCCAATCTTTCAGCCCTAACTGATGGCACAGCTAGGTTCTAGCTGAGTGTGTGGTTGGATGGCTCATTCTTAGGCAATGAGCAAGGAAATTGTCCATTCATGAGGGGGAGAGCTGAGAATGAACAAGATGCAGGGTGGAGTTGTCATACTGGGGTGTCAGGCTGATGGATGAGTGACAGGTTGGAGTCAAAAGTCAGAGAAGAGGCAGGAACAAGCAATTATCAGGGCGGGAGTCTAGGCAAGCACTGAGGATGGTAACAATTTTTGCTGGAGGCAGCTCAAGGTCTCTTTCTGCAGCACGGCTCTAGGTCTAGCCTTCTAGAACTTACATAGTCATGGTCTAAACAGAAGTCTCTTAGTTTCCAAAGTCAGTGGCTGTCTTTCCTGGACAGAGCACCTTCGGTTTCTAAGTAAAGCAGAAACATAACTTCTTGCATGTGGGTTGAAGATTTATCAATAACACCAAGTTCCTGAAACTATCCCTTTTCTAAAATCTTCTCTGAGACAGGGTCAAAGGGTTGGGTTTTTGACTTGAGTTCTGTCTGTTCAAGAGCTTGACACAATTAGTGTCATGGTGGTGATTGATATGACCAGGTTACCTGAGTTGAGCAAAGGTGTCATACTAAGTAGAACATGTCAGGAATCACAGGTCAGGGAGCCACTGAGTCATGCAACCTGCCCAAGGACAATGATGGGAAGAAGGTCTAGGTGAAGAACACAGCAGCAGGTAGGTAGAGCCTTTGCATCGCCTGAAGCAGACAGGAGGCCAGGCTGTGTCACCAACGCAGAGAGAAGGCTGAAAGTCTGTTCAAAGGGTCACTCTAGCTTGGGCAGGCAGAATGGCACACTTCTTCACCAGGGACTACCAGCATCTTGGCATGAAGGACAGATATTTAGTTGGGTTCAGGGTTCTTATGTCCAAGAATATCCTGGCTCAACTAATTATATTGGTGGATCTCAAAGCATGGCCTAGTGACCCTGGGGTGCTCATGACCTTTACTAGGGGTCTAAAGAGTCAAAAATAGTTTCATAATAAGACTAAAAATAATTGTCTTTTCAATCTCATTTTCTCAAGAGTTTGCAGTGGAGTTTCCCAGAGGGGGCAAATGTGTGACATCTGCCTTCTATTAAGCCAGACATTAAAAAGATTTGCAAAAATTCAAACAATGCCACTCCTCTCACTAAATTATATTGTTTAGGGAAACATAGTTGTTACTTTTATGTTAGAATGCAGGTATTATTATTTTTTAAATGAATTAATAACTATTTAAGTTTGTTCTATTTTAATTTCTAAAATGGTAGATATCCCTAGATACAAGCCACATAAACAAAACTGCTGGGATTCTCGACAGTTTTTATGACTGTAAAAGAGTCTTGAGCATCAACAAGTGTGAGAACTGCTGCTCTGTATTCCCACCAGGAATCCTCAGTTCCAAGTCCTGAGCGTTACTTAAAATATTAGATTGTTACTTTAAAGAATAAGGAAGTATTGTGCCACATTTTTTGGTTATACAGATGTATGAACAATATAAAGAACCTGGCAACCATTTTTCAATGCCATTTTCTTTTTGCCTCAGCAATGGCTCCATAATTGTAAAGCCAAACACTTCACATGTGTTTTGTAAAGCAGGGTTCTGGTGGAATTCTTTATTCCAGGGAGGTGTTGGCTGACCAAATGGAAACTTAACTCTCAACTCACCTCCATTATATGCTGTAGAGGCTTTATTTATACTGACTTAGGAAAAACAAAATCTTATAACACAATATTTTAGAAAATAGCAAAGAAATTTATGAGCAATTTGGACATACTCCTAATAGTCTATGTCGATGGACAACCGGGTCTAGGATTTAAGATAACTTGATAATTACTAAAACAATAATCACAAAATGTCAAGCTGACAATCAGAGGAGCCCTATCTCCTTTTTGTGTTTTATCAAGCATAATAATGCCACACAAATCAACAAGCCAGGAAAGATAAAAGGTATCCCATAAATGCTCTGAATTATTTATAACTTCCAAAGAAATATGATGCTAAATCATACTACTGTAAGTCAACCCAGTTCCCACTAAGCATCAAGCTTCTGATATTTCCAGTGCAATACACATCCCATCTCAACAACATCTCAGAACATCATTTGCATAGCGAGACAGGTCTTGAGGTAGTAGACATATTTTCACTCACTCATTTCAGGCAATTCCTCAGTGCTGACTTATGCTTGGCTCAGATCAGGCAGTGTGACAAATTAAGATGTACTTCAGGTCCAAAGCTTACAATCATACTACAAAGCAGGACAGGAGGAGTCCTATATGAATTACATACATAACAGGAGCTATTAGCACTCATAGATGGAAGAGACTAAATTAAGAATGGTCAAAATGGCAGACACATAAAATATTTGTACAAAAGTCATTCTTCACTGTTGTGTGAAAATGGTCTAGCTGTATTTAAATATGCAACTCCTTAGGGGCCACAATTTCTCATTCCTGTGTTTAGACTGGTAGAAGGAAAGATGGGAAAGTGATTTGACGTCCTTCACATCCATTAGATAAGAGTTCCCCTATCAGAAGCTAGTGCCGAGCTGAGGATACTGAAAGCAGCAAATGCCTGAAAGAAGCTGCTAGACACGGAGTACAGACATCTGGGCACATGGGTGGCATAACATCAATGAGCTTCTTTCCATCTGCCAGAGTCTCTTCATCTGAGACACCATCAGTAACTCAGGAAGGGGCTAATGGGTAACCACATGGAACTTTCATCAAACCAACCAACCAATCATCCATTCATCCAACCAACCATCCATTCATCCAACCAACCATCCATCCAACCAACCAACCATCCAAATGTGGAACAAGGAGCAGAGAGTCTGTCAGCTATTGTTCCCTCCCGTTTGAATACAACTGAGACTGACCAGAAAGTCGCATCACCTGTTTGTGCTGCTCAAATACTCAGGATAAGTGTTCACTGTGGTGAGTCTCCACCAGCTGCTACTCCCTCCTGCTCTCTCTTGTTTTGGGGGGTGTTGTTTCAAAGTAGGTTTTTGAAGGCATCGGAATAACCAGCCAGAGGGGCGTCTGCTATCATGACACCACTTCAGACATGCTATGACCTCATAGTGATGTGAACACACGTGCTTCCTCACTGGAGAGGACACCAGCCTGTAACAAGGCTGGGCTTACCACCCGCTGACTCGACACACTGTTTCACTAACAACCCTACAAGCAGCTGTTATTAATGCTGCTAAAAAGCAGTGTTAAGGAGAGTAATATGGGTCCCAGACAGCTGCCATTTCTAGCATGGTGAGGACTCGAAATGGGCACTATACTCAGGTGACCCCATAAAGGGAGGATCCCATTAAGAGTGAGCTGATCACTGTCTGCACCCTTCCCCAGAGATCTGCCAGCTAAACTGACCATATGTGGAAATCACACCCCACACAGAGTTCAGGTGCTGTGTCACAATTTGCTGAAAACAATATGCATATGAAAAATGTAAAAAATCTGAGCAAAAGGGGACCTGGAAACTTCAGTCTACCAAGGATTCGAGAATGCTACAAGGGAAGTGTTGGGACAGTGGTTGTTGGCCGCATGCTGCATCATTTGCCACACATCCACAAGGACTGCCTCCTGCTGACAGCACCTTCCTGGCACAGCACTAGCTTTCCATCTGGCCTCCCCCGTTACCAGGCTACAGTAAATGCTAGTCCTTGATTTAAAATAAAAATTAAACTAAGAAGCACTGAAAGCTCCCAATGTAGTTTTTCAGACAAAAACGCATGTTAAAAGCAGCCCCGTGATCAGTAAAACCAGTTGTTTCTGATTTAGAGGCAAAAATAACTCAGTAAACATTAGCAAAAATGCCAAAACAAACAACATCCATGTCTATTGAGATGATTGGACTTAACGCATGAAAGCCAGACTCCCTTCTGATAGCCTGAGGAGCAGATCTTGGGTGGCAGAGCCACCATGTGTGAACTGCATCCACTGAACAGCCGTTCTGACCCCAGCCTTGCTGCACATTCATCTAATCTTCCCTTCCTCCATCCTATGGGGTGTGGGGATGCCATCATTAGTCTCCTTGTCATAGATTCTTTATATTGTTTTCGATAACCCCTCGTCAATCTTAATTTTGAGATAATGTACATTTTGACAACAAACATTTAAACATGACATCTATACATATACATGCGTGTGTACACACACACACACGCTTTTTTTCCCTTAACACATGCATAGTTCAGTACAGATCCCTTAACACACAAAAAGTGACAGTTACTGTTGACGTCTTCCCCGGTCTTGGGGTTGGGTAGCAAGGAGGTTGTACAAAGAGAGATGTTTGCACTCCTGCTTCTTGATGAAGGGACCAAAGGTCAGTTCAGAAAACAAGCCCCAGGGCTTTGAAATATGTTGTGAAGATGCCAACTGCTTGTCAAGAGTTGCAGAAAGAGAACAAGGCAAAATGAGAGTGAGAAGGACAAACTTCTCTAACCAGGAAGGCCTGACTCAGAACTTGTAGCCGAGGCCTCCAATGTGTGTTCAGTCTCACAACTCTCAGATGTGCTCCTCCAGCCCAGGCCTCTCTTCTGAGTTCCAGACTCCTGTGTCCACCTGCTGCCTCCGCCTCACTACTTGGGTGACAGAACTCTCATGTTCCACAGGCCCAAACTGGAACTTTTGATTTTCCCTGCCCAAATATGCCACTCCCCTCTCCTTATCTTTCTTAGTTCAGGAGAGGACACCTCCATTCTCTCCCTCTGCCACATCCCACCCATCACAACTTTGTCAGTTCTAGCTTTAAATTCTACCTTCAAACCATGCCCACTTTCATCTGCACCATCACAATCTAGACTAAGCTAGCAAACGGAGCTGCAGCCAGGAGTTCTCCAAGTGGCCCCATGCTTCTCTTGCCTCTCCCCTTGATGCACTTAAGTGCAGCCGCAGTAATATCTTAAAACTGCCAATCAGACTGGGCCACTCTGCAGGGAGCAGGGAAAGGATGGGATGAGCTGGTAACATCCTGTTGTGTCAGAGAGTACTCCCAGGGTGATGGGCGCACATCAAAAACCAGCTCAGAGGGGCTCTCACTGACAATCTGAACATCAAAATTATAATTATAACCCACAGAATAAAATGAGAATCCATGAACCCATACTGATATAAGGAATGACTGAATGAACATGAGAGAAGGAAAGCTCCTTCTTCAAGCATATTGCCAACTAACACATGTAGAAGGGATGGAGAAATTCAAAATTTACCATTTGGCAACCACCAGAGTAATGAGTATTTCAAGCCAGAGCGTGAATGGCTACAAAAACCAGTGGGTGAATGCTTGATGAAAAACAGTATACTAATATAGCTTCAAAATAGCTTTTAAGGCTTATTAATTAAAATTTTTAAAAAGTGGTTCAGTAGAGAAAGCTGGCAATACTGCCTTCATTGAGCAATCAAAGTTAACACCACCAGTAATGGGACCAACCAACAGCATGGTCTTTTGACATTGCTCTGCGATATTCCTGCCCCAAAAAATACATAACCTGAATCTAATCATTAGGTCACATAAGACAAATCCAAATTGTTCTATAAAGTAAATGACCTGTAATCTTCCAAAATGTCTACGTCAGCGGTCCCCAACTTTTTTGGCACCAGGGACCGGCACTCCTGTGAGAACCTAAAGCCTGATGATCTGAGGTGGAGCTGAGGCGATGAAAGGTGGAGAGCAGCAGCAAATATACATGAAGCTTCACTCACTTGCCCGCCACTCACCTCCTGCTGTGTGGCCCAGTTCCTAACAGGCCATGGGCCACTACTAATCCACAGCCCAGGGGTTGGGGAACCCTGGTCTAGGTCATAAAAAGCAAGTGAAGACTTAGTCACTGTCCCAGATGGAAGAGACCACTGAATGCAACATGAGTTGGATTCTAGACCTATCAAGGACACTAGTTGGACAGTCTGCAAAATTTCAGTGGGGTCTGAGGATAGAAGAAAATATTGTATCAATGTCAAGTGTCTTGCTTTGATGATTGTACTGTGGATATACAGGAAAGTGTCCTTCAGCATCATATCAGCAACTTACTTTCAAATAAATGGCTTAGTAAAGAATAGAACTACATATGTAAGTAAAGTATAATTCTTAGTGAAGGGTATAAGGAAGCTAGCCATTTTGTTCTTGCAACTTTTCTCTAAGGCTAAAATTATTAAAAAGTTTAACAAATAAACTTTCGTCATTTTCCCATTACAATCTAAAACAAAATGCTGAAAAAGCACCATCAGGCCCTTGATACTCTGGTCCCACCAAAACTCCAACCACCCTGTGACATTTCAGTCTCCCTGCCTTGAGGCCTTTATATGTGCTGTTTCCTCTGCTTAGAAAGGCCCCCTCTTTTCATCACAGCCCTATTTAGGTCTCAGTTTAAATGCCACTTCCTCAGAGAGGCCATCTCTGTCCCTTAGACTGGATCGAATTACCCGTCCCCATCGTGAAAAGATAGATGTAACGTTCCATATTGATTAAGGTGATCATCCATTTAATGCCAACTTCCTCCACTTCTCTATAAGCTCTGAGTTCTCTGGTTTTCCTCATATTGAATTCCCAGGGCTGTTGCACAGTTTCTGGAAAAGAGGAGCCACTCAATCACAGACAAATGGTTTTATGTTATTTTACACCTTAGTTTCTTGAGAACTTATTCTTGCCAACTTACGTTTTACCAAGTTTGTTACCACACAGGAAAACTAGCCCATGGAGGTGAAGGGGCTGCTCCATTTAAATCCAAATAAACAGGGCTGAACGAGGACAATGACATGTAAAATGATGACCCTTAGTGACTTAAAATAACTGATGCCGGCAATTAGGACTATTTTCATAGTACTGAGAGGGTGATTTAAAAAAGTTAAATAAGAACTAATTATTTTACATAATAGTCACATTGGGACCTGCCATGAGATCCGATGTTAATATCTGTTTTTCTGCAATTAATTATGTGCAGTCCTGGAGTCCACACCACCGTCTCCTGAATTGCCCCTTGACCAGTACACCTAACTCCTCCAGACCTACCTATGTCATTTAGGCCAGCCTTCCCGTAAAGAAAGGGAAAATGGAGAGAACTGGAAATGGATAACGCAAAACTTTAGTTTGACCGTGCTTCTTTGTTCAGAGAGGAAATGGATTACTACGAGAGTGAATTTGGAAAGTAGTGTTTTTCTCTGAAATTTTTAAAAGTATAAAGCAGAGGACAAAAGGGAGAACATATTCAACAAGGAGAAGGGCAAGAGATTCGAGTTCAAGTCTAACTACAACCTAGAAGTTCTGCAAATCATGTTGTCTAAATCTCACTTTCTCTAGGTTGCAGTTTTTAAACGTGGACAGCACCCTGGGCTCTGGAAGGCAGAGACCAAGTCAAATGGACTGTGGCTTTTATGGTGAGAAGTACTGTCAGTTGCAGCAAAAGCCTTGATAGGAAGCAAAAGAGAGCAAGCAAGTCCCCTTTCCCGTGACTTGACCCCTGCCTCTTTGTCTAGGCACATCAAGGAAATATATTTTAACATTGAACAAAATGGGTATTCTTAAAAACTGCATCATTTCTTCCTCTTGAGTACCAACTTTTTCTTCCAGATTCTTAAGTTAATAAAGGCCGTTTCAGAGCAGGCTTTCCAGCTTACCTGTAACAGACAATGACTAAGTAAACTATGTTTAGGGCAACATGCTTGTTCTTTGATTGAGAGAGGGAGGCAGCTTGAGTTCTCAAAAAAAGATGTAAGAGGGATTACTTATTAAAGATACAATATACATGACTGGTTGCTTCAGTGGGACACAGTGGAGTCCCCTGGCAAGACACTGAAGGAAAGCCAAATTGCAGGGTGAAGTGTGGCATGCCTGTAGCAGCCACTGGGTACACAGGACCGTCACGTGGTCTCCAGCCCAGGTGTACAATCATGCCGACCTGGCCAGTTCCCATTTTTGGTGGCAGTGGCCTTTGAATATTAGATCCCTCTCTGAAACTGAAGCCTAGTGAGGCCCACCTTCAGTTTACTAAGTCACCACAGTGGCCTGCTCTGGGCCATCCCACCTTGATAAGCACAGACCCAGGAAGCCCAGTGGCTATATTCAAGGGCAGCTGTCACATTGAGAGACAGTCCACTGACTGCCTTTCCCATTAGCCAGTTCCCTGAAAACTGCCACTCAGCACTCAGTAGGGCTTCGCAAATGTTTCCAGTGAATGGAAGTGCAGGGGGATCTCAGGGAATGACAGTATCGTAAGCTCATGCTTGGATGTCCTTTCTTTCTACCCAGATGCCATCCTAATTCCAGCAACAGTGCGCCCGCCTATTCATCCAGGCATCTTCTTACTACCTTCTTATATCTTCTTATAAATAACTTCTTATAAATGTTTAAATGACTTACAACTAAACTGAAAAGGAGGGCCCAACAGCCCACCTGCCAAGCAGAATGGACACATCTCCCTTACAGCTCGGTCCTCCCTCGAACACATGGAGGCTTTCTTTCCACTTGTGTTAATTATGGTTCTGAACACCCCTCCCCATACACATGCATCCACATTCCTTCTGCATTGCTTCCGATTTCCTAGTCATTAAGCAAATATGACACACTGAGTTGCACTCAGAGCATGCTAAATGGTTTTAATTCTACTGAGCATTATTTCCATTTTTTTTCTTTAAAAACATCAAATTTAAAAAATCAATTACAAATTATCTTGAAGAGGAAGAAAGGGTAAAAAGTTTTTTTGTTTTTGTTTTTACATCAACCCAAGTCTTCACTAATTTGGTACCATTAAGGTGGAAATGGATGAATTTAAATGCTCATCAAAGAATGATCCTTCCTCCTTCCACCAGCAGGTAAAATGGGTGTCCTCTAACTGAATCTGGATGCTGACAAGGGCTCACGATAAAGAACCAACAGCACTGGGTACTTTTCTCAAGAAAGTGCAATCACTTAAAGAAACAGTTCTCATCACCTAACTGAACATTCCATGTGTTTAATTCAAAAGAAAGATTAGCAATTAGCAAGCAAAATAAAGAGTGACACCTAAAAGAAATCCTAATTGACAGTCCTGAGTGATTTTTATCAGGTACTTACATGTCATAGAGAGAATTAAGCCTGTCCTACAGAAAACATTCCCAAGAAGCCAGATAGATCTAGATCTATTTTTGTTTTTGTTTTCTTTTGGAATGTGTATCTCTCAATATGTCAACTTCAGGAAAAGCTTCTTAATTTTGCTTAAGTAGGGAACTTAGCACTAATTCATCCAATCAAAATGTATTACTAGAAGATATAATTAAGTAAAACATGTTTAGAGGGAGAAGAGTGAGGACAGGGGTTTTCAGAGGACCCCTGCCCTTATCCTCACCTTATCCCTTTCGAGCTGAGCTATTCTGAGAACCTCCATACTAGGCACTATACTTTTCCTGCAATAGTTATGGAGAAAATAGGTTTAGAGCTACTTATCCAAAGGATGTGAGGGAAAGCAGAGGCTGGTGCTACAGTCTGCCAGATCCACAAGTTGGGGGAATGGCCTGCTTGGCTCGCTCTTGGATTCCCAGAGCCCAGCCCAGTACCCAGGACATACCAGAGGTTGTAAGCACTTGCTGAATGAAGGAATGGGTGGATAGAAGGATGCGGGGAGGCAACAGTGAGACCTACAAGTGGCAGAGAGTTCCCATTTCGATTAAGCTTTCATACATTTTCTCACATCTGGAATGCAGACTAAATGTGTGATGAGTCAACAAAGGTTAAAAAAAAAAATCCATAAGAGCTAAAACAAAGCTACTCAGAATGCTAGTGCTTTTAATGGAGGCATGCAAACCTTCACCGATGGTATCCAAGAAGGAGATTCTGTACTTAAGTTGTGACATCTGTCAGTCACTGTTGTTCCCCTGAATCTGATGTGGTTCCAGCTTCACCTACAGTCTGGGCTTTGGTGAGATAGACTAAACACTTTAGGTGACTTTTGTCTAGGAATCATGAAAGGAAAATAATGACTTATTCACTAAAATCCCCAGACATCCAAACAGGGAATGTGCACTGAAGTTTCAGGACATAAATTCAAAGAGGATAAAAGTGTATCACCCAGTAGATAGTAAACTTAAGGATTAACTTGTATTTTGCTACATTAAATACCCACGAAGATAGACATATGCATACAGTCTAGAACAGTGCTGTCAAGAGAAATACAATGCGAGCCACATATAATTTGAAATGTCTAGTAACCACATTTAAAAAAGTGAAATGACAGAGGTAATTTTGATAATATGTTGTATTTACCAAACATATAGAAAATATTATTTTGACAGTAAAATTTCTAAAGTTATTAATAGGAAGTTTATGTTCTTCTTTTCTGACTAAATCTTTGAAATCCAATATGGATTTTACACTTACAGCAGCAGTCCCCAACCTTTTTGGCACCAGGAACCAGTGCTCCTACGAGAATCTAATGCCTGATGATCTGAAGTGGAGCTGAGGCAGTGATGCTAGCGCTGGGGAGCGGCTGCAAATACAGATGAAGCTTCACTGGCTCATCTGCTGCTCACCTCCTTGCTGTGTAGCCCGGTTCCTAAGAGGCCACAGACTGGCACCGTACTGGTCTGTGGCCTGGGGGTTGGGGAACCCCTGACTTAAGGCACATCGCAGGTGCTCAACAGCCACACGTGGCCAGTGGCCATACACTGTCAGCACAGGTCTAGAAAGATAAAGGAACATACTTACAAATGAGCATCATCAAATGAAGGAGCAAATTTAGAGTGCAACAAGACCTTGGTGGGGCTTCATTTATTCTGGCCTCTTATTTCCTTTGGGTTCCTGTCACTCACAGTACCTGTCACCTGACTCCTAGGGTAAGCACATGACCCTGTCCTTCCAATCATAATTACACACTGTGGTAGGCCAAGAGGAGGACATGTGACCAAGCAAGGCCAACCAGAGTCCTCCCCAAGATTGATATATAGAAGCCAGGGGAAAATGTGTTCTTTTTCCCCTGGGGTTGCTAGGGTGTGATTTGTGAGGGGGGACTTGCCCCATCCTAGGGAGAGCCTATCTCAGGATGGGGCCATGAAGAGGCAAAGGAAAACCCTAGTTCCAAGCCTGGAAGCCCTGTTTTGGGTCTTTCTTCTGTGGATCCTCCCAGCATTCTCTCATTTGCTTAGGCTGATCTGAGCTGACTTGGGTTTCAGCCACTCCCATTTGACAGTCATGATTCAGGCCAAGCCATGACCTGGCCTGTTGTTACATTCTCCCGCTGCACGTCTAGGGGCCTGTCTCCGGGACAGCACTTCAGGGTGCAGAGGGCCCACTGCCCAGACTCAAAAGGCAGCACTTCCATTTTTAAGTTTCATCAGTGCTCTGCAGCTATTGTCCCCTCCCCAAGTCCCTATTCAGTTTTCATATCTTTTCACACCTCCATCCAGTGGCTGTGGCATTGAGCTGCCCCACCTTGTGCCCAAGCCTAGAGCTCCCCTTTGCTCTCCCCCACGTCTACTAATTTGTGTCCCCTCACTGAACCCTGTCTTGAACAGAATGGGACCACGTGTTTGCTCTGCTGCAACAGGATCCCACTGGCCTCCTCATGAACCACGCGAAAGGCCTACCCTGAAGCACTGACCTTTTAGAACCAACCGAGCACAAAAGGAGACTGTTCTAGGCCTGAGATTAAGAACACAGAGGTGACAATCATGTCCTCTGTGTATGCATGAGATTCGCACAGATATTCCCAACATGACAGCAAATATGTCCACCCAAGAAGTAGCCACTTGGGGCACTGGGAGCAATCCCTTGGGGGATCATGGAAATGGGACCCATCCCTAACTTTGACCCCATTGTAGAGGATAATTTACTAAGAGAATTCTAATAAACGTAAATTTAAATTGAGATATTATGCTATTTTTTTTAAGAAACAAATTGATGGCTCATCAATAAGCTAAGTACTTATCAACTCTCCCTCCACTTTTGGTCTTGTCCAGACAGCCCCGGAAGCACCCCCGTCAGGGGCCTGCTCGACATATTCCCACGATGACAAGCACTCACTGTAGTTATGCTGGACAGACTTATAAAATCTGCATGAGCCCCTTGAAAGTTCATGGGGAGGCAGAGAGGGTGTCCTCACTCTTCCTGGCACAACAGAAAGAGTTTACCAGACAGGTAGTTAAAATTCAAGGGACTTACTGTTCTCGCCACTCCCAGGAAGTGTGGCATACCAATTCATGCTTCAGTGTGCTGAATGTTTTCAGTGGTATGGAAAAATGAGTGAAATTCACATCGAGCCATTGGTGGGTTTTTTTCAACAATGAACTCTCTTACTGGGAGCTAGGGCCAGTCTACTTGGTGTGAGGCTTCTCCAGAAGGTTCCGAGTGGCCTCTTTCAGAGGCCAACAGTGGGGAACACACGCGCCCGGGAGCAGCCCTCTCAGCTCTCCACAGCAACTCCAGTTTGCGGACATAGGTGCCCTCCTCGCACTGTCCCATTGCGCACTCCCTTCTTCCCCCCTCTAGTGAGAGGGCACGTTTGCGGGTCTAAATAAGCCATCCTGTGCTACCTGAAATCTCCAAAGACTCAGACATCTGTCAAGTTGGCTTCTTACACTGCTTGGTGGAGTCTCCTGGGGGAAAATCTGTGCCTAGACATGGCCAGGGTGCCCATTCCCACGGTACCCAAAAACTCTTACTTGCTGAGGAATGCAAAGCAAGTTATATATCTGGCCTTGAGCTTCATTTTCTCATCTTCAAAACAGGCACACAGCATCCCTGCCTGGTTCAGCCACCATGAGAGCCACCTGAGATGACGTGACACTCCCTGGCAGCAGGTCATCACTTTCTTTTCTTTTCTTTCTCTGAAATCACTTTTGAGTATGTTCCCACATCCCCCCACATGGGTAAGAATATTCATTCAAAACCTAAGGACCTAGAAAACTAAAAAACTAAAAGTTTAAACTTCCATTTTGCATTTCCTTTCCTAAGCATGGGTACATTTTATGTAGTAGAGATTGTGCTGCAGGCAGACCTTTGTATAATCCTTTCTTCATTTAACATGTAAGCATTTTCCTATATTACTCTGTGATCCCCAGAAAATATTCTTTCAACAGCTGCATATTATTCCATCCAGTGGTTGCTCAGTATTTATTTAACCACACAAGGATTTTCAGATATGCTGGTTTCCAATATTTTGCTAACACAAATGGTGCTATGGTTAGCATGGCCTTTTCTTCAGCTGGGCTTATCCCCTAGGAGAGGTCTCAGAAGAATTATGAGGTACAGGGTATGATGATGTCAAGGGCTCCTGACACCTACTGCAGATGGCTTGCCTTGAATATAGCGCCAATAAGTGATGCTATGGAGAGTTTTTTCATATCCCTATGAATTTGTCTTTTAACATTTTTTTGGATAACTTGATTGATGAAAAATGATCTTATCAATTTTGCTTGCACTTCCCTGACTTCTCAAAAGACTGGCCATTTGCCTGTTACCCACACGTCATTCCTCTTTTGTGCCTTTACATAAAGGAATGATCCCTGCTGGAATAGGGCAATGAACCCCAGGCTTCCGTGTGTGAGAGACTTGGTAGAGGATGGAAATCTGCATTTTTAACTAATTCTGATGCAAGTGATTCTTGGGCCAGGATTGGAGAAATTCTAGATTAGAATCTTATCTCTAAAATCTGTTTCTAGAGTTTCTCTTATCCTGAAGATTTCATTATTTTCTTCGAATATCCTCTCTAGGTTAACTGTATTTACATTTTGCTTACCTTTTCATGAAGCAGAGGAATTTCAGTCAAACCCATCAATATTTTCTTTTGTGCTCTTTTTGTTCTTATAATCTTGGAAATTCTTTACTCTCAGAGTTTTGCGAATGTTCCTTTACCTATTTTTAACTCCTATTCTTCAAAAAAAATTTTTTTTCATTGTTCATCTGTAATTTAAGTTGGCTATTTAGGGTAAATGAGGATGCAAAGTTTTATTTTTTTGTTTTTCAAAATGCCCACTTTTCCTGACCATTATACTCTGTCCCCTCCCTCAACAGCTCCTGATGCTCTATTATACCATATCAAATTCTTACAGACAAGGGGCCTCTGATAGGCAGAACCACATGAGTTCACTTTTTCTCTCACACCTCTCTCCAGCTTTTCAAAATCTCTTTGTCACAGACTTCAGCCTTGAGAAAATTCCTGGTACCTGAAACCTTCTGCAACCTTGCTTTAGAACAAAGCTCAAAATTTAACAATTTTAATTTCTTCCCATAGATGATTAGGAAATGTATTATAGCTTTTCATAAATATGATCCAGTTATGTTCACCACTTTACAGTAATGTGATTTTGACATCGTTGATGCAGAGATGTTAAAGCTGAAGGGACCCTAGAGGTCATCACTCTGTAGCTGAGTCCCTGTGAGGAAACTGAAGCCAGAGACAGGAAACTAAATGCACAAATTCCTGCAGCTAATGGGTGACAAGCCTGGAACTCATAGCTGGTCTCTGCTCACAGTGGTATTCCTCTCACTGTGACCTGCTGTCACCATCCTCTCCTTTCCTGGATTATTTGTGGTCATGATTAAGCAGTGAGGTGACACTTTTCACACTCTCAGCTACACGAAAACAAAACATCCAACTGTCATCCTTAACCAGAGAAAGGAGAGCTGACTTTGAGTTGTTGTACCACACTAGTCTAGAATAAATGCTTCTAGAAGACTCTGTATAGAAGGAACACATCTTGCTCATGGAACAGGTCTCTAAACTCAGGTTACACCTAGATTAAAATATATGGGAAACTCAAATTCCTGAGGCAAACCACATGAAAAAAGTTGTCAGATGACCTGTCACAACTGATCCTGTGTGCTGACTGTCCTCTAAGAGCCACACAGACTACAGGGGAGTTGGGGACTTGTGGCAAAATGGCTCAAGGCAGAGAACAGGTGTCAAAGAAATTCAACAACAAACAACAGGACAAACAGCAAAGTCTTCCCCAAGCAGAATTATTTTTACCAGTGTCCAGCCAAAAAGTAAGCCGAGGAAGTCTTGTTGGACACATAGGGAGGTTTCTTGACTACATGAATGTTATACTAAAACAACTGCCAGCTCCAGACCTATGAAGTCATTGACTGGAGGGTAATGTCCCCTTTAGGTGTCTTGAGCTCTAGAGTCTCTGATTATGCAAGTCACTCTCTCAAACACCCACCTATTTAATTAAGCGAAAGATCACTTTTTCACCCCATGATGGCATATGCATATTCCTGTCACTCAGGAGGACGCTTTTGAGAAAGAGGGTGTGCTCCAGAACATGGAAGGGACCGTTTCACGGTGCCCTGGCTTAATGCTTCACCAAACTGGCTGGGCTTGAGGCTCTGCCAATCTCTTTTCACTGTACATTAAGTCCCTTGGATCCCAGAGTGGCAAAAAACACAAACTCTGACTCAGATCCTGACCTTTCCCTTTTTCCGCTAGAGCTTTTCATGGCATTACCCTCCCACATATGATGCAATGTTTCTTCTGAACATCATCTATATGATCCTGAAAAATTGTGTCCTAAAAAAAAACCACTCAGGGATTATGGAAAAAAAAAAACATGGTTAGGGCAGACCACTGAGGACTCATGGGGCTTCGTAATCAGGATCTCGCAAAACCAACGCAGTCCTCCTAAAACAGACACCCAGCCCAGTCTCCCAGGGCCCAGCTGCAGTGTAACAGTGGCCTACCCCATGTGGCTTTCTTCCCTCCTTGGAGAGGAAGATCTTGAAGATAGTCTCTTCTAAAAGAGCCTAGATTCATCCAAAGGAAAATTACACCCAGGGCCCCCTCTTCATCAGGCCTTTGCTTGTCTTCGAAGCACAGGAGGACACATCTCCCTGTGTCTTTATCTGCACTTGTCGCTCCCCAAACACAGTGGAAAGTGAAGTGGGTCTTGAAGCCACTTCTTCCACCAAAAGAAGGCACTTCTACACTATTCTTGGCTTTGGTCTTCTTACCCTTCTAAGGCTTTCTGGTTCCTTGTGATGTCGACGCAGGATGTTAACACGTTGGGGAAAATCTCACTCCAGCCAACACAACTGGCGAGTCACACAGACATCACGCCTGCTGGGGAACTCACTGAATTAAAAACTTTTTCACCTTTTTAAAAAAATTGAAGTCGTTAATTTATTTATTCATTGTGGTAATATATGTATAACATAAAGTTGACCATTGTAACTGTTTCAGCGCACTATAATGGCATTAAGTAGTTTACCACAATAAAATGTAAATCTGCTGGAAATCTATTTTTAAAACAAAGTACAAGCAGGTAATTATAAATTATTTTTACCAACATCATTCTCCTTGTATTTTCATTTGTCTTTTCTCAAGTTTAGTTCTACGATAGCAAATCGGCAGCACCAAGTGTATCCGGAACCATTCAGGCCAAGTTCCAGGAGACGCTACTGATCGTTTTCTCTTACTGTCCGAAAGCTCGAAGGGTTCTGAGCTAAAAATATGTATGTAGTAAATGTTTCTTTCCTTTCCAAGTTTATGTTTTGGGGGGAAACAAAAGAGAAACTAAATGCCTCAATAGCACGTAGGTGGAACCTTCTAGGATCAATGCAGGCTTAAGGCAGATGTCTGATGGCCCCGGTCCATATCGTGGCTGTGTGACCTCAGACTAGTGGTCAAACCTTTCTGGATCTCAGTCTGCAAGCTATAAAGTAAGGATAAGATGAGAAGTAGTTGAGTTAGTATATTTAAAGCACTTCCAACAGCATATGGCCCATAAAACTCCTTACTAAATATTAGCTATTATTGAAAAACCCTCACCCCTCCAACCAAAATATTCCAGGTGAAAGCCCTCCTAATAAGGCATTTTTATTTTGTGTGGATGAACTTCAAAATGACTTATTCTTAGAATTCATAAAAATACTTTAAATAACTTAAGGACATGAACAATTGTTGTTCTTTCAGTAACAAAAATAAATACTTATTTTTAACTTTTTTAAAAAGGCTTATTGTTATTCTTGGTAGTCAATGGCACAAGAATTGTTATTAGGAGAGAAAACAATCTTGACAGCTTTGACTTAACTCCTACATTCAGAAGATGTCATTTAATTTAAAAGTGCAAACACACAAAGGCAAAAGAAGAAATACCTTTTAAAAAACATCCCTTCTTCAAAACTTGCAGATGTCTTTCAAAATCCCACTTAATGTTTTTAGAGTTTATTTATAAACTTAAATACTTTAGACACGTTTTATGTAAAACTTAATGTTTGAAACTCTTGAAAATTTTGTCTTAAATTCTAGAAAAGATTCCAGTGTCTCCTTTGACTATCGATGACATTGCCACCTAAGAATTTCCCCTAAATGTCAGATCCAAATATACAAACAAGAAACTGGGGGTAAGGAAACATACAAACAAGAAACTGGGGGTAAGGAAACAGCCTTTGGGAGACCTACATGGGCCCTGGTCCTGGAGCAAGGCACCGAGGGTGGGCACAGACACTGCCGAGCCATTTGGATGTAGGCTCCATTCTCTTCAGGCCGGATGCAGAGCCAAGGGCAGGGAGGCTGTGGCATTGAACTTCTAGGGGTGGCAAGATATTGAGTGAAGGAGCACATTACTATAGAAACTCCAGAGCCGCCTGGAACACTCCATTCCTGCCAGAAAACTCTCTGCCATTTCAACGCTGAGAGCGGGGGTGAAATGACACATAAGGGAATCTTTTATTGTCAGATGAGTCCCTGAGTGATGAAGACAGCCAGTCACTACCACAAATGGACTACAACCTAGATGGGGCTGTCCCTGCCCAAAACAACACTGTGTCCTTCAGAAAAGCAGTTCGCTACCATGAATTTCAAGTTCAAGGAAGAGAGTGTACAAACACTGCAGAGTCTACAGGCCTCATGACCAAGTACACAGCTGCCCACCAGGGCTGGTATCAGATGGCCACAGGTGGGCCCTGCTCGGTGACCACCAGAGCAGCCTCAATGCCTGCCACCTGGCCTAACAGCCTGAGTAGCACCCAGGCTAACAGGTGCTATTTATTCTCAGCCAGTGCTACATTGGTTTTGAGATACTAAATGTACCAATAAAAATGGCCAGAAAATATGTAAAAAACAAACTCTGACCCAGCACCTACGGCAACCTGCCCAAAATACCCATGTGCTATCTCCAGTGACCAGCCCAGGAAGCAATACAATGCCCCTTGTAACAATCACCCCAAAGGGCTATGACTTAATAACTGACAGTTTCCCTAATTTCCAACCCCCACTTCCAACTTAGGACCAGCTAGAGAAAGCCGATCCTCTGCCCCCCACCAAACACATTTGACGCCTAGCTTCTAATTATTGAGGGCACCTCCAGCCTCCCCAGGTTAACAGCCTCCCATCAGGACACACCTGAGTCTTCCCTTTGTTCCAACATCAAGCTTTCCCACTCCTCTGCCCACCTTTGAGTCTCTGCTGAAACCTAGTGACAGTGGCTGACTCCCTCACTATAGACAGCTCTGAATAAATAGCCTTTGCTTGTTTTCATCTGGCTGGTCTTCATTTATTTCCACAGTCCAGTGTCTATCATGCCTTCCTCATCCTTGCTTCTCTAACCAAAGTGGCCTAAGGAAAATTAATTAATTTCAACAAAAGGGTCAACCACTGCTCTGGACAAAGGCGCACCTCCACAGGCCCAACACATACAGTCACAAAACACTCTCTTCTCACTTTCAAGTATCCCACATGACAGCATCAGCAATGACTTCTAGAATGGGCACAACTGCAAGTCCCCCTATACTCATCCAATATCAGAGCTAAAAGATGAGGAAATATATGACTTATTAAGGCTGTGTTCCACCATGCACCCCTGAGCCCTGCACATCAGTGGCATACCTACATCTCCCACACCTGTGGCGCCAGCGGGGAACTATGGGCAGCACCGGCTTTAGCCATGAGCTCCTCAGCAGCGCTGGAGGCCAAATGAGCTAAGAAAGGTAGCTTTTCAGTAGAGTTTATGTATACCTATTTCTTCTAATTGTCTGAAAATTGGTGTTCCAAGGATGAAATACATGGTTAAGGAGAATTATCAATATACTTGCTGAGCTGCGCCCCTGAGTCTCCAAACATCCAGGGTAAAAGGGCCCTCAGGCCCCTCTGAGCACCGAGCCTCCTCATCCTCCCCATCCCCCTGGCGTCCACCCCTCGGTGACATCCCAGCACCAGCACAGCGCCTGGCATGGTGGGAACCTGATGGGAAAATATGGAGTAGTTAAATGGCATTGCTATATATGGACCTAATGGCACAAACCATACATTAATCAGGTCAGTACTAGAGAAAATATCAGCGGGCAAGGCCCTGTGCCTGCGGAAAGTGAAAGCTGACACGACCCGTTTAGCTGGGATTGTGGCCGGTATCAGGCCCTATCAGACCAGGCACTTTTCTCTCCTGGGCAGCTCATCACCTGAATCTTCCCCTTCTGTCTCTTTCTGGGGAATGTGGTCCACTGGGGCTGGAATGCCTTTGTCCCAGCACCAGGAAACCTTCTTCCCACTTTCCAACCTTCCTGAATAATGCACTGATAGGTGAGAAGCAGGAAGTTTTGAGAGGGGGAGTCCTTTATGAGCCTCATCTGCATCTCTTTGTAAAGGAATCCTTCAGTCATCTCTATAAATGTCACCTACTTCCTTTAAGGAAATGGAAACTTTTATTTTTTTGATCAAAAAGAAGTTAAAGTTCATACAGGAGTTTGGCAAGCATTTGAATTTAAATTATTTTTCTTCTTTTGCTTGTTTACAAAATAACAAAAACCATGGGCCAGGGCCATTTCAACAATTAGTAAAAATCAGGATATGAAATAAAATGTCTCACACATACTGAAAACAGTTACCTTTTACCTGAGTTGTCAAAACACCTTCCCATAATGAAGCCACTGATTACCTATGTATCTACATGTGTATTCCCTGCCCAGCCCTCCAACTCCCCAAAACTAAATCGCTCTTTGGCTGTAACCTGATTTTAATGTGTGTGTGCAATCTTAGGAGGCTTTATAGCCAAAGATTAAAGCTCAAGCAAAGCAGAGACTTTGGACTTTGATCAGAAAATGTATTAAATTCCCAGATAAGGCTGATCAAAAGTAGAAACGCCAGGAGACGCTGGCATTTTCCACTCTTTTCAGCAACAGCTTGGGACAGAGTCATTTCATTAGAACCACACTTTTCTGTAGAAGAATCCAGCTACAGTTTGTAAAAAGTAGCTGTTGGTTTATGTAAGGGGTCTCTTTGCTAAAAGAGGGAACACCGGTAAGTCTACCTGGAGCCCTCTGCTCCTCCATCAATACTCACACCAGACTAACAGCCATAGTGACACTACAGCATCGGCCCCTAACCTAGGCCCACAGACAAGGTGATGTGAGCCAAGGGAGACTGCCTACATGGGTCCAGCGCCAGCCCAGGGTGAGGGATGGAAAACAAAGGGTTTGCTCTGCTAATGGACAGGAAGTAGCTGCCTCCCTGTCTAGAAAGGAGGGAGAGAAACCTTTGCTCCTTGGAGATGGCATGGAAAGGACCCTGGGTTCTTACCTTGACCTTGGGAGTATAAATCAAATGTCTTCAGGGTCAGAGCATCCCATGTGTCAGGGCTTTTATGACCTAAAGACATATCCAAGGTGTGGGTTTCATCTCTTTGTAAACATCTAGAGAGACAGCACTCATCTTCCTGGCACCTGGGGGCGGAGTGGGGGGGAGGGAGGAAGGGGGGGAGTGTGTGAGTGTGTGTGTGTGTGTGAGAGAGAGAGAGAGAGAGAGAGAGCGCGCGTGCGCGTGTGCTCGCGCGCGCGAGGGATTCTGCAGGGTCACAGCCTGGTTATTGAATGTTCCATGTTTCAGCCCTTCGCTACTGGGCACAGCGACCATCACTGGTCCTGGCCTTTCCTCTATATAGCCCTACAGCAAGGTCCCAGCCACAAAGACAGGAATTACTATTGCTTTCTTTCTCTCAACTTTTAACAAAATCTTCGTAGGTATAACTGGTATGAGCATACACATTCACTGCAAAAATGGGACAGTGACAACTATTAGGTACTGCTTGCTCACTGCACACCATGCAATCCCAGGCTTTGCACATATCATCTCGGTTAGTCCTCAGAACAGCAGCATGAGGTGGCCACTACCATCATCGCTACTTGACAGAGGACATGGAGCTGGAATTAGACCTGAACAGCCCAACTCCCGCCCCCTAACTTATAAGCACCATGCTTCACCTCCCCATGCTCATGTTTGACAGATCATTCTTTTCGTTTTTCCATTTTTAACTAAAATGGAATCAGATTATTATTTTTCATTTAGCATATGTGACCTTCTTTGGTGGCTATGGTTCACAGTGTTCCTTGCCTCACCACCGTGGGACACGTGATTTCATAGGCACCCGATGTTCTCTGAGACCCCAGATTCTAAAATTATTAGAAAAGCCTCAGGCTGTGGAGGATTAGGATAGGAAAGGCCACAGAGAGAAGGCTGTCTGGTGTAGGAGGCGGCCATCAGGTGGGAGCATTAGAAGGTTTGAGGAATAGGCTCCTGTGAACACAAGTGGATTTAGCCCTGGCTAAGAAAAGCATTAATATAGTAGAACATCTCAAGGACTGAAAAAATGGCTGAATGATGTAACTTTTAAAAGTAAGTCCAAGCTCAGGTGAATGGAGGCTTCCTGTCCTTCGGTTCAGTTCAGTACACACTAATAGAGTAGGACCACTACACAGCAGCTCCTAAAAGACCAGGGGAAATATCTGATCTCTACTCCAGGGAACCTCCAGTCTAGCAGGGGACAGCAACAGAGGCTGGCAACTTCGACACTGTAAAATTCAGGTACTGCCACCAAAAAGACATGCAAAGTGTTCTGTGGGACCCCCACAGACACACAAGAGCCCCTTCAGGGAAGGCTCTTAGAAGCCAGAGCTGAGTCAAGAAGGGTGAACAGGACTCGGTGGGTGATGAAGGCAGGAAGGGTGTTCCTGGCAGAGGTAACAGCATGGGCAAAGGGCCGGAGATTGGAGAGGTGAACGAAATAATATCACTCACATTTGTTTTTACATTGATACATGGAAAGTATCAAAATAAAAACTCCCTGGATATAGATGAGAACAGTTTGTCTTAACACACTTTGCATCTACCAACCATGAGCCATTTCTAACCAATACTAAATTCATCAAAAAGAAAAGTGTTATTTAAACACACAATAGCTGTTTTAACTACCTTTCAAAGACTGTCTATAGAAGATGGACAAGAGTCAAGCACGAATATTCGTAATTGATCTGAAACAAAAATGCTAGGCATGCATGGTGTCATATATATATATATATACACACACATATATATGTATATATACATATATATGAGAAAAAAATTGGAAGGACCATAAAAATAATCTCTAACCAATACTAAATTCATCAAAAAGAAAAGTGTTATTTAAACACACAATAGCTGTTTTAACTACCTTTCAAAGACTGTCTATAGAAGATGGA